>NC_091776.1:57624711-57927742 GCF_029378745.1 Bos indicus | reverse complement strand
GCCTATTCAGACAGCAGGCTTCGAGGGTAAGGCAGGCACAGCGCCATGCTGGATATTGGTGGCAGGGGCAATGGAAATATACAAGGGAACATGGCCAGCCTAAGATCTTAAGTCCACGCTTTTCCAAATGGCATGAATTAAAAGGGACCAGAGCCATGGTGGTGAGGAGTCCAGACATCAGCTTGCCGATAATCATTCTGGCACCGTGATCTGGGTCAGAGAATCTTGCTTGTGGCAAACCTGACTTAGGGCAAAACCTGACCTCCTTTTGGAAGCCCCAAGCAGGTGGCTGCAAAGAGTGTGTTTGGCAAGAAATTCCTGTGTTCTCGGGCTGATGTCTGGTGGCCTGGGGTCAGTTCTCTTTCTGCCCATCTAGGTGTGGACCTTGGAGGATCCACCCTGTTGACTTGGGGTGGAGGGAACCTGGCTCTGTCACCTCTGAAAACTCAGTTCTCTTTGGAGCCTGTTTTTTCCTCCTGAGACCTGTTTCTCAGCCTAGAGGCAAGACTTTTGACTCTGCCTTTGTTCTCTTTGTCCACAACAGGTCGGGAGTCCAGGTCCTGGTAATTCAACCCCTGGAATGTCTTTATCACTATAATCTGCCCCTTCCCTCATTCAAGTCTTGGGTTTCTGCAACAACTAGCCAATAGTTCAACAGGTCAGCAGTCTATGCTCTATGCTGTAGCCAGAACATTTTTTTCCAAGCATAACTCCCATCAGCTCATCTTCCTCTTAAAAAAGAAACACTCCTAAGGACTCCGTGTTGCCTACCAAATAAAGACAAAATCTCTTGACAAAATTCCATCCATTCCCTGCCTGTCTCTGCTGCATACCTCCATCTTTCTCAGCCTCCCAAAGCCAGGCTATGTCAGAAGCCAGACCTGATCCATCCTGCCTGCTCTCCATCCATGCTTCACCCCCCACCCCCGACCTCCTACATCCTGGCGATCTCGTTTCCCCAAACCTGCCGGGGGAATCCTGGCGATCACTCAAACCCCAGACCTGAACACTGATTCTAAGACCTGTGTCTCTGCATCACAAATCCCAACCTTCTGTAAGAGAGGAACTGTGGTTTGCTCTGTACACTTGACTGTGCCTTCCGGATACTGGAGAGGTAAGATGTGACACCGATTAAGTGAAACAAAATTCTATTGCTTATCATGGGCCAGGTATGGCAACTGGGGCATTTTCTGGACATTATCGCATCTAGTCCACTTTGTGATAAAGGGGGATATGCAGACTCAGAAAGATTAGGTCACCAGCTCAGGGCTGTCCGCAGAAATGATGGCAGAGTTACTGTTCGGACTCAGGACTGCTTTTAAAACTCCACTTCGGTGGGTCTGAAGCATTGCCCCCAAAGCAAAGACACCTGACTGTCTCACTCCATAGAAGCCAAGGGGAAGCCTGTATCCTCTTTGGGAGGTTAATGACTTCTGCTTCTTTTGCAGCACAACCATAGGAATAGGATTCACAGTGACAACCAGGGAGCATGACTGTTCCACTTTCCTGTGGCAGGGGATTTCGTGTCCCTCCAGGCCAAACTCACTTTTGTTAAATCGAGTTGGAGCTACTTCTGGCCAGCTCGAGAGGGAGGGAGAAATAATAGCCCTGTAACTAGGATGAACCTCCCCCCTGCCAAATCAAATGCCCAGTCAACCCCATTTTTGCTCACTAATTGTTAACACCCAAATTTGCAGGCTACTGGGACTGAACCTCACAGCACCACAAGAGGGCAGTGTTTAGCTACTGTGGATCAGAGCTGAGCCTGAAATCAGGGTTCCACTCCTGCCTCTTGATGGGCTCATTACAGCGAGGCTTTGGGTATCAGAGAATTCTGTCAAATGAGAGACACACATCAGACTAATCTCCTGTCCTCTAGACAGCAGTTATGAATCAGCTTGTGTTGAGGGTTGAAAGATACTTACTTAAAAACCAAACCAAACAATCGTTCTTGGGAAGAAAGATAAATCCTGGTGATACGATTATTTCTTTAGGCTATCTGATAAAACAAGATGCTATTTCCCTCGCCCTTCCTGCTACTAGATGACCAGGGCTATATGAGGAATGTGCCTGGCATGGAAATAAGTGCTCTTAAGTATTTATCTGGCGATGGAAAAGCATTTGTGCATAAAACTTGATTTGGAAAGGGGAGCACTGGTTCATTTCTCTGTGATGGCGGTCGGACACAGCAGTTCAGTCCCCCAGAAGCTAGTGACATCTTAGGAGCTATCTCCAAAGGGCTCAAACGGCTAGAAAGAAAGCTGCTGGGAGGAGAGCTACTAGCCAGGATCATGTTTCCAGGAAAGAAAGGGTTTAGAATGGGCTTCCCTCCAGGTCAGAGAGGGTCAGCCGAGCATGCTGAGCACTTGGTCTCTGTACCATGGAAGCCTGAGCGGGAGGAAACGGGATTAAAGGGAAGCAGGGTAATCAGAACTGGCATGAAGTCGAACTCCGAGCGCCAGGGATATGACACCAGCGAGGGCTGCCGGGAAGGGTGGAGAAAGGGAGACAGAGTTTACCCTTTGTCTTTAAGGGCACCTCCTGGGGACACCTCTGGCATCCAGATCTAAGGCCCTTCCAGAGAGGGCCAGGACTCTCTCCCTTTGGCAGAGAAGAAAGAAAGAAATGCTCGTGCGCTGTATAGAAAGAAAAGGGCTAGCTTTCTGTAGGACAAGACAAAATGAAATAAGACGGAAGTTCCAAACTGGCTGACTGTTTGCCTTCAACCTTGGGGAAGGGGTTCTTGGGAGCATCAGCTGTCTCTGGGCACTGCCTACCATTGACTTTTAGTGCGTAAGTGTAGAAAGGGACCTTTCCATCCCATTTCCTCGGAGAAGGTGAATTCAGCAGGTTGTCTGCCTGGGAGAAACGGTACCCACCCTGATGCCTGCCAATGACTTTGCTGCCTTTTTTTTTTTATCTGAGTTGAGAATCATTTGTCAAGATGATCCTATCAGCTTAAAAAATGGGGGGAATCTCTTTTAGAAGACCAAAAGCATGAAGGCAGATCCTCCCCACCCTGGCTGTAGAGGAAGCCATTAGATGCCTCGTGACAGATTCCCTCTCCAACCTGATCTGCCTTCACTGGCTTCCATTACTTTACCCCCAGGGGTGAAATAGCAAGCTCCATGTGGGAGAATTAAAAAAAAAAAAAGTGATATTCTTCCTTGATATTGTTTCCAGTTTTCAAAACTTTAAAGTTTGATCCATTCACACTTTTTAGCTTCATAACATTACGATTAGGGGAAATTAAGCAACAAGTAATGTTTCCAAAGTTACCCAGAGGCAAAGACAGGAAGACCCTTATTTCCAGCTCATTCCCTTGGACAATGTTACTTCGGGTCTTGGGTGAGAGTGCCCGAGAGGGCCAATTAAGTGATCCTGGCTGGGGTGGGTGGGGCTGGGAAGTGGGTTTGCCCAATCCATCAGATGGGTTAACCTCCCCCCAAGAGCTCCGCTAACTGGTGCCACTACCTTAATGCATCTAATGCCCCCTTTCACTAGGGATTTCCCCCTTGGTCATCAAACCCCACCTCCATGCCCTGACCCTTTATAACCAGGACAATTAGGATGCGTCCCCGTGTTTCAGGTATGCTAGCACAGACCCTTAATTATGGATGTGTGAGGCTCTAATACGGGTTGGGGCGTATTTCTTGGCACCGAGGGTCTGGAGGCAACATGCTTACACAGGCAAGAGGACAGAGGGAGACCCAGGCCCATCACACCTGCGCACGCACATACACACACACACACACACACACGCACGACCGGAACGTCATCATAAAAAAGGATTGGGTGGGATTCGAATGGCTGAGGGACTAGCTCAAAAAACTCTTCTATCTGGTCCCTGCAGCCTCTCCAGGGCAAACCCCAGAAAACACCCTAACCCGAGCCCTGCCCACGTTCCAGTGGTTTTGTGCACCGGTGATTTGCCCTTGTCGGAAAGACAGAGAGAAAGAGGCGGGGGTGGGGAGATGGTTTCGTAAGAGCCACTGCGGATTATAAAGGCATTGCACTGCAGCACGAAAACTCAAGGAGAAAACCCAAGTGGGCCGGGAAACCACTGAGAGGTGAGAACCTGGGAGAGGAGGACCAGGACACAGCGACGGGACGAGAGGCAGAGCGGGGGCCACGTGGGGGTGCCTGAAGGGAAGGTTCAGCAGTGTCCGTGCTCACAAAAGCAGCCACCCCGGCCGAGTGCCATGGGGCGGCCACCCTGCCATCCGTCTGGGCAAGAGGGTCCAGTTAGGAGCTGAAAACCCTGTAGGAGGAGAAGTGGGGAGGGAGTTAGTGCCAGAGGAGCAAGGCTGCTCTGTTTCCTTAAAGAGACTCAGAGAAAAGCTCCTGAGTTCTGGACTTCGTCTCTTTCACTTCCTTGGCAGCTCCAGTGACTGGGACAGGCCCTGGCACCCGGGTGGGACTCATCTTGAGTGAATGAAGAATGAATCAATGAAAAGATGAAGGAGCCTGGCTCAGCCACACAATAAGCCAGGATGAGCTGTGATCTTCAAGGCAATAATGTCAGCTTGAGAGACACCAAAGTATGTTTTCAAGACTGCCGTGTTGTCATAAGGGGGAAGACAATGAGGAAGCTTATGAAATGGAATGTGTGTGCCCTAGCCTCCTGAAAACAAGGCAACTGAATTCCCACCTAATTTGAAGGGAGCTTGGTGGTGGTTTTGAGGCAGACGATGCAGGGAGTGAGCTTACAATCAGGGGTGATGTGTCATGGCATTAATGTAAGGCTTAAAGAGTTATGCTCAATCCCGGTTGTGTGGTACCTCAGACCATCTCCAGCAATTTCTAGAGGACAAATGGAATCATCAAAATAATAGCGATTGAAATTTGCATCCATGAGAATGCCAGCAGCATTTGAGGGGTGAGAGAGGTAGTATAAACCCTAGGAGCAGCGAATAGGAACACATCTTGCAGTGGCGAGAGCCATCACTCAACTTGGGGGTGCCCCAGTGGAAGCTGACATCCACAGCCAGGGTTCCCACACTTGAGGGGAACTCAGAATGCCCTGCAGGGGTCATAAAAACACCAACTGCTCGGTGCCGTGACCCCAGAGATTCAGATTCAGCAGGGCTGGGGCAGCCTGGGAATTTAGATTTGTAACACATTCCCAGGAGATGCCGATGCTGCTGGTCTGGGCCCCCAGCGTGGGAAAGCCATGGTCAACGGAGTCAGACATCTCTGTCTGTCAGGGCTCTGCCCGCCCCTCACCCCTGGGAAGGAGCCGGCTTACTCATCGGTGTCTTTCTTGCTCTCCTCAATGAAGGCAATGGATTCAGATCTAAGGCGGTTGGTCACTTCATATGTGCGCAGGGTGACCCCGAAAATATCCTCATGGTAGCGGTTGTCATCCTAGGCAACAGAAACAAGCAGGGATCAGATTCCAAATGCCAGCTGAGGGAGTGAAGAAGGGTGGACACACGGACATCCTGGAATGGAACATCCGTGGAGAAGATGGTTCCTGAAGACACCGTGCGCAGGGAGTTCCCTGGCGGCTCAGCGGTTAGGATTCAGTGCTTCCTTGGAGGGGCCTGGGTTCATCCCTAGTCAGAGAACTAAGGTTTTGCAAGCCCTGCACCATGGCCAAAGAAAGAGAAAAGAAATGAGATGTAACTCAGGGCCCCTGGAGACCCCTCTGGTCTCCGAGACTGTGTTTTAGCAAGAGCCTCTGCCCTGTAGGGCATGGGGTCTAAGCCCAGCTGGCAACAAACACTTCTGTTCCCACCCAGAGAGAGTGCTGCTGCTTTGCGGGTGCTAAGGACAGAAGAGCTGAGGGGCTCCAGGGGAAACCTTAGCTCATTTCCCCATTTCCTCCCTCCTCCTTGTTCCTGCCAGTTCAGATCTGGGGCACGGCTGGGTTTAGTGTGAAACGTCACCGTCAGTAGAGACCAGCAGAGATGGAAGAAAGGCCAAAGCGCCCGCTTAGCACTCAGGGAACACCATGGTTGCTAAAGTGGAGACTTCTCCTGACATAGTTTATCTGATGATGAGTATCTTAGCTCAGCTTTGCCCAGAAACAAACAGAAAAGTCGAGAAACACCATGAGTGAGGATGAACTTGGGGCATCCAAGGGTTTCTGGAGCCACTGGAGCTCCTTCGGCAGAACTGAGGGATGGGCATTAAGGAGACCCCATAGGGCGGTGTCACTGAGAATTTAACAAGGGGGTAAGGTGCCCCCCCACCCCTCACTGAGGAAAGGCGGTGTTTGGGGAATATGCATTGAGCAGAGTTTCTGGCATCCACAGTCCCAAAGGTTTTGAAGAAACTTTCCCATCTGTAGAGTGGCTTCATTTTAAGTTGGAGTGGTTTTTCGACCTTCTTCTGCAGAATCTATGAAAATGTGTCCCAAGGACTTATAGCAACGAGACAGAGTGGTAGGGGACTCTGCGTCTCTCCAGGGTGCTCTGGCATTTCTACTGGAAAGCTGTCATCATTGTTTTAACCTAGGAGAAGGCAATGGCACCCCACTCCAGTACTCTTGCCTGGAAAATCCCACGGATGGAGGAGCCTGGAAGGCTGCAGTCGATGGGGTTGCTGAGGGTCAGACATGACTGAGCGACTTCACTTTCACTTTTCACTTTCATGCATTGGAGAAGGAAATGGCAACCCACTCCAGTGTTCTTGCCTGGAGAATCCAAGGGATGGGGGAGCCCGGTGGGCTGCCATCTATGGGGTCGCACAGAGTTGGACACGACTGAAGCGACTTAGCTGCAGCAGCAGCAGCAGTAGGGGTTTAGTATCAGAATTAGAGCAAGGGCTTCTTCTGTGAAAATGTTTGACTGCTGCTCATTTAGGGAAGCAGGGAGAAGAATGGGGTCACATTTGGAGCTTTGTGGAGGCCTGGGACTTAGTTTATTCTATTTGGGGCAGTTGACCACAGAGTTGGGACTTTGCTTCCTGGGCTGCTACTAGCCTTTTTGCAAATTAGGAAAAGACACCCCTCCTTCTGGGAGGAACACAGTTCCATGCCAAGGCATGCTTCTTGGGAGGCCAGGCCTGGTGGTGACTTTCATCCACTGCTGCTGCTGCTGCTGCTAAGTCGCTTCAGTCGTGTCCAACTCTGTGCGACCCCATGGACTGCAGCCCACCAGGCTCCTCTGTCCTTGGGATTCTCCAGGCAAGAACACTGGAGTGGGTTGCCATTTCCTTCTCCAATGCATGAAAGTGAAAAGTCAAAGTGAAGTCATTCAGTCGTGTCCGACTCTTAGTGACCCCATGGACTGCAGCCCACCAGGCTCCTCCGTCCATGGGATTTTCCAGGCAAGAGTACTGGAGTGGGGAGCCATTGCCTTCTCCTTTCATCCCCTACTTGCCCCCTTTGGACAAACCCTTTTGTGCAGTGGCCAACCTACACAACTGCCCGGGGCAGTCCTGCAGCTTGGTACTGGGGACAGGAATGGTTGGGTTAGGATCGTTTCTGTCTAACTACTAGTGGCCCACCCGCTTTGTCATTTTCATACATCACAGCTCCCCATTCTATTTAATATACACACTGCATGCCCAGCTATCTTTCCTTCTCTACTATGGTTTGGGATCACCTGCGTCCTCTACCCCAAGTCATAAATGGGAAGATGGGAGCAGGGATGTCATCATGGGTCCCCTGAGTCACTGAGACAGGTAAGATGAGGAAGAGGAGACAGGATGCCAGAAAAGGGCTCCCAGGAGCCAGCCCATCACTCACCCTCAGCCTGCTGATGAACACACCAGCGTCCTCCACAGAGAGCTTGCCCTTCTGCGTCATGATGCGCTGGATGGCTTTGAGGACATCGGCCGCCATGGTGACATCCCCGCACACATAGATGTGGCCCCCTTGCTCCTTCAGGGCTCGATACACGGGTTCCGCCAGCTGCTCTTGTAGGATGTCTTGCACGTACTTCTGCGGGGTGTTAGGGGTGGGGTGGGAAGCGGGACGACTGGTGAGGAGGAGCCAGGCTGTGGAGCTCACCCCTCTCCCCCACCACCCCGGGAACAGAGCCTGACCCAGGCGCTTGGGGGCAGGTCTGTGTTTTGTGCAGAGATGCAGGGGACTGGGAAGAGTGAAGCAGGGGAAGAGGGACCATCCATCTGAGAGAGTGATGAGCTGCGCCTCTGCTGCAGCTTGCCTTTGCTGAGGACCCTGGAGGGAGCCATACTGCCCACGCCCAGAGCTGTCCGCCGGAGGCGTAAGAGTGGGGTGTTCTCTACCAGCTCCTCTCTCCCATGGCCAGTGGTCACCCCAGGGCTGTTTAGACCCGTGCACCTCTAGGTGTGGGGCTGGTACTGCAGGCATCCTATGCCCAGGTGCTGGAGAAGCCCCAGACAGACAGCAGGAGATGGGGGAGGGGCTCACAGGTGACACCCGAGCAAAGCCAGCTGCTGCAGGAATTGCTGGGATAAATGGTGGGCTAAGGGAATATCAGGTGGGCAAAAGGGGTGTCCAGTGCAGCCTCTAGAGAATTTTCTGGGTTGTTCAGGAAGCTTCCCCGAGGCGAGCCTGGTGTTCAGCTGGTACTTTTAGGCACGACCGTGCCAGCTGCTGAGACACTGATGAACTCTCATGCCAGGTGTCCAGTAGCTGCTGCCCAGACCCTCTGGGTACCCCCTTCCCCGGCTGTCCTGGGTCCTTTCCTGGGATGCGCCTGGGGGTCCAGTTGAAGTTCCCCAAGATCCAGCAGGGATGTGCCCCTGTCTTGTAGCCCGTGTCCACTCTGACTTGGAGTGCCTCTTATGGGCTGTTTAATTTTTTATTGGGGGGGGTGCTCTTTAACTTTAAAAAAATTCGTATTTAATTATTTTAAAAGTTTATTTTTTGGCCCTGAGGCATGTGGGATCTTAGTCCCCTGACCAGGGATTGAACCTGTGTCCCCTGCATTGGAAGCACGGAGTCTTAACCACTGGACCGCCAGGGAAGTCCCTTTTAATTCATTTTGTAAATATTTTTATTGTGATAAAATACACATAATGTAAAATGCAGGTGTGTTTTAAAGTGTGCAGCCCGACGCAGTGGGATTGAGCACATTCGTGGTATTGAACAACCACCCAAGCTTTCCCTCTGCCCCAGAAGGATACCCTGTACCCATAAGTGTCACTCCCCATTCCCCACTTCCCACAGGCCCTGGGGACCACAAATCAGCCTCTGTCTCTATGGATCTGGATGTTCTGGATATTTCATGTAAGTGGCATGACAGAGTATGGACTGTTAAATATTTTAGATCACATGTTTATGCTTCATGCTTCCTGAAGTTCAGAGCAATGTCACGGAGGAGAGTTCAGAAGGGGTGAGGGTGTTCGGGAGCAGAGTGTGCATGCACACGTGTGTGACGGGCTGGGGCTTACCTTTGGTTTGTCTGGCTCCCGGGAGTAGGCTGTGTACAGCTCTCTGAAGACCCCCTTGCTCTTGGCCTGCAGGGTCTCCTCCCTGTAGATGTGGTCTATCTTGGACTGCCGGCACCCGAAGACCAGGACCATGGGGCAGGGGCTCATTCCTGGGGGTGGGGAAACCTGTCACCGACAGCTCTGATGCCCGATGTGGGGGTGCTAGGGTGCTGGGAACCTTAGCACGTGTGAGAGGGGCAGAGGCGTGCGGACGCTGGGGCAGGGGATGTGTGTTGTCTCTCTCACACACACATGCACACACTGAGGGAGGTAGGTGACGTGTGTTCAGGCTTCAGCAGACCCCTTTTCTCTGGGTCTCAATCGCTCCTCTGCCCCTCCCCCACACTGGTAGCACCAAACCCCCGGACTTGGAAGCTAGACTGCCTGGGTTCAAATCCCAGCTCTGTGTGATGCCAAGGGATGAACTTTCTATGTCTCTGTGTCGCCATGTGAAAAATGGAATAACAGCATCCAACCTCATAGGGTTATTTTAAGAAGCAAATGTACATTAGACCCCTGCCCAGTACATAGTGAAGTCCCTTGGTATCCCAGGGGGTCACTTCCAGGACCCACCCCGATACCAAAATCCACTGATGCTCAATGCTATAGTTGGTCCCCTGAACCCACTGGTCCTCTGTATCTGTGGTTCCACATCCATGGGCTCTCAGCTGGCCTCGGATGGTATATACGGATTTAAGGAAAAAAATTTTCATGAAAGTTGACCCACGCAATTCCCATGTCTGTCAAGGGTCAACTGTACTTTGTGAATGTATGTTTGCTATTCCACTAGAATGACAATTCCACTGGGCAAGAGTGTGTGTGTGTGTTTCCAGTTGTTTCTGTCTTGTTCATTGCTACGCCTCCAGCACCTACAATAGTGTTTGGCATCCATGAGATGCTCAGTAAATCTCCGTTTAATGCATGTCAGAACTGTGGGTTTTTTTTTTTTCCTCTCTCCTCCCAAAGCTGACGTGTTGTGTTTCTCGCACAGCAAACCCTGCACTTCAATAACCGCCTTTGCAACCATCCCAGAAACACACATCCATTGGATAAGGCTTAATGCACACCCCTTCTAGGACTGCGTACATTTTAAGATGGGGGTCCTAGCTTAACAGAAATGTTAACAGAAATGTCTTAACAGAAATGTCTTCTGGGGATGGGCTTTCAGGCCTTGCAACAAGTTGTGTGGATGACTTGTTTAGATGGGTCCCTTGAGTTGCCCCATAAACTTCACCTGTGGGTCTGGTTGCTACAGTATTCCCAGTCCCTCCCCAGGCAGTGATGCAAAGGAGACAGAACAGGACATGCCTCCTGGCTGCTGGGATACAGGCAGCCCTCCCAGGATCCAGGGGGAGGAAATCATGTGCTTGCTGGACCATAACCCACCTTTGTGTTGGATATCAAATTGCCGCTGCTGCCAGAAGCTCCGGAAGGGGGCGATGCCAGTGCCTGGGCCAACCAGGATACAGGGCACTTGGGGATTTTGGGGCAGGTGGAAGCTGGGCGCTCTGGACAAGGAAGGGAGAGTCAGGAGTCTGGCTGAGTTCAAATCTGATCAAGAACTGTTGGATCTCTGCTGTATACAGCAACAGAGATCCAACAGTTCTTGATCATATTTGAGCTCAGCAACAGCACTGTGAAACAATTATCTTCCAATAAAAAAATTTAAAAATAAAGAAAAGAAAAACCCTGTTGGATCTTAGGTAAACCAGATGGCTGTCCTGGGTGGAACTACAATGGGACTTAAAGCTCTTCAACTGGGGTCAGGTGGCCCTTTTCATGTTTGGAAGGTCCCATAAATTTGGAGAATTTCCCCAAACAGGAAATCCTCAGGGTCTGCCTATCGCTCCATTTTCTAATTATCCCCATTGCTGAGCTAAGCCACAAAGGGAATGGGATGGATCAAATACAGGGCTTCCCTACCTCAGCCCTCCTGACATTGGGGGCTGCATAGTTCCCTGTATACAGTCCCACGACCAAGAGATGGGGGCTGTCCTGTGCACTGTAGGATACGGACTAGTGCCCAGGCCTCTATCTATTAGAAGCCAGGAGAACCCTCCAGCTGTGATAGCCAAAAATATCTCCAGACTTTGCCAAGGGCTCCTGGGGGGCAAAATCACCCTTGGCTGAGAACCACTGAATTAACCATCTATGAGATTTTCCAAATCTGGGAGCTGCAAATGTCAGCGTACAAAAGAATCACATGGGGATGTTCAAAGAGGGTGTAGATTGCTGGCAATGCAGTAAGTCTAGGCTCAGGACTCAGCATTTTTGAAGCACCCCAGGGGATTCTGGTGCTGGTGCTATGTGGACGATACCATGACCACTCTACCCTTCACAGCTGAGAAAAATGACTGTCCAAGTCCACGGTTTAGGTAGGGAAGTTATCAGTTGACAAAGCAGGTAAGTACAGAGGGCCTAAGCTCAGGTATATCAATGATTTTTTAATTTTTATGTTTTTAAGGCTATATTCTTCTTATTTGATTGACTGATTATGGTAGGAACACTTAACATGAAACTGATCCTTGTAATGTGTTTTTAAGTGTACAATACAGTACTGTTACCTGAGGGCAGAAATATCCTTTAAAACTGAGTTTGGAAGGGCAAGGTGGTTGACAGGGAGGGCGGTTAAATCTTCCTGGTCTCTAAGAAACTGGGAACACATGGGGTGGCCAGCAGGCTTCGGATAGAAATTTTATTGGCCTGAAAATTCCATTAAGGCTGAAAACTGCCTTTGCCTGGTTGTCTGCAGTGGCCCCAGCTAGCACAGGACAAGCACTTGATAAATATCTGTTGCACTGACCTGAATTTGACTAGAGGACTTGCTTAGCTCCTGCTAGGTTGCTCTGCCCCCATGAGCCTGTTGCCTAACAGCTGGGAGTGATGCTGAATGTTGCTCTCAGTCCTGCCTGACTCGGCCACCTCTCTAGAACCCTTCCGGCTGGTCCACCGGCCCCACCCACCCCATCTCAGGACCTCAGGATGCAGATTTGGGATGGCTGCTTCTCTTTCTTCGTTTGCTACTCACCCTCTCACGAAACAGGGCACCACTTCGTCAGCCTGGATCCGGTTGAGCCAGGAGGAGCACACGCCGTGGTGAATTGGTCCTTCTCCATCTAACAGGATAATCGAGGCGATCTGGCTCATCTACTGTCCCTCACGCTGCCCCATCCCTGGCCTCCCCAATCCTTCAGCACAGAAGGCTCACAGCCCCGATGCCAAGTTTCTGCCTTAGGGGTCCCTGTCTGGATCCCTTGCTCTGATGGCGAAAAGGAAATGGTAAAGCTGGGGTGGGCCCGTGGCTCTGAAACCACTGGGTAGGGGCGGGCTGGATTCTAATCCTGTCCACTGCAAGGGCCTCAGTCCATGTGCTCTCTGTGGCCTGCCAGGACCCTGGTCTCAGCACTCTCTCAGGCACCACGTACTTTTTTTCCTTTGGCTGTGCCTCGTGGCTTACAGGAGCTTAGTTCCCCGACCAGGGATTGAACCCAGGCCCCAGCAGTGAAAGCCTACAGTCCCAACCATCCGCCAGGGAATTCCCAGGCACCATGCATTTTCACCTCTTTACCAAGGATGGAAAACACAGGCACAGAGGTCAGGGTATCTGGCTGCCCTACAACCAGCTGGGTGTCACAGAGCACAGAGCTCCCCTCTCCGAGGGAAGAGAGGGTGGTGGTTTGTTCTAGCTGCCGCCTTGGGGTGCAAAGGGAGGAAGGGAGCAAAGGGCATCTCGGGCTTTGGGAGCAGAGGCTTCCAAAGGCACAGCTCATTTCTTTCCTAATTCTGCACAGAGCTGGCTCTGCCTAAGGGGGCAGTTTTCTGCACTGTTTCTTCTCGCAGTTTTCCTGACCTTGGACAGGGATGGGTCTCCTCCCCAGGGTTTGGGTCTTGGCAGAGGTTTAGGCAGGTGTTCAGGGGCCCTTGGAAGCAGGGTGGGAAATGCAGAGCCGGGGGCTCTCCCAGCGCCTCTGCCCACCTCGGGTGCGGTAGGAGACGATGGCCACGGTGAGGTGCACCTCGTCGGGGTACATGTCCGGGGAGGAGCTGATGGAATAGTAGCGAGGCTGCAGCAGGGACAGCTGGGTCAGGAGCAGGGTGGAGGGCATCTGGATGGACGGGAACTCCTCCAGCACTTCCACGATGGTGGGGTTCTTGCCCCATTTCCATTCCTCGTACTCCTGCAGACCCTGAACCGCAGACAGGGACAGAAGGGAACTTGCAGCCAGACCCTGGAGCGAACTTTCAAGGCAGGCTCGCTCGCGGAGGTTCAGGGAAGAAGGGAAATTAAAAAGTAGTCATAGTTAACTCTTACACAGGAATTATCCTGTGCCAAGTTTTCACTGTTGCAAGGATATTATGAAATAAGCCTGATTGTCACCCCTATTTTATTGATGGGGAAACTGAGGGATATAGAGATCACACAGCTATGGGGTGGTGGCAAACTTTAGCCCACAAACCACCTGCTCATATGGTCCGTGAACTAAGAGTTGTTTTTATATGTTTTAATGGCTGGAGGTAGAGAATCAAACGAACAATACTATCATCTGATGTGAAGAACTGAATCACTGGAAAAGACCCTGATGCTGGGAAAGATTGAGGGCAGGAGGAGAAGGGGACGGCAGAGGACAAGATGGTTGGGTGGCATCACTGACTCAATGGATATGAGTTTGAGCAAGCTCTGGGAGATAGTGAAGGACAGGGAAGCCTGGCGTGCTGTGGTCCATGGGGTCACAAAGAATTGAACACGACTAAGCGACTGAACAATAATAAGGGTTCCAAAGGAAGGAGAAAAAAGCGTTAGCAATTTCTACTGCCGTCAGAGAACTTAGAGGTTCAATGGGGTCGCTCTTCTGTTCCGTTAGACCTTTGTTAGAAGGAGGGGAGATGGCCAGGTCTAGCCTCGCCTGGAGAATCCCAGGGATGGGGGAGCCTGGTGGGCTGCCGTCTACGGGGTCACACAGAGTTGGACACGACTGAAGTGACTTAGCAGCAGCCGCCAAAATGGATTAGCTAACATGGTGACCTGCAAACTAGACCGTGGCAGCTCTCACTCAAGGCTGCCATCTGCTGAAACACTGCTGCAATAACCATAGGGAGAAGTGAAGTTGCTTAGTCACGTCCGATCCTTTGCGACCCCATGAACTGTGGCCTGCCAGTCTCCTCTGTCCATGGGATTTTCCAGGCAAGAATCCTGGAGTGGGTTGCCATTTCCTTCTCCAGGGGATCTTCCTAACCCAGGGATCGAACCCAGGTCTCCTGCATTGCAAGCAGACTCCTTACCAGCTGAGCCATGAGGGAACCATAAAATTCTCCAAGGAGCAGGTGGTGGGATTGAATGAGGCCAGGGACCCACCTTGCTGAGGACCAGCAGACGCTGCTTCTCTTTCTCACTGGTGGCCAGGGAGGCAAACTGCTGCAGCTGCAGTGGCGTTGGAGGCGTCGTGATGTCCAGGTAGTACTTGAAGGCCTGGAAGATGGTGCAGGGCGGCAGGCGATGCTCATCGGTCCAGTTACTGATAACCCCTGCAGAGGCACAACAGAGGTGAGAGATGGGTGGGGGAGGGACAGAGTGGGCTCTGAGGGTTTGGGTCCAAGTCAGGGAGGCCAGACCTGCTCCTGGAGCAGAGGATGGGGCCCAAAAAACTGACTGCCCCTGAGCCAACTGACCCCTTGGCTGGCCACCTCCATCCCACATCTAAAGCCAGGTTTCCTGGGGACCCTGTGGTCGCCTCCTGTACGCAAGGAGCATGTCCAAAATCAGCTGAGCAAGCTAGTGCCAGAATTTAAGAGTAAATATTAAAGTAGCATGAGACCGTCCCTTGATATTCTGAGCAATGAGCCACCAACTGAGCACGAACTATGAGTCCATTTTCCCCTCCGTCTCTCTTCTCGTGGTGTCAGCCTTTCACCCTCTGAGTGGGATTCTAGCATTTAAAATGACAAAAACGCCAAACACTTGCCTAGCCCTCTCTATGTACCATGTTTGTTTCCTCAGCACTTTCTATTAGCAACTCTCTTAATCCTTGCCACAATCCTAGGTGGTGGGTGCTATTATTATCTCCATTTTGCAGTTGAGAAAAGGGAAGCACAGAGAGGTTAAGGCATTTGCCCACGGTCACCAGGTGGCACTAGAGGAGATGCAGATGTGGGTTCCATCTCCGGTTTGGGAAGATCCCCTAGAGAAGGGAATGGCAACCCGTCCCACAGTATTCTTGCCTGGAGAATCCCATGGACAGAGGAGGCTGATGGGCTACAGTCTCTAGGGTCACAGAGAGTCAGACACGACCGAGCGACTGAGCTCAACAGCAACAACGCTGCTCAAATCCATAGTCAGGCAGTACTGCTCCAGACCATGTTTGAACTACTGCCTCTGTGTACTTAAGTCCAATAGAGGCCCTAAACACAAGCCTCTACTTCATCAGGCGCTCAACTCAAGATATAAAGTACTGTTCCAGTATGGAGGAAGAACTGGCTGGGCTGGATTTCATAAGAGAAGGAGTGTCTCTCCTAAGGGTACCAGCAGGGTTTCAACTACGTACTGTTTTCACACTCTGCGCTGACTTTATGTCCTGCCTCCCTTGTAGAAGAGATGTGTCACTGTATCATGGGCTACCACGTGCGGCCATCGCAGTTCCTTAAGTCCTGAGCTCACTCACAGCTACTGAGATGAAGCATCAGACCCATTTGCCTTGCAAAGTTCTTTAATAGGAATGTCAAGGGTGGCCCCCAAACAGGTTGGGACTTAATCTAATGATATCAGAAATCGGGTTCAATTCCAGTGGGCCACCAAGCTTCATTTAGTGCTTTTGGATTCTAAGAGAAGGCAGGAGTGGACTTTAGCTGCTATTCCCTTGGTGGGCGGTGAGGCTGGGGTGATGAAGGAAGTCAGACAAGTAGCCTATGCTAAGATCGGTGTCTAGCCGATGAAGGAAGGTAAGACTCTTTCCCTCAAGGGTGAACCATCAGTGTCCTGGCTTAAATGGACACTTGCTCAGCTAGTTGGGTCAAGGCTGTTCAGCCATGAAGAAGGGGAGCCTTCGGTCTCATAAGCTGGGGGGTGACAGAGACCCACTCTCCTGCCTGGACTGGCAACTGGGCAGAAGAACAGGTTTCCTCTTCCCTGGACACCTGGGACTCCTCGGAGATGGAAAGGGCCCTTGGGAGTGGCTGGGTGGGGTACTAGCTTGGCCGTAGTTACCCAAAGCCGTGTTCCGCTCCTCCAGCAGCTCCACCTTCACCAACTGGTTGGCAGGGGGGGCATCCTCCAGCCGCTCGATCAGGGCATTCACCAGGTCCTCGTGGTTGCCGGGGAAGACGCCCAGGTGGTCCCCGGGCTGGTACTGCAGCTCCTGACTCCCATTGGTGTGGAGACGCACGAAGATGGTCGATCGACTGGACGCAAGGGTGGGGGAACAACAGGGTGAGGGTCGCCAGCTTGTGCCCCTTTTCTTTGCCCCTTTGTCTGTCTTTGTGGCTACACCTCCCCTCCTTCCATTCTCCTTGGGGGCTCAGGCCAGACTTCCACCCTCATCAATTTCCACAGGGCGGGTTTCAGCAAGGTCACTCATGAGATCCTCTTTGCAAACCCAACAGCCAGCTCCCAGCGCTCACTGTGGTCATCAGAGCAGTACTCGACATGGCTTCTCACGTCTTCCTTCTCAATCCCCTTCTCTTGAGCTCCCCAGGCTCTCCTGGTCTCTTCCCTGGCTGCTCTTCCTCGGTCCCCTTTGTTGGTTCCTTCTCATCTCCCCTAACTCTGGACGGTGGAGCACCCCGAGATTCAGTCCCCAGATCTCTTTGCTTTTCTGACTTCCTGTCCCTGCTTTCCTTTTCTCCATAGCACTTACCAACCTCCACAGAATGGAGAGTTCACTCCATTCTATGGCATGTGGTCTGTCTCTATGCCTGCCCCTTCCCCATCCCCACCCTGAGGACAATAGAGGGGACTAGGAATCTGTCTAAACTCTAGAGGGCGAGGAACTTGTCTGTTTTCTCCACTGCTCTATTCTAGCACTTAGGACAGTGCATGACATACTGGATACTCAAGAAATATTTCTCGATTGAAGGAAGCTCAGATCCTCAGGGTTAACCAGCTGCTAGAATAGGCTCTACTTCTGATACCAGATTTCTACCAGGAACCACTAAACCCCACAGGAGCCACGGCAGTGATGGCCCTGTTCTGCGAAATTCCACCTCTCCTGGGAATCCCAAGCTCCACCTCCTTTTACAACTGGGATCCTCACCTTGTCCTGGAAAAGGGAAAAAGGCTTGACCTTAAGCTCAGGTTCTTACTATCCCCAGTCCACTGACAGTATAAAGTTTATAGAACAAAGGAGAAAACCCAGAGGGAAACTTGTTTAGGCCTGCCGAGTCATGCCCTTTCCTTCGATAGCTGGATTTCAAGTGCAGGACATCTATGAATGAATCCTTAGAATAGGATTATTCTGGTTCTTTTAAAGTTTTAGTACCAATACACTGCATTTTTATGCCTGAAAACTTTGGGATTGATGACTACACTTGGGTAAATCAAATCTTTTTGTATTCTTGGAGTTAAATTCGCATTTTCAGATCCGCTTTTTCTTCCTTGCCAACTGGTTTTCAGTTGATAGAGACACTTGATATTCAACATGAAGTTTCTACATTCTCCATGGTATGTAAATCAGCACTTGAATAGACCAATGGGACTCGCTATTTGAAGGAGTTTTTGGCACAACCAAAAGTTCTTTTGTGCTGCAAATAGCCACCATTATTAAAAATAGTTGTGCTGGCATCTCTGCTTTTTTGGGTGTATTTTCTTAAAGCATGACACCCCTGTCCTTAGTAGGGTGGGGAACTCGGTGACTGAGCTTGTGAATGATGGTGGTGGGGGTCTGGGCTCCCACTCTCCTTCCCCGGGCAGATTTTGCCCTCCGTGGGGCACTGATCTTATCTATTAAATGGGCTTGCGTGAATGACTCTGCTCTGAGCTCATGCCAGTCTATTGGTTCCTGGAGAGCGAGACCTGCCAGCTTCAGGAAGGGAACGAGCAGAGGCCGACAGCCAGCAGGGGGCGCTGTGGGGTTGCGAATTTGGGAGCCTCCAGGGCCAACCACGGGAAGCCTTTGAAAGGCCCACAAATCAATTCCCACTTTCTCCCTGATCATCACGAGTTGTTGTTGTTGTTGTTGTTTTTTTCATAAGTATATTTGCCTCCGTTCCTATGGCCGGTACAAAATAGAAACGTGGAGGCCCCAAACTTGCTGAGCTGGCTTGTGCTCACAGCCTTTTCGCCTAAGTCCTCTTGAACGCAGCTGAGGGTGGTCAGGCAGAGAACGGCCAGGGATAAGAATGGAGCCCGCCTGTGGGCCACGAGGTGGGGGCAGGCTCTGCTGGGAGTCGGACCCCGGACACTGCATGCCTCTGACTGGAGAACCCAGAGCTGAATGGCTGCATGGCCCAAGGTCCTTGAAGCTTTGCTGGGAACCGATCCCCGCCTGTGGGCCATGAGGTGGGGGCAGGCTCTGCTGGGAGTCAGACCCCGGACACTGCATGCCTCTGACTGGAGAACCCAGAGCTGAATGGCTGCATGGCCCGAGGTCCTTGAAGCTTTGCTGGGAACCGATCCCCGCCTGTGGGCCACGAGGTGGGGGCAGGCTCTGCTGGGAGTCGGACCCCGGACACTGCATGCCTCTGACTGGAGAACCCAGAGCTGAATGGCTGCATGGCCCGAGGTCCTTGAAGCTTTGCTGGGAAGTGATCCCCCAGTGGGTAGCACTAGCCTGGAGACCTACTGTCTTATATCTCTGTTCTGCTGGGGGTTTCTAAGTATAGGACTTTCTAACCTTTCTTTCTTTTTTTTTTAAACGCTTGGGATATACATGGGTTGTCAGAAAGTATTAGGGGAAGGACTTCCCTGGAAGTCTAGTGATTAAGATTCCACACTTCTACTGCAGGGGGCATGAGTTCAATCCCTGGTTGGGGAAAGAAGATCCCGCATGCCACGTGGCACGGGCAAAAAAAAAAAAAAAAGTCCTTTCCCAAGCTTAAAAAAAAAGTAAATATTTGGAGAAGGGGGTGAAAAAGGTAGCATTGGAAAGGCAACAGCCATTCAAATGCCTGTCCCCTGAGTATGGCCTGTTTGTGATATATTTACATCCACCTACAGTAACATTGCACACACACATACTCACTCATGTACACACACAGTTAGCAATGGTTCAATGACAGGTTCACAGGGGAAAGAACAGTCTGCTAACATCCAGCATTAAAAGTTGGGGGGGGGGGGTGGGAAACAGCTCATGTTCATTCACTTGTCAATGAAAAGAGTAAGCATGGTCTCTTGTGAGCAGTTTGAGGTGATAAGGCTCAGAGCTTCAACGAATTTGTTGACACTTTCTAGGCACTGGTGAGACAGTGATGGATAAAGAAAACACAGGGCCCCATTCTCATTAAGAAGCAACTGAAAAAGATTATGGATGGGGCTAGTGATGTGGATGGGTGGGTGCTGACAGGTTGGGGGCACTGGGCTCAGTGACCAGCAGATAAGGATGGTCAGGAAAGCCTTGCTGGCAATTTGATGTTGGAGCAGAGATCAGAACGATGAGGAGAAGGGGACATGCAAAGATCTGGGGGAAGAGTGTTCCCGAAAGGGGAAGCAGTACATGCAAAGGCCCTGAGGTTGGAAAAAGCATGACATGTCTGAGGATGGGAAAGAAGACTGGAGGGTTTGGAAGAGGGGTCAACACAGGGCTGACTGGCACAGGAGGAGGTTAGAGAGCTAGGAAGAGACCCGATCAGGAGGGTCTCATTGTAATCTGTTCAGGCAAGGAGTTTGGAGGTTTCCTGAGATCAGTGGGAAGCCATTGGAGGGTGTGAAGCTGCAGGAGGATGGGCTTCCATTTATGTTCTTAAAAGATTAGTCTGGCTGCTATTTGGAAGATGAATCTTTGAGAGAAAAGGCAAGAAACAAGGAAGACAAGTTAGGTGGCTTTGGGAGGCCCTCAGACCACAGATGATTGTGGCCTTTCTTACGGTGGCAGCTGTAGATCTGAAATGTATTTGAAAGACAAGCCCATGGTATCAGCTGAGAGTTGGATGGATATTAGGAGGGAGACAGAGGAGGCAGAGAGGGAGCCTGAGTTTGGGGCTTACACTGAATGTTGATGTCCTGTGTTAAGCTGGGGAAGGCTGGAAAGAAGTGATTTTATCCAAGAGGAGCTGGGAATTGAGAGTACTCCCATGCAGAACTCTCCATTACAATGTCCCATCTTTCTCTGCTATACCCCAGCACTCAGGCCCTTTCAGCATCTTTGCTCCTACACAGCCCTGTCTGTTCTCTATCTTATCTAAAGCTGACCCTGTGTCTCCCCTCCTCCTCCTGACTTCTAGGACTTACATGGCCCATACCCCACCCATTAGCGCTCCACTGTAGTCTTTTCTGTATTGTTTGCTAATTGCCGCACACAGGACAGTTTATTTCCTGGCCAGGCAGTGTCGCTTTTCTCTTTAGAGTTGCAAGGATCACCCTCAA
Organism: Bos indicus; assembly: GCF_029378745.1. NCBI lineage: Eukaryota > Metazoa > Chordata > Mammalia > Artiodactyla > Bovidae > Bos > Bos indicus. The sequence continues at coordinate 57,906,864 of NC_091776.1, read as the reverse complement.
AAAGTGGTTTATTTCCTCTTAAGCACTTTGCTTGCTTAAGGGTCTCTTGTTATGGGTGGGAACAGGGTGGGGAGGGTGTTTCATAATATCTTTATGTGGTCTCCTGGCTCAAACATCCTGACTTTGGCTGTGGGCAGGGGAAGATGGGAGAAAGGGTCATACTTTTTTACTCAATCGTTAAACACACACACACACACACACACACACACCCCTTATAAAGCTGGAAATGGTAGTAAGGCCTGAAAATAGGTAGTGCTGTGGAGTGTGGTTTTAAAGGGTTAAACACTGAGACCCCATTTGATTCTTTTAAAGCTAATCTGTAACTGATTTTAATACTATCTTCTGGTTACTAACCTTTCTGAAATGCCCTCTTGTAAGTCGCTCAGCACAGAGTCAGCTGCCCTTTCCAGAGGTGGATGGTTTGGTGGGGGTGGAGGGCATTTATTCTGGGACTTGGTCCAACTTAGCATCAAAACATTTGCAAATTACCTTGCTTTGTATGTACTATGGTTTGGGAGTAACTTTTATGATCTGGTCTTTCATGGTTGGTCGCTGAGAGAAATGCCCAGTAGATTCTTAGTCCCTTCTTCTCCAATGCCACTGAGATTGTACTTTTCCATGGGACAGAAATGGGGAGTAAGATGTGTATTTCAAATATAGAGTCACTTTCTACTGGGTTGGCCAGAAAGTTCGTTCACTTTGGGGCCAACCAATATATCAGAGATTATTATGCTCTGAATATTACATGTGACTAATTCTTCAAATACATTAATTTCCCAATCCATTTCTTGAGCGTTTGAGGGTCTGGGGGAGAACATGCGCGCCCTGGGGCTCCATCCTGTTGACCACATTGACGACTTTATCATATGTTTTACATCCGGGCACACAGAACAGACTTGTGGTTGCCAAGGGGGTGAGGGGTTTGGGGGAGATGGAGCGAGAGGCTGGGGGTCACAGAAGCAGCTTTTATATGTAGAATGGATAAACAAGTTCCTACTGTATGGCACAGAGGATTATATTCAATATCCCGTGATAAACCATAATAGGAAAGAATACTTAAGAATGTGTGTATACATGTATAACTGAAGCACTTTACTCTACAACAGAAATTAATGCAACATTGTAAATCAACTATAGTTTAATTGAAAAAAAAAGTTTTATATCCACATAGAAAGCACACATATTAAAATGTGCACATGTATGAAGCTGGGGTGGGTGAGGAGTAGTAGCAGAAACAGCATACCCCAGCTGCTTTGTGTGTGCTGTTTTTAATACAGCTGTCTTGTGATGCTGCTGATGCCACAGGTATAGCCATTTGGTGTTCTTGACTTTGGAGTCAGAGAACTGAGTCTGAGTGACCTTAAAAAGGCCACTTGCATTTTCTACTTGTCATTTTTCCTATTTAAAACACGGGTGATAACTACCTATTTCCTGGGCTGTTCCTGCACAGAGAGAACTCAAAACTGTGCTAGGAACACAGAAAATACTAGATAAGTACTAGTTCTCATTTTAGGTAAGGAGACAGGTATTCTGAAGACCTAAGGGACTTGTCCAAGGTCACATGGCTGGGGGATGGCAGCACTGGGGTAAGAACTCAGAGTTGTCTGGCTCAAGAGGCCACCCTCTGTACCGTGCCACGCAAAGGATGAAGATCTCAAAGGATTTTCATGGGCTAGTTTCCATTCAATGGGGATCCAGGCAAAGACTTTCAAAACTGCTAAAAAAATGTACTTATACATGGAGTGATGCAGAGATCTGGCTGGATCATTTTGAAAAGACTTCAGGTCTGAGAGCAGAAAGGACATAAGCTTAATGGGAGAGTGGCAAGGCTGTTAGGACAACCCCGGGCTGCTTTAGCAGCTCCTGTCCGGATTGAGGATGGTAACAATAGCCTTGGCGCACGTGGCCGTGATCACAGGACCTCACTGCTCTGTGACCAGGCCCGAGAACGACGCTTCTAGCAGGACAGTGTGTTCTTCTACTACAGCCAACGGTTCGGGAAACCGGGTCTCAGGAGAAATAGCTGGAAGGAACGAGAATCAGGGAGAGCGGCTGCTGTCTTGGCTACTGGCAGCTCTCTCATTTGGAAGAACTGACTTTGTTCTGGGTGTCACTGGAGAGTGTAACACAGGATCAAAATGGAAGTGCTAGGAACACATGCTTTGGTATAAACAATAGGAAGACAATTTCTAACAACTGGGACCTCAGAACACAGAAGGGGCTGTTTTGTAGGTTCATAAACTTCCTGTCATCCCAAAGGACTTAAAGTAGAGACTAAGCAGGCATTTCTCAGGACATCAGAGAAGAATTATCCGCAAAGAGGAGCTGTCTGGACTAAGCTGTCTGACTAAGGCGCTGTCTGACTAAGGTGCATGTTAGAGTGAATATTAGCAGTTTGACAAAGGTGTGGTCTCTATTAAAAAAAATTCCTCATAAAACATTTCTCTTTCCCCTTTCCACAGAGATCATCACTATTCATTTTTTTTTTCTTTTCTTTTTGGCTGTACCAAGTAGCTTGTGGGATCTTAGTTCCTTAATCATGGATCAAACCTGCACCCCCTGCCGTGGAAACCTGGGGTCTTAACCACTGGATCACCAGGGAAGTCCCAACCATTTACTTTTTTCATCCCTGCAGGTTGGAGCTTGGCAAATGGAAAGCAGTAAGCCAAGATGCTGCAAGGCAGCAAAGGGGGTCTGGAGGACCCTTCCAGTGGTAATAGGAAGTCAGTCCTTGGAGTCAACAAGGGTTCATTCCTTGCTATGGGAGGCGTCTGGGGCAGAGGCAGGGAACGTGAAGGGACCAGGGTGTTCCTACCTGGATTTTGGACTCTGAAGGTTCTGGCGGCTGAGGAGTCGAGCGGCTGAGACCCGCTTTTTGTGGACACTGGATAGACCTGGGTGGGGGAAGAACAAAGGTGCTCCTGAGATGGGGCAAAACAGTTGTCAATTCAGAGTCCCCAGCTTCTCCTGACCCTCTGGAGTGAGACGAAGAGATAAAAGAAAAGCGGTCAGGCGGGCCTTGGGGCGGGTGGTTGTGGATACAGCAGAACAGAAAGCAAAGCTGGCTGAACTTGGCGGAGAAGAGGAGGTTTAGGGTAACATGCTGCAGGGCTGGAGAGAGAGCCCAGAGCAGCCACAGTGTGTTTATTTGGGTGGCCTGCCTAAAGGGTGGAGGTGGGCACAGCAACCCACTCCAGTATTCTTGCCAGGAGAATCCCATGGATGGGGGAACCCAGTGGGCTACGATCCATGGGGTTGCAAAGGGCTGGACATGACTGAAGCGACTGAGCACACACGCATGTACTGCAAGGGAGACCTAAGCATCGAAGCCCACCTTCTCTAAGGACCTTTCGGAGGTGAGAACTGCCGTCTCCCGTCCCCACCCCCGGGTCGTGGATGTCTCCCCAGGCGGGTGGTAGGAGGTACCTTGTGTGAGTTCCGGAGCTTCCGCCACGTAGGTGAGACGGAACTTGTTCCTCTTCCAGCTGCGGTCATTGCTGATGAGGGAGTTGTTCGCCTTCTCAATGTTGACGTCATCACCCACGCAGAACACATCACAGGCTGCCTGTGTTACACATTATACACATTAGGAGCCACTCCCATCTTCCTCTCCGCACCTCCCCCGCCCCGGGGAATCACCAGTCCACTTCCTGTATCTCTGAATTTGCCTGTTCTGGACGTTTCGTGTACATGGACTCGGACAGTAAGTGTCCTTTTGTTCTGGCTTCTTCCACGTAGCACATGTTTTCAAGATTCATCCATGTCGTAGCATGCATCAGCACCTCATTCCTTGTTGTGCCCGAACATTCCATTGCAGGGACACACTACAGTTTGTTCATCCATTCATCATATTTAATGCTAACCAGTTTACATTTAAATCTAAATGACCACGTGTGGCCAGTGGCTACTGTACAGGTCACTGGAGATCTAGCACAAGAGGAACAAGATTGTCAAAGCAGACAGATTGGTGAGATCTGAGTTCCAGCCCGAGGCATGGCCCCCTGGGTTGGTTAACCAACTGTATGTTTTTGATTTACTTGTCTATGATTGTGAGTGAAGGATGGGTTCCTCCCAGCTCTAAAATTCCAAGGCTCTATAATTTTTTATAGACGAACTCTTTACCCTTAATACAGGAGGCTGGATTCCAGGTGGAAAATGTGTCTTAGGACCACCCAAAGTCATATGACTTGTTTAAAGCTGTCCCCTGGTTGGATACATAAGGGAAGTATCAAAGATTTTCTCAAGTTTTTTCTATTTCTGATGGTTTAGGTGATCTGTCCTTGGGGGTCCCTGGGGACATGATTCCTCATGGGTCTCTAAAACTGGGGCAGATGGTTACCTTGAAGACCTTCTTAGCCCAGGTCCTGAAAGCCTCTTCCTGCCCACAAAGCTCGTCCCCCTCCCTCATCTTCAAGATCCTCTCTCCTCCAAGCTCTTCCAGGAGAGTGTCCACGGCATGTCCAAAGGCGCAGAAGTGAGGGTATGCCCGTGAGCCAAGACCGAACACAGAGAACCTGCCAAGAAGACAAGAGAAGCTCTGGAATAGGGGGCTGGGGAGAACGTGCAGCGGTTCCAGTGTCAGGGACTGTTCAGTCAGTTCAGTTGCTCAGTCGTGTCCGACTCTTTGCGACCCTATGAATCGCAGCACGCCAAGCCTTCCTGTCCATCACCAACTCCTGGAGTTCACTCAAACTCACGTCCATAGAGTCAGTGATGCCATCCAGCCATCTCATCCTCTGTCGTCCCCTTCTCCTCCTGCCCCCAATCCCTCCCAGCATCATTCTTTTCCAATGAGTCAACTCTTTGCATGAGGTGGCCAAAGTACTGGAGTTTCATCTTTAGCATCATTCCTTCCAAAGAACACCCAGGACTGATCTCCTTTAGGATGGACTGGTTGGATCTCCTTGCATTCCAAGGGACTCTCAAGAGTCTTCTCCAACACCACAGTTCAAAAGCATCAATTCTTCAGCACTCAGCTTTATTCAAAGTCCAACTCTCACATCCATACATGACCACTGGAAAAACCATAGCCTTGACTAGACAGACCTTTGTTGGCAAAGTAATGACTCTGCTTTTCAATATACTGTCTAGGTTGGTCATAGCTTTCCTTCCAAGGAGTAAGTGTCTTTTAATTTCATGGCTGCAGTCACCATGTGCAGTGATTTTGGAGCCCTCAAAGATAAAGTCTGACACTGTTTCCACTGTTTCCCCATCTATTTCCCATGAAGTGATGGGACCAGATGCCATGATCTTCATTTTCTGAATGCTGAACTTGAAGCCCACTTTTTCACTCTCCTCTTTCACTTTCATCAAGAGGCTTTTGAGTTCCTCTTCACTTTCTGCCATAAGGGTGGTGTCATCTGCATATCTGAGGTTACTGATATTTCTCCCAGCAATCTTGATTCCAGCTTGTGCTTCTTCCAGCCCAGCGTTTCTCATGATGTACTCTGCATATAAGTTAAATAAGCAGGGTGACAATATACAGCCTTGACGAACTCCTTTTCCTATTTGGAACCAGTCTGTTGTTCCATGTCCAGTTCTAACTGTTGCTTCCTGACCTGCATACAGGTTTCTCAAGAGGCAGGTCAGGTGGTCTGGCATTCCCATCTCTTTCAGAATTTTCCACAGTTTACTGTGATCCACACAGTCAAAGGCTTTGGCATAGTCAATAAAGCAGAAATAGATGTTTTTCTGGAACTCTCTTGCTTTTTCTATGATCCAGCAGATGTTGGCAATTTGATCTCTGGTTCCTCTGCCTTTTCTAAAACCAGCTTGAACATCTGGAAGTTCAGGGTTCATGTATTGCTGAAGTCTGGATTGGTGAATTTTGAGCATTACTTTACTAGCGTGTGAGATGAGTGCAGTTGTGCAGTAGTTTGAGCATTCTTTGGCATTGCCTTTATTTGGGATTGGAACGAAAACTGACCTGTGAAGCCCTGTCCCCCAGTGTGACTGTATTTGGACATGGGGCCTTCAAGGAGGTAACTGAGGTCAAACGAGGTCATACGGGTGGGGCCCTAATCCTTCTAAAAAGAGGGAGAGGTACCTGAGAGCTCTCTCTTCCACCCCCAGTGAGAGGCTCTCAGAGGAAAGGCCACGTGAGGACACAGCAAGAAGGCGGATGTCTGCAAGCCAGGAAGACAGGCCTCACCAGAAACCTTGAGCTTGGACTTGCAGCTTCCAGAAGTGTTAGAAACAAATTTCTGTTGTTGAGGCCCCCAGCCTGTGGTACATTGTGGTGGCTGCCCAAGCAGATAAAGACAACTGGTACCTCCAGAAGGGCAGACCACCCCACACCCATTTGAGGAAGGCCATCTTTAAGCCTGAGAGCCCCTAAACCCTGCTCTCCCTTCCTTCTGGTCTCTGCTAGGTGCCACTGTCCTCAGGAGAAAACTCCCAGTTGGTCCTTAGGAGGATGGGTGACCTGGAACCATTGGCTGTTTCTTGAGTGTCCCTTTCTAAGCTAGACTAATTGGGAAAATTAATCTACTGGATTAGCCAAAAAGTTCATTTGGATTTTTCTGTAAGACATCGCAGAAAACCCTGAATGAACTTTTTGGCCAACTCCATACATCAGTGAAAGACTTGACTTTCTTACTCAGCATACAACTAAATTAGTTTCAAGTACAAAGAGCATGAAAACTCCAGCATAGCAGTTCTTGGGGACCTGTGCTAACGAGGAGATCAGAAGAACCCGTCATTAATACATCCAGTGTTGGTGTGTAAACAGGTTCTTCTCAAAGGGATTGAAAGATTTATGATATGCTGGCTGTGAAATTGATTTGTTTCACAAAGCCTCTTTGCTTGGAATAGACATATACACTCTGCTATATTTAAAATGAATGCGACAAGGACCTGCCGTACAGCACACGGGATGCCGCTCAATGTTCTGCGGCAGCCTGGATGGGAGGGGAGTCTCGGGGGGAATGGATCCATGTGTATGTATGGCTGGGTCCCTTCACTGTTCACCTGAAACTATCCCAACACTTGTTTGTTCATTGGCTATACCCCAGTACAAAACAAAAGAGCTTAATTTTTTAAAAATGTCTGTTTGCATAGATGCCACAAGAAAATGTTGGTGTTTGAATCAATGGGGGTCAAGTTAATGAGAATTTTCTGAAGTCTGGGAAGTAGAGGGCTGTGTCCCAGAGGACCCCTTAGTCCCGCACAGACTTGACATCACACTTCCAGGACTTGGTCCCGGCTGTGGGTCTTGGCCTCACTGGCCCTAGATGGACAAGGGAACAAGTGGGATACGAACAGCACCACAACTTGCATTTTTTTCCAGGTTGGAATGTGACTATCCTGTGGGTGACTGTCATTTCAGACAAGTCAAGGAGTGGAGCTGTTCAACTTGCTCCTTACAGAGTCTGACTCTGTCCCTGAATCTTTCTTATTAAAGAATGATGGAGCCAGCCATCACATGAAAGACTGCAATGGGGGATGAGGGGAAAACAGTAGGACAAGCTGGGAAGTGGCCCTCTTGTTATTGGAGAATGAGCCTGAGATGGGGTCCAGGTGTCTCAGAGATCGTGGGCAAGTTTACATAGATTAATATCCCCTCCTCTGAAATCCACACTGATGCTTCTTCATCTTATTCTCCCGCCCTTCTTTCCTGGGGGCTCCACAGTCTTCCCAAGGGAGGGATATAGGGTTAGGTAGCATGTTTCCCCATCACTCCTTCACCCACGATCCTCCTTTACCTGGATTCCTCACCTTTTCCCTGCAGGTGGTGAGAACTGGTGGCCAGCATGGGACTGCTTGGATGGGGGCCAAGAAGCTGCACTCCTGCCCCCAGCCATCGCCCTTAGCCTGATGCAGGTTTGAAAACTCAGTGCTAGTCATGCCTTGTGGTTAGGGAGTTGTTCCCCAAACCTCTACTATTTATTTACTTATTTTAATATTAATTTATTTATCTGGATGCACTGGGTCTTAGTTGTGGCACGTAGGATCTTTAGTTGTGACCTGTGGGATCTAGTTCCCTGACCAGGGATTGAACCCAGGCCTCCTGGATTGGAAGTGCAGAGTTTTAGCCACTGGACCACCAGGGAAGTCCCTCCAATATTGATTATGTTTGAGATATCCGCCATACTTGACTACCTCTCACACTGTTATTTACTTAATAGTTGCTATTTAATTTGGTTTTAATTTGTACTCTATTTGCACAAATTATTTGTACAATTATTTGTACTAGCTATTCAAACCCACTGGTGTTCACTAAGAGATGGCCCGGGGAATTAATTCATTAACGTGCTTCCCAATCTCTGAAGGCCTGTGTCACAGTCATCTCCTATATTCACATTTCATCACAGTCTAAACCTTATGATTGTAAAATTCCTATTTTAAAACCAGAAAACCTGGAAAAATTATTATAATTGGGGCCAGATAGTAAATATTTTCAGGCTTGTAGGCTAAGAAGCAAAACTGATTCTATTATGCAGATATCTGTGTAACAAGGAAGAAAATAAATTTCTGTATGCTTTTGGATAAAATTAAAAATATAATAGCAATAGTTATGGGGTACATTTTTCTAGTTATATATAGCTACTAATGAGAAGACTGGAATTTTTTTTTGAGAGGGGTATAGCATTTTGCTTAACTGGGGCTTGAAGGGAATATTTTCTATCATCAAATAAATTGTAGATGTTCATCTGTAAAAACCATTCTGGGTTGTACAGAGATATACAGTGGCTGGGCTGGATTCAGCCGATGGGCTGCAGTTTGCCAACCCCTGCTCTTAGGCATGATAGATTTAATAAGGAAAAAAATGGGTCTAAATGTCAAACCATGGATGTTTCAATGTCAAGCTAGAGAACATGAACTGATGTCAAAACCCATCAGTTCGAGGATGAACCAAGGGGGAACCCTAATGTAAACTATAGGCCCTGGGTGACAATGATGTGTCAATATAGGTTCATCAACTGTATAAATGCACCACCATGGTAGGGGATGGAGGTGGCTGTGTGTGTGTGTGTGTGTGTGTGTGTGTGTGTGTGTGTGTGCGTGCGTGCGTGCACCGAGGGTTGGGCAGGTAGTACACGCAGAATCTCTGTTGTCTTCCCTTCAATTTTGCTGTGAACCTAAAGCTACTTAAAAAAAAATAAAGTTTATTAAAAAGTGTACTGATGGGGAATTCCCTGGTTGCCCAGTGGTTAGGTCTTTGATGTACAGTCGCTCAGTCAACTCTGACTCTTTGCAGCCCCATGGACTGCAGCACACCAGGTTTCCCTGTCCTTCACCATCTCCCGGAGCTTGCTCAATCTCATGCCCATTGAGGCAGTGATGCCAACCAATCAAGTTACGTGGCATGGCCAAAAAGAAAAAAAGTGTACTGATAGAAACAATAGTTGAATATCTAGGAACCCTGTGATCTCTATCATATTCTAAGCATTGCCCTGAGCCGGTGTGGAGGAGGTTGCATTGGTGAAGGTCTAAGAGGTTCCTCGGACTGCAAGGAGATCCAACCAGTCCATCCTAAAGGAGATCAGCCCTGGGTGTTCATTGGAAGGACTGATGCTGAAGCTGAAACTCCAATACTTTGGCCACCTCATGTGAAGAGTTGACTCATTGGAAAAGACTCTGATGCTGGGAAGGATTGGGGGCAGGAGGAGAAGGGGACGACTGAGGATGAGATGGCTGGATGGCATCACTGACTCTACGGACGTGAGTTTGAGTGAACTCTGGGAGTTGGTGATGGACAGGGAGGCCTGGGGTGCTATGATTCATGGGGTCGCAAAGAGTTGGACACGACTGAGCGACTGAACTGAAGAGGTCCCTGGCTGTGCCTGAGCACTGCTTACACAGTAGCCTCATCTTGACCAGTGTCTATGAAACCAAGGGTTTGACATCCAGTTTTCTTCCTTTCCAAATACCCATGAAACTGAATCCACAACCACTGAAGTAGAAAATATCTGTCCACGTACTATCTAAAATGTTCTCATGGGATGTGACTACACTTTGGGAAACAAGGAGTCGTGACAATATTTTTTTTAATCTGACTGTACATGGGAGGCAATTAGGGAGATTGAAGAAAAAAAAAAAACAAGCAAACCCTGGATCCAAGTTTAGACCCAACTACATCAAAGTCTCTGGAGGTGGGGCTCAGGTATCTGTACATTATAAACATTTCCAAGTGATTTTGATGAGCATCCAAGGTTGGGAACCACTGGGTCATGGTGGGGTGTCCCCAGAAGCTTCTAATATATAAGATATAGTAGCACTTATGAAGGGAACTCACTGAGTTACATCTGGGGGATTAGCATCCTTTAGCACAAATGATATGAAATTCATGCAAAGAGGTGAAACTTGGGTGATGGGGGCTCTGAAGGAGTGTGATTTTGGAAGAGGTCATAGGAGGGGTCCAGGTAATGTGCTTTAATGAAGCAGGAGGACATCCCCAAACAGTGAGAGTGCAGCTGGTTATTCAAGGGATGAATGGACATGGAAGGGAGACCCCTCCCCAAACAGAGAGCCCACTTTGTTACCCTGTCCAGCTCCCCAGGAGCCTTCATCATCCCTGACGCCCCAGGCCCCTCTCTCACCTCACGTTGGCCAGGGGTCCAGTACTCTCAAAGTTGTCTCTGAGGTCTGGCCCATCACCTGATGATTTGCGGGAGTCGGAGTACGAGGAAACGCTGTTGAAACGCACCTTGTAGCTCCTGCCAAGACGAAAGAGAGTCTGTGAACTCTGGTTCAGAGCCCCCGTCCTGGGGTTAGTACCCCCATGGCTATCTCTATTACCAGTCCTGGTTCTAGGACCTTCCCTTTGAGTGTTGAGTGAGACTGTAACACATCCATGGCCTTGACTAGAACATATCAACTCACCCTCGCCCACCACACGGACACCTAGCCATCATCTGATGCTGCGCGTATTGAAAAGGTTTCAGCAGAAACAGAATCACAGACACAGACAGCAGCCTGGTGGTTGCCGAGGGGGAGGGGGTGGCGGGGCGACGGAGTGGGAGGGTGGGGTGAGCAGGGGTAGCTTTCACACAGAGAAAGGATAAACCACGAGGTCCTGCTGTACAGCACAGGGAGCTATATTCAGTAGCCTATGATAAACCATAATGGGAAAGAAAATTCAAAAAAGAATGATTATATATAACTGAATCACTTTGCTGTACAGCAGATATTAATACAGCATTGTAAATCCACTATACTTCAATTAAAAATATTAAAACTGAAAAAAAAAAGGAAAAGGTTTGAGACCACATTAATTGTCCATTCCTTAACCCATTAGACCATGTTTCCTTACTTCCCACATGTTAACCAGGACAAGAATCATTCTGAGATCTTGTTAAGATGCAGATCCTGACTCAGGAGGTCCAGGGTAGGGCCTACGATGCTGCATTTCCGAGAAGTTCCCAGGAGATGCCGTTGGTCCCCAAACCTCACACTGCCTAGCGAAGAATTACACTCCTGCTGTCTGCTATAGTAACCACGAAAGAATTACATTTCTGCTGTCTGCTACAGTAGCCATGGGATGCATGTGACTATTTAAATTCATTCAGATTGGATATGATGAAACACTTTGCTCCCCACATGCACTAAACTCACGTCAAGGGCTTGACAGCCATGTGTGGCTAGTGGTGCTGTATAGGGCGACATAGATATAGAACATTTATGTGCTCATAGAAAGGCTTATTGGGCGGTGCAGGACTGTTTCACTCAATACTCTCTTTTCTTTTTCCTATTCAAAAAAATTGAAGTATAGTGGATATACAGTATTATGTAAGTTACAGGTGTACAATATAGTGATTCACAATTTTTAAAGGTTATACTCCATTTATGAGCTTCCCTGGTGGCTCAGTGGTAAAGAATTCGCCTGCCAATCCAAGATACACGGTTCAACCCTAGGTCGGGAAGATTCTCTGGAGAAGGAACTGGCAGTATTCTTGCTTGGGAAAGCCCATGGACACAGGAGCCTGGTGGGCTACAGTCTACAGGGTTGAAAAAGAGGTGGACACCACTTGGCGACTAAACAACAACTCCATTTATAGTTATTTTAAAATATTGACCACATTCCCTGTGTTATACAATATAACATTGCAGCTTATTTTACACATAATAGCTTGCACCTCTTAATCCCCTACCCCTATTTTAACCCTTCCCTCTCTCCATTGGTAACGACTACAACATTCTCTTTCAATAAGGCTATCATCTTTAGACATTTCAAGGGTCTTTCACATTTCACATTTCAAATAAACATGAAAAATGTTCAGACACAGCCTGAAAAGAGATTGGATTTCTTATGAAGTTGTTTCAAAGAAGGAGAAAAATGTCACTGGGACTCAAACCTCGGCATCGGAGGCTCAGGAGCCTCGAAATTAAAAAAAACAAAAACGGTTTCCCAGTTTTCTTCTAAAACTGGTAAGTTCTGTTCTCAGATAAGGCAAAAACCAATAAAACTCCAAGACCAACAAAACAAAACAAACCCCCAAACAACAACAAAAGACTTTCATAAAACCCTCAAATCAAAACCCCAAACACAAAAACTCAACACACAAATCTGAGTGCAAAAGACAAAAAAAGAAATTGCGCATTCTGGCAGCAGGGTTTCTAAGCTGGATGTTCTTCAAAGTTTTTGCTCCAGCATCAGGAAAGTTCTAAATATATGTAAGTGTATTTTCTGCCCTAAAATAGTCTTACATTGAGTCACATCTCCAAATAAGTCCTGTAACATATCAGGGGGTGGCTGTGTTGTTAGTGTGGGAGGTAGGGTTGATGGTTGTGGGGTAAAAATATCAGCACATGTATTTGTATGAGGTTTGAGGCTTTTCCAAATGTGTTCCTCTTTGTTATCATCCTTCGATCCCTGCACCAGCTCCCAGAGATGGTCGGGGCAGAGATAGTTTCTCCCTATTTGGAAGGTGAGAAAGACAGAGAAGCCCAGAGAGGTCAAGTAACAAGCTCAAGGTTACTTAGTGTGTTAGTGCCATGGCCTGCGTTAGAACTCGGGTCTCCTTGAGACAGGGGCGTGGCTTTCGATGCTGCAGTATTGGGCATGCGCACGTGCATACTCATCGCCATGCGCGCGAGTGCTTACACCATTCACACACGCACATGAACGCCGGGCAAACACGATCACACAGGTGCATCCTGCACGTGCACACGTGCATGTGAGCACACACACACACACACAAGCACGCATGTGCACATACAGATGCTCTACCTGCGCTGGCTGTCACGAACTGCAGCCAGACCGTGGACTTCTCTGTCACCACGGGAGAGGGGAGGCCCTTTACGGGGAAAGAAACGCAAGGGTTCCGGGTACCTAGAGGGGAGAATGGATGGTGCCCTATCTCTCCCTGGAGGAGGGGTGAGGGGGACCTGCTGAAGACCACCAGGATGGGGTGGGGAGGAGAGAGGCAGAGAGGGTGAGGAATAAGATGCTGGTCTTAAAAACAGGAGGGCTGACCACCAGGGACTCAGCTGTCCCCTGGGTATGGGATGTAGGCAAGTTTGGCAACGTGTGCTTGGCTGAAAGAGAACCAAGAGGGATGTTCTGCAGAACACAGCCTCTGAACGCCAGTCAGGGAATTCCCTGGCAGTCCAGTGGCTAAGACTTCACCTCCAAGTGCAGGGGTGCAGGCTCGATTCTTGGTCAGGGAGCTAAGATCTCACATGCCTTTTGGCCAAAAAACCAAAACATAAAACAGAAGCAGTACTGTAGCAAATTGTATAAAGACTTTAAAAGCAGTCCACATTTTTAAAAACCCAAACAAAATAAACAACAAATAAAATGCCAGCCAGCAATGACATCCAATCCTCAGCTTAAGACCTACTCCATGGTGGAGGCAACACCGCATGTGATGCTCTCGAAGAAAGGCAGCTTATTACTCACAGTTTGTATGTTCTCTGCTTTGAGGGGATTTAAGGGCTTTTCACAGGTAATTTTGGTTACGAGTGTTTGTCACCTTATGAAATATCTGTAGAACCCAACCCATGTTAAGTGGTTTTACCAGTAACATCTTTTGACCTCAGGCATTCTTTTTTGCCTTAGGAGGTATCTTGTTTGAAGTCAGCCTCCACGTTAGTGGATGCAACTCCGCCATGAACATCAGATGGAAAAGTTCTAGGTAAAGAAGCTCACTGATTCTGAATGTAAGCTTCCAAAGGGTGGAGTAATAAGAACTATATTTACAGGGCACTCAGCTTTTCATGGGGCGTCCCTGATGGCTCAAGCACTAAAGCATCTACCTGCAATGCAGGAGACGTGGGTTCCATCCCTGGGTCAGGAAGACCCCCTGGAGAAGGAAATGGCAATCCACTCGAGTATTCTTGCCTGGTAAATCCCTTGGAGGAACCTGGCAGGCTACAGTCCATTGGGCTGCAGAGTCGGACATAACTCAGCACACACGCACAGCTTCTCATAGGATGCTGATACCTATTTTTTACCTTGATTCTTACAAATTAGAAAGTTCACGCAGGTAGAATAAACACAATTTGATGCAAAAAGAAACTGAGGCACAGGGCTGTAAGGTGATTAAAGACCAGAATGTCCACTTCAGTGGACCGCAGATACCCACTGGCTAAAATAAGTCACAGATGGACTTCAGGTCACAAAAGTATCCAGAACTCAGAGCTGAACCCCAGATGCCAAGAGACAACATTTGGTTTCCCCCAGAGAGTGTCACGGACACTGGCGGGTCGTTTACTTACTTCCTTTCCTCGTGCACAGAGTTAGGGTTCCTCATTTCCATCAGAGCACAGCCAAATTTCTGGAGGTCGAAAGAGACAAGCAGGATGTGAGGCAGATATGATTACCTTGGGAATGGGTTTGGGCAGAGGGTCTGGGGGTCCCGACTGGCAAAAGAGGAGCCTGATGCCTGGGGGCCAGGGTGTCAGGGGTTTGGGCCAGGCAGCAGTGGTGTGAGTGGAAGAGGACTGTTTATAAAGGGCTACAAGTGTGGATGCCCCGCCCCCCCACCTCAGCACGCAAATTCCCTTTGTAGTGGTTTTCTACAAAATATTCTCCCTGCTTCTCTCATCTGGAGTGGGGGACACCAAGCTCTTGACTGGAGCATCCACTGCAAAGAAGTAGTGAGCTCAGGTGACAACATTTTCAGGAGGGCTTGGCTGGTCAGCGGACGCCAGCAGACTGAGGACTAGGAGTTGTCCAGTCTTGGCACAACCTGGCCCCAAATCGAGGTCACTGGCTTTGCGATTCTGGGAGGATCTGCTACTGAAGAGCAGGGAAGGTGGAAACAGCTGCCAGAATAGGAGCTCATCTCACCTCCCCATTCTCAGGGGGGTCTCCATTGCCAAAGGTGCTGGTAACCACCAGGACCAGAGTTTCATGTTCCAGGTGTACAATGTCATATTCTTCCATGGACATCACCTAGGTGGGAGAACGAGAGGGGAGAAGAAGGGAGAAGGCGATGAGGAGAGAGAAGGGGTAGGAGAGAAAAAGTGATGGGGGAAGAGGAGAGAGGAAGAAGAGTTATCTTGAGCCATCTCCTTAGGACAGAGATCCAAAGGTTCTGGGTGCCACTGTTTCAATGGGCTCAAGTGGGTAGAACTAAAAGCTTGTTGGTAGTATGGGTTGCCTTTGGCCTGAAGGACTTCGGAGAGTCTGGGGCAATGCGTTGGCTGCCAGTAGAGACCGATCTTGACTGGGACTCCTGGGCTTCTTACAACCAATGGATGCCAGAGTCTTCTTGACCATGTGTAGGCTGGGAATGGCCCAGCTGGATCTGACCAACTGTGTGCTCAGGTTGCTTTCCAGTCCCCCATCCAGCAACGCAGAGGGCCTGGGCCAAACACGTCTGTGTGCCAAGTCACTGCAACCCTATAACTGTTTACAACCCTATGGACTGTAGCTCATCAGGCTCCTCCAACCCAGGGATTCTCCAGGCAAGAATAGCGGAGTAGGTTACCATACCCTCCTCCAGGGGATCTTCCGACCCAAGGATCAAACCTGTGTCTCTTAAGTCCTGCACTGGCAGGCAGGTTTTTTTGTTTTTGTTTTTGTTTTTACCATGAGCATCACCTTAAAAACTGCTTTGCCCTATCTCTTAGAATTCCTTGGGTACCCTTTCTCAAAGTAGATCCGAGGAAAACACTGTCTCCCTTAGATGTGCTTTAAAAATAAGTGAGCCATAAGCGAACATCTTTGGGATACATTTATTTTCTCTCCTCTCCTCTTTTGGAGATGGTAACACACATGTGCAGAGTAAAGGCTCTGAGAATTCCTGCAGCAAAGAAACCCACTGAATTGTATGAAATGCGGGGCTTCCCAGACTAACTTCCAGATTTGTTTTTCAGAAACTTTCTAACATTTTGGTCGAGAACTGGGGGTTATGATTCCTGAACTCCTGGAGAGTTCACAGGGAGAGAAGCATCATTGTCCCTTGAAATATATGCAGGTGGCCTGATGGGCATCTTCAGATGTGCTGTTACCCACTCTCTAAGGGTTCTTCTCTGCTGACTGCCTCTGTCCCCTCCCCAGCTTCACCAGGAGGGCCCAGAGAGCATGGTAACAGCCTGCTACCCACCTTGGCATCAAAAGCATGTTTGAAGATCTCACACAAGGTTTTGGCATAAGCCTGCGACTTGCCCGTCTCTGTGGCATAAAGGATGGTAGCCTTGACCCTCTTGGCCATAGCCTGCCCCATCAGTTTGGCTGAGAACTTGACGGCTCTGTGGGGGAAGAGGGTGGAGAGAAAGACAGGAAATGTAGAAGGGAGGAAGGGTGTCAGGCTGGGACTTGGGGGCAAGAACCACGATCCACGAGATATAACAGAGGGAACATACTCTCCTCATCTCTGATGGCATCAGGGATACTCAAAGTGTGAGCTGAGGCGCCATATTGATCCCTTTCTTAAGTCCCTCCAGAGCAACCAGTCATGAGCTAACATGGTTGGTGAGCTTTGCTAGTTTGTTACTTGATGGATCAATCCCAGCCGTGAGGACCTCGGTTTGCCAAGCATTGCCCCCAAAGATGATCATTCATTCATTCACTCACTCATTTGGCCATTCATCATGTGTTTTGTTGAGGCCTGGCTATGTGCCAGGCATTGTTATAGGAATGGAAAAACAGAGAAATGGCTGTCATGGGGCTTCCATTCTTGTGTGTGAGTGAGAGAGAGAGAGAGAGAGAGAGAAAATGAATCACTAATAAATGAACAGGCATTGAACTTGAGGGGATTTTAGAGGTTTATAACTCCACAAAAGAAGGGCCAGGTCTGGTGTAGTCAGCCATGCACATCCAGGGTTTTGCAGAGGGTGATTCTTAATAGGCACTAAATATCTACCAAGAGCAGGAATGGATTTTAAACCCGCTGCTACCACCAAAGCTCTGGGGAGCTTAAATGTCAAGTCGGGGCTCTTTCTGGTTAAATGGAGAGTCCAGAAACAGTGTTTTCTTCCTTCCCATCTATGAGGATGTGGGCTTGGCAGGTGGGCCAGAGGCTCAGGAATGCCTCAGTTCACCTTCCAAGCAAGCATCCCTGTTCTAAGTAGGAATCACTTTGAGTAGATAAATTGCTAATTTACCCCCACCTGGGGATTATTGGTGGTAAATTCATCATTTTTTAGACTCAGGGAAACCACCCACGCTGCCTGAGTTAAGGGGGAGAAACAGAAAAGAATAAAAGGCACCTGGAGGGTTCCCTTTGAATGACTGGAGCAGAAAAAAGCATCTGTAATTAACTCCCATTGTTTCTTCCTCAAACTTAATAGTGCAATTAATGCTTTAGATTTTTCCCTCCCTTCTTCCCTCAGAGACAGGTTGAACTGAACTGAAGCCAAAGGCTGCTATGCCTGAGAACTGGTGATGCTCTCGTTAGGGAAGGGATGGCTGCTCATGTGGTCCAGCTTGGCTGGAAGATAACTGTGAGGGAGAAGGAGAAGGGGGAGGGAGGGGAGGGGAGATCCCGTGGACCATATGGGTGGAGCCAGGACCTAGGTTTCAGTCCCTGCAGGATCTACCAGTCACCTGTAGAGAGCAGAGAGTTCTAGAAACGAGGGGCTGAGGAAAGTGAGTGAGTAGCTTGGTGCACAATAGCTCCTCTGCCAAAAAGTGAGCTTCAAATAAGGGGTCTGTGAGGAGTGGATCAGGGAGTTCTCTGTCTTTAGACAGAAGGCAGGCATCCCCATTTAACCATCTCAGTCACCCTACTTGTCCCCTGGCTGACCACAGGTTCTTCAGGACAATGACTCTTCAGTAGCCTTGGTCCCTGATCCTCTCCCCTCCCTCCTGTTCTCAGTGAAATCTTACTCATTTCATTCATTAACTCATCTCCTGAAGGAAGCCCCCTTTGACCTCTCAGACTCGGTGACGTCTGTGAGGCTTCCGTGACTCCTTCCTCGATGGTAGCTGGGAGCTTCATGAGGGCAGGATCACGTTACTAGGCTTGTCATGGCATCTCTGGGGCCCAGCATAGTGCCTGGCACTGAGTATCCATTTTTGTTGGCCAGATGAGTGAACTGAATGAGCGAGATGAGATTCAGCCCTGACGAGTGTCCACTCTAGGCAGTGGTGTGCCGGAGCCAGCTCATCCCAGCTCCTCCTGACTCTGGCTTCAGTGACTTCCTGTTGGGAGCTTGAAACTGGCCATAGCGGGAATATTTACACCATGGAAATTGGCAAATGTTACAAGTCTATTAATGTTATTATTACTGTGGCCACCATTATCATTAGGAGAGCTGGTTTATCAACACAACACTGCTTCCAGGACAAGAATTTGGGAACCTGGGGGTGGGAAGAGAGGTTGGGAAGGAGAAGGGTCATGGCAATGTTCACATCTCAGACTCTGGGGCAAAGGAGGGACAGGAATGTTGGAGAAAATGGAGAAGTTACGTCACACGACAGAGAGAAGCACAGCATCCTCCCAGCCTTCTTTTCTGGGGCTTTCTGAATCTGGGGACACATACATCCCCCCCCCCGCCACATTCCAGCTTTAGGAGACTTACTCTGCCAGCTTCTTGAAGCCGATGGCTCGCCGTTTTGTGGGGGTCCCGTTGGTGCCTTTCCAGACATGGGTGTTCCAAGGGTCAGGCTGGGGAGAGAGGACCATGGTCACTACAGTGAGGGAGCCTGGTTCCCCTTGGGAGATGTCCAGGATCCCTGGGGGCTTATGGCTGCCTGGCCACGCCCACCCCTTAGCCCTTGAAGGGAGTGAGTCTGCTGGTGGTGACCCCAGGGGACCTGGCAGAGTGGCTGGCCCAGCCTCCCTGCACTGTCCTGCTAGACCTTCCCACTCAGACCCTCTCTGACTCATGACCCCTGACTACTTGTTTCAGTTTCATTTGTCTTTCAGCTCGAGTTGTATTATCCAATCTGATGGCTGCACTTGAGAGTCTGAAACGCAAGTTTGAACTGAGGTGTGCCCTAGCCAGCAGACCCCAACTTTTTGGGCACCAGTTTTGTAGAAGACAATTTTCCCACAGACCTGGGTGGGCGGGGGACGGTTTTGGGATGATTCAAGTGCTTTCCATTCATGGCGCACTTTATTTCTATTATTATTACATCAGCTCCACCTCAGCTCACCAGGCATTAAATCCCGGAGTTTGGGGACCCCTGCTCTAGTTGTAACATGCATACTGGCTACTGAAGATTTAGGACCAAAGACATGGAGAGGGGCAGGACCTGGTATTCGAAGGAGGGTGTGAGCCGGTAGTTGAGCATCTCCTGGTGGAAGACAGGGGTGATACTGCCAGACATGGGGGGCACGATCCACACCCAGTCAGCGGGGCAGCCCCCCCGGCAGCGGTATTCATTCTCCATGTGCTTAATGAAGGACTCGGTGGCGGAGTGGTGGTCGACGATGGTCACCTTGTCACTCTGTGGGAGGAGAGGACACTGGGGAGTCAGGAGGAAAGACAAGCCGGGCTGTTTCAGGGCTCCCTCACCCCCAGAGCATGTTTCCTAAAGGGTGGTCCTGGGGATGATTCTAGGCAGTGTAAAGTGATTCTCTGCGTTGTGTTTTTTTTTTTTTTTTGATCCTGATCATATCCAGGAAAAAGACTCTGTGCTGTGCTTAGTCACTCAGTTGTGTCTGACTCTTTGCAACCCCATGGACTGCAGCCCATCAGCCTCCTCTGTCCAATGGGGATTCTCCAGGCAAGAAGACTAGAGTGGGTTGCCATGCCCTCCTCCAGGGGATCTTCCCAACCCAGAGATTGACCCCAGGTCTCTCTCATTGCAGGTGGATTCTTTACTGTCTGAGCCACCAGGGAAGCCCAGAAAGACTCTATTTGATGCTAATTCATTTTTAACATTTCTCTTGCCAATATTCCTCTCTCCTTCCTCCCTCCATTTTTTTTTAAACGAGAGAGAGAACTCAGGCAACTAGAATCTGACAACTTTGTGCTGTTTCCCTTGTGTGTATTTGTTTATATATTTATTTAAATTTACCATTCTCTTCTGTTTATGGCAAATGATACTGGTTCTCCATTCATGAAGGTGACACAAAATCCTTTTTTTAAAATTGGAGTATAATTACTTTACCATGTTGTGTTAGTTTCTGCTGTACAACAAAGTGAATCAGCCGTATGTATACATACAGCCCCTCCCTCTTGAGCCTCCCTTCCTCCCCACTCTTCCCCTCTAGGTCATCACAAAGCACCGAGCTGAGCTCCCTGTGCTTGACAGCAGGTTCCCACTAGCTACCCGTTTTACACATAGTATATGTGTCCTCTTATGTCTCTGCTGTCTCTGGCTCACCAGCCTTCATACCAGTCCACCAGACCACCAGAGCATCCGCCTTCATTTCCCACAACTCCCCGAACTTCACTCCTCCGTGGTCAAGAGTGAAGGGAGGGGGCTTCTTGCCCCTTCAACCCCATCTCAACTGGTTTCTCCCCTGGGATATACATCTCCCAGTTTACCCAGTCTCCCTGTTCCTGACATGGGGACCTGTGGTTCATATTCAGGTCTTTATATGACTTGATATGCTCCTTCTACTGCCTGTGGGTGCCTCCCACATACGCACTCCTAGAAGACAGAGCTGGTCTCTACTACAGGAAGTGACCTCTATTCTATGGGTCTCCTGCTTTGCCCAGGAGAATCCCAGCTTATGCCCATGTGCTGTCACAATTATTAGTGGTGCTCCCACTTTGCTCTCTAATGTGTCATGGTTTAGCAGATAATCTTTTATTGGCTGTGCTGCATGGCATGTAGGATCTTAGTTCCCCGACCAGAGGTCAAACCTGGGCCCCCTGCAGTGGAAGCTGGGAGTCCTAACCACTGGACCACCAGGGAACTCCCTAGCTGATAATTTTTAAAACCATCATACTATATATATATATCTAATGGGCCTCCCTGGTGGCTCAGTGGCAAAGAATCCACCTGCCAATGCAGGAGATGCAGGTTTGATCCCTGGGTCAGGAAGATACCCTGGAGAAGAAAATGACAACCCACTCCAGTATTCTTGCCTGGAGAATCCCATGGGCAAAGGAGCCTGGTGGGCTACAGTCCATGAGGTTTCAAAGAGTCAGACATGACTTAGCAACTAAACAACAACTCAACTATATATATTTTAGCATTTACCATGGAGCCACATGTGCCGGGGGGCCCATATGCCTCTGATCATGATGATGGATATTTGTCTCTGCTATTTGAAAGTCTGAGTGTCTAAGAGGTCAAGACACAGAGGATGTTTACCATTTCAATTCTAAAAAAAATCAAGCAACAAGTCATAAGCCCTCTATCTTTTTATCTCTCCCTCAAATGGTCCCCCTCCCCCAAGATCCCTGATGGAGAGTCAGGCATGCGTGATGGGAAGGACACCTTGCTTATGAGCAGAGCCCTGCAAGCAAGGGTCCTGGGAGCTGGGCTCTTGATTTTCTGCCTAAGACTCTGAAAAGTTTTAGTTCCCCCTTTGCGGCTTGGCAGCCGGGAGGCGTGTCCTGATGCTACCTGGAAGCTGTACAGAACCGCAATATTGATCTCCACCAGTGCCTGGTCCTTCCACAGAGAGGATGTCTTCCTCATGTCCAAGTTCATCTTCTTGGCCACATCCTGAAAGGGGAAGGAAACATAGACTCACAGGCTGGGCTACCTCTGGGTTTCAGACTAAAGAGGGACCGGGCTAGCATCACCAATAAAATTCTTCATTAATTAATGAACTCATATGCAGACTAATTCACTCAAATTTTTTTTTTTGAGGACATACTGGTAGCAGGAAACTAGAGCGACTTGACTGGCCCTTTGGTTACTGAGCTTACCTTCTAGAGTGGGGAGAGACAGAAAATAATACTGTGGTGAGTGTTAATTCCTAGGAAGAAAATAAGGCAAGGAACTAGGAGAAAGAGGGATAGGGGCAGGATGAATTGAACCAGGGTAGTCACTGAAGGACCACTGCAAAGGTGGCACACACATGAGATCCAAATGATGAGAAGAAGCAAGACATTTGAAAATCTTGGGAGGAAATGTTCTAGGCAGAAAGAACAGTATGTGCAAAAAGCCTGGGGTGGGATCAGGCTGGTGTTGAGATACAGAAAGAAGGTCAATGTATTTGAACGGTAGGGAGTCAGGGGGACGTAGGACTCTGATGAAAAAGAGAGATGCAGGACTGGATTATGCAGAGTGTGCAAAGCAGTCAGGATTTTATTTCAAATATGATGAGGAGGGTCTTTGAAGGGCTTTAAGGAGCTATTTGGGTCTGGGAGTGATAGCAGTTGCTTTCTATCTTTTTTTTTTTTTTTTTAATTCTTCTTTTTCTTTCTTATCATCACTACTTTCTGTTGGGGAAAGCCCTCCACCCATTCCGTTTCATCTCCAGAGCGGCCACTACTTGGAATCTAGATCATGAGGATTTTGAGTTTATGGAGACACCTGTTGACTCCATTTGACAGATGAGGAAACTGAGGTTCAGACTGCTGCACAGACTTGCTCGCAGCCTGCAGAGCCAGTTGGCCTCAGAGCTGGAGCCAAGGAGTTGAGTAACACCCAAGACCTGGGAGCAGCTCCCCAGTCAGCCGACTCCTTTGGCAAAACTGCTTGGCAAAAACAACCCCTGACATTTAAGTTACGGCTCCAGCTCCAGTAGGAGCTGATGTCAGAAGCAGGGAAGACCCAACAGCAAATCCATTAATTAGAGCCTGGCTTCTCACTTCCTCTGTCAATTCTAATCATTTGTGGGAACCTAGGTCTCATTATGCGGCTAGAATGTGACAATTTCTCAAGTTTGAGTAAACTGCTTCGCAGTCCCAGCTGTCAACATTTGTACATAATGGCAGTTAGAGTTGGAAGGCTGGGGCGGGAGCAAGTCTCATTTAAGTTACCCAGTGACTACTCTGTGCAATCGAAATGTGAACCTGAGTCATGAAAGCAGACATTAATTTACTCTTTGGAGACTGGGGCGTTAGGTTCTGTTTGGGGTCTTTTAGCGGTGACACAAATGCAGAGAGTAAGAAATTGGCTGCTTTACATAAATACATATAAAATTTGAGTTACTTTATAAAAGAGAGTGTGTACAATCAGTCATGCTGCTATTGTTATTTCTACCACATTATTTTGGTTAAAATAATAGAAATTAGTTGCAGCGTCATCTAATGACTTCTTTTAAGTTATATGTATTAAGTCAAACATATATGACTTAAAAAAGTCCCCAAACATGACTTGAGCCACATCTCTGGAAATTGCCTAGAAATGTTTTTTCCTTTCCTGTCAGGAGTTTGTATAGACCAAGTGTCAGAGGTATTGGTTTGATAACATTTATATGTTGCAGTATAATTAGTGCTGTAGGGTGAGTTAACACCTCTATCCAGTCACATAATTACCATTTCTTTTTTTGTGGTGAGATTAAGATATAGTTTCTCTGCAACTTTGAAACTCATAACACAGTATCATTGTTGACTATAAATAACTACCTGTGCATTAGATCTCCATGACTTATCTGCAAGTTGTAAGTCTGTACACATCAACAAACATTTTTCCCAGTTCTCCTGCCACCTCCTCCTGCCAACCACCCTCCCGCGCCCCCCTTACAGCTCCTGGTAACCACCACTCTCCTCTCTGTTTTATGGAGTTTGGCTTTTTTTAGATTCCATATAGATGTGAGATCACCCAGTATCTGTCTTTTTATGTCTGATTTATCTCATTAGCATAATGCCCTCAAGGTCCACTCAGGTGAATGTCCATGGATTTTTAACACTATAAACCTAACGCATGACTCTGACGTCGAACTTTGCTCTGTGCTTTCTTTACTGTGTGACATAGGCTCAGTGCTTAACTTCTCTGTTTCTCAGTGTTTTCTTTTGAAATAAGGCCAACCACAGCAGACTGTTGTTAGAAACAGCATTTGCTGACAAAACCGCAGCGCTGCTGACACATTCAGCAAAGTGGAGCTCCAGGGAGCAGTCCGCCCCAGCAATGTTCAGTAGATGAAGATGACTCAGCCTGGGGTGGGGGTAGCAGAGGAATAGGCGGTGGGGAGTCAGACCCTCCACTGAGAAATGCACATGGTGGGAAAAATCACTGCCAACCCTCCCTCCTTGTTTTTTCAGAAAAGAGACCAAAAATGCCCCAAGTTCATGCCCCTTCCCAAAGCTTCTAACCAGGTTTGACCTTGACAGGCAGGGCAGTAGAATGGTCATGAACTTGGGTCATAATACCAGCCTGGGTTCACACCACAGCTCTGCCACTCCCTAGCCGTGTGACTCTGAACTTGTCATGTTAATCCGCCAAAAGGCCTCAGTTTCCTCACCTATGAAGGGGGCATTTTCACACCCGGAGGATGTGATGAAGATCAAATGAGCATACAGTAATCTGCAAAGTGCTTGGAGTCGCACTCAGCATATAGCACACGTACTCTTAATGCCACGGAAGCCTTCGGAAAAGCCTGGGGCTCCTTATAGCTGCAGGTTCTGTGTTAACCTCTTCCAGTTTCTGAGCCCCAGAGCTCAGCTGTGGGGAAGGACCACTGAGCCCATGCCCTCCACCCCACGCGTCCCCCGTCAGGATGGCCCGGGTGGGGCTTCACCTCCAGGATGTTGTATCGGGAGCTGTCGCAGTAGTCGCGGACGCCAATCTCTGTGCCCATGTACCAGCCGCTGAAGGGACACGCGCTGAACTCCAGGCCGCCGATCTCCAGGAGCATGTTGGACACAGCAGGGAGGCCGTACCACTTCAGTCCCAGGTCCTTGAACCACTCAAACCTGTGGAGAGCAGCATAGCCCAGCTCGCTGTGGGGCGGGAGCCTCAGGGGAACACACGTGGGCGGGATCTCCTTAGCCTGAGGATGCCGAAATGCCAGCGCCTGACTGGGGCTTACTACTTGGGAACCTGATTCCTGGGCTCACGTCTGACCTGTGGAATCATGCCGCCATCCACATCAGAGGCCTGAGAATATGCACTTTCACATATTTCCCAGGTCATTTGCATGGACATCCAGGCCTGGGAACCACTGCCATGGGCTGCTATTTATCCCCTAAACTCACCTGGAAGGTGAATTCAGGAGAAAGTGAGCATCGGTGAGTTCCTTTTTCTTTTTTTTTTTTTAATTAACTTTTTGTTTTGTATTAGGGTATAGCCAATTAACAATGTTGTGATAATTTCACGTGAACAGTGAAGAGACTCAGCCATACTTTTACATGTATCCATTCTCCCCCACACTCCCCTCCCATCCAGGCTGCCACATAACATTGAGCCGAGTTCCCTGTGCTACTCAGTAGGTCCTTGTTGGTTATCCATTTTAAATATAGAGCCGCTGAGTTCCTTCTGACCTCAGGGCGTTTGCAAGGCAGTTCCTTCCTGCTCTTTTCCTTCTGTGCCTGTCTAGCTCTTACTCACACTTTCATTCTCAGCTAAAATGCTGCTTACAAAAAAAATAATAATAAAATGCTGCTTACACTGGAAGCCTTCTCTGATGCCAGATCTGGGTTGGGTCAGGCAGCTTTACGCCTCTAAGTACCATAACATTATTTTGCAACACCCGATTGGAATTTTATTTGGGTAACCGATCTCCTCTTTGAGATCGAAAGCACCACGGAGGTGGGGACCAAGTCAGTGACAAAGGCCTGCACAATGCATGACCCAGAGTGGGAATAATAAACAGTTTTGAATGACAAGTGAATGAATGAATGGAGGCCAAGTTTCACCAATGAAGCTGGTTGAGATCCTAGATACCCGGCAGTGTTGGGAGCCTTAGGACACTTGCTCCATCTCCAGGACCTGGACCAGGGTGGGGCAAGTAAGGCACTGGCTGTGGGTACAAAATTGAGGAGCACCAACAAACCCAGTAATCAAGATCAAATATTCTAAATTAATTCAGTGTCTTAAAAAAAAATTAACACAAAACCGCCATGATGAGCAAAACATCAAAACTTTACATAAAGACAGGATCCCACTCTGTACTTGTATACTTTACCTCACTAGCTTACCCTAATCTCAGCCCTGAACTGGTCCTTGTTTGAGAATTTTGATCCATTATGCATCATGGATTTAAAAAGCTAATCTTGATTTTTTAAAATTACATTAAAATACTATTTATTTGATGATTGATTTTTTTGGTGCTTCCTCCATCAATTTTGCTCCTGAGGCCAGGTCTTATCGTGGGGTTCTTTTACTCTCAAAAAGTGTAAATTCTATTTGTGTTGCTGGCCTCAGCCCTCACAGCCCCATCCCAACCCCAAACTACTTTTGAACTTGAGCGGCATCAGGTCACACAGTTTTTAATGGTTCCCTCTGTTTGAAATTTGCACCTGTAACAATACAGGAAGCGCTTCTGCTCTTTTGCCCTTTGTGTGTGTGTGCGTGTTGATCACGTCAGTCACGTCTGACTCTTTGTGACTCCATGGACTATAGACCACAAGGCTCCTCTGTCCATGAGATTCTCCAGGCAAGAACACTGGAGTGGGTTGCCATTCCCTTCTCCAGCCCTTAGGTTTGGGAAATGGATTGGTCCAGGTTGATGGCTTAAAAGGAGTGGGGTAAAAAGGGACATTTTTAAAGAACTGAAGTATAGTCAATATATAATATTATATATTATAGTATGTAATGTGTACAATATAGTGAAAGACATATATATAATCACTATATATATAATCACTATAATATATAAGGTATACAATATAGTGATTCACAATTTTTAAAGGTTATATTCCATTTATAGTTGTTGTAAAATACTGGCTATATTGGGGCTTCCCTGGTGGCTCAGACAGTAAAGTATCTGCCTGCAATGTGGGAGACCTGGGTTCGATCCCTGGGTTGGAAAGATCCACTGGAGGAGGGCATGGCAACCCACTCCAGTATTCTTGCCTGGAGAATCCTGTGGACAGAGGAGCCTGGCGGGTTACAGTCCATGGGGTTGCAAAGAATTGGACAGACTGAGTGACTAAGCACAAAGCACTGGCTATATTCCCTATGTTGTACAGTATATTCTTATAGCTTACTTATTTTATCCATAATGGTTTTTACCTATTTATCCCCTATCCCTCTATTGCCCCTCACCTCTTCCATCTCCCCACTGGGACCCCTAGTTTATTCTCTGTGTCTGTATTCTCTATCTCCTTCTTTTTTGTTATATTCACTGCTGCTGCTGCTGCTAAGTTGCTTCAGTCGTGTCTGACTCTGTGCGACCCCATGGACTGCAGCGTACCAGGCTTCTCCGTCCATGGGATTCTCCAGGTTATATTCACTAGGTTGTTGTATTTTTTAGGTTCTACACCTAAGTGATATCATATAGTATTTGTCTTTCTCTATCTGACTTATAAGGAGGGGGATTTTGATTCAGAAAATATGATGGTCCCTCAGCTGGTAAAGGAGGAATTACTAATCTTGAGGGAACCCGCCTTGCCTTGGCCCCATGGTGAGGATAGGACCAAGACCCCCTTTCAGCCTCTGTCTGGGCTGGAGAGACAGGAGGGGGCTCCGGGGTTGGGCAGAGAGGGGC
The DNA here is from genome assembly GCF_029378745.1 of Bos indicus. NCBI lineage: Eukaryota > Metazoa > Chordata > Mammalia > Artiodactyla > Bovidae > Bos > Bos indicus. The sequence goes on along the minus strand of NC_091776.1, from coordinate 57,879,025 downwards.
ACTGGGTAAACCACTCCCCCACCCTCCCCCTCCCCACGCCAGGCCCTCTTACTTGGGGTGCCTGATGGGGACTTCCAGCACCAACTCTGGAGGGATCTGGAAGAGCTCTGGGTCATTGCCGTTTGCCTGGAGCAGGAGTGGCAGGACATCGAAGCGGCTTCGTGGGGGTTTCCAGCCCTGCTGTATGCAGATCTGCAAGCAGAGCCACCAGGTCAGACCACTGAGCCCCAGGCCCTCCAGACGCAACAGGGGTGAGGGGAGGGGCAAAGGTCCCAGGGCCCGCCCTCAGCGGCCCCTTCCTCCAGAGGCTCTGGGCCAGGCCACCTCCTACATGAAGTTCTCCCTGATATCATCACGTAACTAGTACAACTTCCTGTGGTTCCACAGGACAGAAGACAAGCCCCAAGCCCGCTCTCCGGCCCCTCACTTGGTGATGTTTTCTGGGCCTTCCCTGCCCTCTGGGAACTCCCGGGGCAAGGGTTGAACTGAAACTTGCACTGGAAGTATTTGCACTCCGTGCCCTGAGTGCAAAGACACAGGAAAATCTACCAAAGTGGATGAGGGCAGCTCTCTCAGAATGACCGCAGAAAAATGCATCTGTTAGAGCAGCTATCCGCTGAAATATAAAGCCAGCCATGTAAGTAACTTAAAATTTTCTAGAAGACACATTTTAAAATGTATTAACAAAAACACCCCAAAACCCCTAAAGCAAAACCAGGCAAAGATAAATTTAAATAATATATTCATTTGAAACAGTTTTAATTTCAATAATATTTAATTAGTTATTAATTATAGCATGATATTGATTATATAAATAGTAGTAGTAATTTATTAACACTATACTAAAACATTAATATAAAATATTAATAACAATCACATTAAACTAATATCTATATTATATCATTAATATTTATATAAAATATTAATGATATGTAAATATTATATAATATTGATAGCATATATAACTATACACTATAAGATTAATATTTTAATAGGGGCACAGTGGTAAAGAACCCACCTGCCAATGCAGGAGACAAAGAGTCAGACATGACTGAATGAGTATGTGCATGCAAGCGTGCACACGCATGCACGCACGCACACACACACACACACACACACACACACACACGTGGTGTGGTTCAGTCACTAAGTTGTATCTGACTCTTCTGTGACCTCATGGACCATAGCCCATCAAGCTCCTTTGTCCATGGCATTTCCCAGGCAAGAATACTAAAGTGCGTTGCCATTTCCTTCTCTGGAGGATCTTCCCAACCCAGGAATCGAACCCGTGTTTCCTGCATTGGCAGACAGATTCTTGACCCCTGAGGGAAACCTTATTAACAGTATATTTGGCACTAAAATTAAATATGAAATATATGTATTAATCCAATAAAATATAAAAATATATAATTAAAACACCATTAACTGATTAATGATAAATAATTAATATTAATATATTTAAAGATATTTAACAAAATTAACTATGTGTTAATACAGTAAATGTATTAATTTATTAATAAATAGATTAGTCCAATATTACCCACAACATTATTTTTCAGCAGGTAATCAAGATACAAATTACTAATGAGACCTTTTCACTCTTTTTTTGTTCTCCGTCTCAGAGACCGTGTACCTTACACTTAGGGCATGTTTCCACCTGGACTCACAACATTTCATGTGGTCACTGGCTCGGTGCGGCCAGTGGCTGCCATGCTGGGGCTTTCGAAAGTTACAGCCATGTGGTTATGTTTGGGGTGATTCCCTCTGCTGGGCTGGTAGACAGAGGAAGCACACAAGTGTGGGTTTAGGGGAGCATGTGGTATCAGTGAGGTTTCTGGGGACAGAAGGAGAGGAAGAGGCTGAGGCATGTCTGTTCTGGCGGCCACAAGGACAAGGTGAGCCAAGTATACAGTTAGAGCTCAGCCAGGTGGAGCAGAGAGTCTGGCTGAGCCTAAACGGCACAGGTGTGACTCCTGGTCACCTTGCTTACAACCCCCTCCCCAGGATAATAACATTTTAGTAAGAAAAGCTCCCTGAAAATAAAGTCAGCAGCCATGAGGGTGGGGGGCAGCCCCCTCACGGGGAAGGTACTGGGGTGGACCATGAGGGTGGTTTGAGGGAAGAACAAGGATGAAGCAGAATGGCAGCTGAGTGGGTGACAAATAAGAGGGGAACCAGGCCTGTACGCCTGGGTGTTCCAGGCGTGGGGTCCGCCTATGATACTTCCTGTGGGCATAGATTCTGGAAGCTTCCAGGCCTTACCTGTGCTACCTGTGTACATCACCACCTGGAAGGAACCTGGATAGGGAGAAGGTGGGGTTCATGTTCCCAGTGTCTTATATGAACTGACTTGGGCTGCCAGCAGTAGTGGGGTGCTGGAGAGTCAAGTTCATCTGGAGAGGGGCTGTGTCGGTGGGCAGAATGTTGTACAGAGAAATGAATGAATGGATGAAGGGGATGAGGCTGACATATACCTCACTCAGAAAAGATGGCGCCAGGGACTCCCTGGTGGCTAGGACTTTGCACTCCCAATGCAGGAGGCTCGAGTTCAATCCCTGGTCAGGGAACTAGATCCTACATGCCTCAACTAAGAGTTTGCATGGCACAACTTAAGATTCCACATTGACTAAAAGACTCCACATGCAGCAACTAAGACCCAGTGCAGCCAAACAAATAAATATTTTTTAAAAAGAAAAGAAAAGATGCTAGATATGACTTCCACATATTAGTTCCCCTCCTCGTGGGGGAAGGCAGGAGATTTGGCCTGTACTTCTAGCTTTCCCTTTGCTATTGCAGTAGCCTTGGATAATGCATTTGGCCAGTCTGAGTGTGACTCACTCTACTCATCTGTGAAATGGGACAACAGTCCCCATCATGAGGGTTGGGTGACGTAATGACATGAAAACGACCAGCTGTAACAGAACCAGCTGGACTGGAGGCAGACAGACAGAGCGGGAGGCCTGGAGGTGAGTAAGCGGCACCTACTGCCTGCTCTCTCTGTGATGATATCAAACCAAGAAAAGTCTGTGGATAAAGAGTTTAGGGGATGAGAGTCTGGGTGGGGGAGGGGCGGGGGCGCCTACCTCCGTGAACTCCACGTTGGCTGGGTCCCCCAGGATGGAGCCGTCGGGCTGCTTGTAGCCAGCGTAGCGGATGAGTTGGGAGTTCCAAACGCGGAAGTCGTGCTTGCCGTCGGTCCTCTGGGGAAATATGGTGATCGCAGATCTGTGGTGGAGACAGGGGGACATTTGGCATCGGGGCTGGGCTTGCACTTCAGAGAAAGACTGAAAGAGGAGCTGCTCAGGTCAACAGTGCACAAGGCTCAGGGTGGATTCACATCTGCTCCGAGGCCCCCAGGGCCCATGGAGCAGCTGTTGGAAGGGGTGGGACTCTGCTCTGTCCCCCCACTGATCACTAGGTGAGAAAGGGCAGAGGAAGGGAAGCCCTGGGCCAGCTCGCAGAAGGAAACAAATGCCTCTCCAACTGGAGTCTTTTGAACAATCTTGACTTGGGCCATTTTTCCAGAAAGTTCTTTTGTACCAGGTAATCCTCAGAGGGAGAAAAAAATCATCAGGCTCTGTCTCCTCTTAAGAACTCACCACTGATTCCCAGTTTCAGTCTTTCTTTTACCACCATCATTATTGCCCCAGTTGCTCACCCCCTCTACAGATTTATGATTAATAGGAGATCAACTTTCATTTGTACTGATACTTATTTATTTAAAAAAAGTAGACTGCCCCTGGCCTCACTCACCCAAACAGGCAACTGTGAGACCCTGTATTATTATCAAACTGTAGAAAGATGTTGTTGCCTGCAGAAGGCACCTCACTGGAGCCCTGCCCTCTTTTTGTTAAAAGGGAGATCAGCAGTTTGGAGAGATGTTCATGATGCCTTATTCTCTTTGGCACCATCAGAAAGATTGAAAAAAAGGAGAGTAACTTTTTCACAAAGTGATTCAATGTAGGGACTTCCCTGGTGGTCCAGTGGTTAAGATTCCGTGTGCCCAAAGCAGGGGGCCCAGGTTCAATCCCTGATCAGGGAACTAGATGCCACATGCCACAACTGAGAGCCAAGGTGGCCACACACACACACACACAAAAAGGGTGGTTCAATGTTATCTCTTGCCAGGAGCTCTTGTTACCTGGACTTATCAGTTCCATCCATGGACCAAACCCGAGGCTACGGAAGCCACGTCCTGGCTTATGTCAACATGGGGGTGACATCACAGGTCCACCTCCATGCTCATAGATCTGCTCCCATTCATATCTTGCCCTGGAGCCCTGCTCCCGCTGCCTGCCTTGGCTGGAGTCCTTTTCTGCTGTCATGTACCTGATTTCAAGGCCCAACTCAAATCTGCCTTCTTCACACAGCATCGCCTGTCTTATCTGGTTCCCAGGGCCTCCTCTGTGAGCACATTTAGATCTTGCTATCTGCACAAGATCGTTATCACATTTAATTCTGCAGGGAGTGGTGTGTCACACCTTGGGGGAATCTGGAACCCAGGCTGAAGGTGAAGTCACAGAGGGCCAAAGACGCTCTTAAGAATCTCTTGGCAAGGGTGCCGTATTGTAGATGAACACAGACTGAGTCAAATTGTCAGCATTTCCCTCCAGTGTTAAAACACATGGCTGTTTGGCTGAGCAGCAGATAACACGTGTTTGTGTGTGTTTGTTTACATATTTTAAAAGTATGTTTAGAAACTCCAGAATGACATGCAGTGGGATGGGATGCTTACTCTGTGCAAGAATGAGCCCGGAGGGAGACACGGGACAGCTTCACACCTCCTGTCTCCCAAGTCTCCTGAGCTTGTCATGAAATGGCAAGTCAAATGGCCCGTCTTGTTTAAATTTCATCTCTCTCCCTCTCTTCCTCCCTCTCTTATTTTAGATTATTTCTATATATGGCATACATTCTCTTATGGCCTCTCATTGTGTCCGGATGTGTAGTTTAAAACTTGTTAAAAAAAAATCAGCTGAATATTTCATCAATAGAAGGTCTCATCTAGACCTCCACCAACAGAAAATTGAAAAAAGTAAAGGTGCACTGCCCGGCCTGATGACCCCCATCCCAAATCACTCCATCACAGCATCATTTGAAAACTTTCAAAATAACTCACAAGCTCCTTGAGGCTAAGACCTTGGCTAGGCCATGCTTTAACGCTTAGGATATGCAGTTGAAGGGGGTTCTTTGTTGTTCTCTGAGGGGCAAGGTCTTTTCAGAAAAAGATCTGAATGCTAATTTCCCCAGCAGGCCTTAAATGACAGGCTCTTTTCTCACTGGTGGGCTCAGGTGGTAAACACAATTTCCTTCTCAAGGAAGAGACATGTCCAAGAAAAACCATGCTTAATGCCAATAAGCCACTTCATGGATGAGCTCAGCACAGCCCAAGGGCTTGTGGGAATATCTTTGCAGTGGTCCTGTGCAGCCCCAAGGTGAAGCTGGTCTTCAGCTGCTGGGAACAGATGCAGGGGCAGGACCGAGGAAGTATGATTAACAAGTGTCACCGCCTGTCTGTGGGGCCTCAGCTGTTCCTTCTCAGCTGCTCCTCTCCCAGCTGAGACTTGCTAGCATGGAAGCCACTAGCTCACATCAGCGCCTGTCTGCTTTGGCCTGCACCCTGCAGCTTTGTTCTTGGTGGGAGGTCAGAGAAGTCCCAGATGTGGCTCAGCTTGGTGAAACCAGAAATGGTGGTCCCCATGGCACAGGGAAGAGACGTTGCCTTTGAAACCCCGGAAACCTCGGAGGCGGCTCCAGGCAACAGAGGAGGTGCTGGTGAAAGCGGGTCACCACCAGCAAGGGGGTTTTCTTCTTCCTGGGAATCTGAAACATCTCATCCTGCTTCCTCTAGAGGTTGATATTAAACTGTGGGATGAACATGATTGTGGTTGCTATCCTGCAAACCACAGGGGTGTCTGTGTCTCTCGGGAGAGAAGGCAGGTGGAGGTCAGAATGAGGAGGCCAGGCCACCTCTCCCCACGTGGCGCTGGCCCTGAGGAAAGAGGGGGAGCAATTCCATGGCAGGGGAGCCAGCTCCAGACTCAAGGGTCAACACCATGGGGACGTCAGATTCCCTTTCCCCAAGCTGGTTGGCTCACCTGAGGTTCCCTTTGTTGGTGGCATACTTGATGTGGTTACAGATGTAGTTGAACATCCCATGAGCAGTGGTACAGTCTCGGGCATCAAACACCTGTAAGGGGTACAATGTGGGAACGATTGCCTCCTCTTTCCCTGTTCAGCCCTGCCCAGCGCAGCCCTCCCATTGGAGAAGAGCCCAGAGCCCACCCTAGCTGCTGCCCCATAGGGGTAGTGAGCATTTCATTACTGAGCCCCCACCCTGTGTTTATCTTTTTATATTCTAATAACCATGGCTAATCAAACCAGGAAGAAATCCCCTAAAAGTAGGCATGGGGTGTAAGTGACCATGGGAAAGGAATGCTGAGCAGAGGAGTGACTCGTAATGGGCTGCCTGTATCTCCCGTGAGGTTGCTAGGGATTAGGGACTTTGTCACCTTGCCAACAAAGGTCCGTACAGTCAAAGCTATGGTTTTTCCAGTAGTCATGTATGGGTGTGAGAACTGGACCATAAAGAAGGCTGAGGGCTGAAGAATCGGTGCTTTGAAATTGTGGTGCTCAAGGGACTCTTAAGAGTCCCTTGGACAGCAAGGAGATCAAACCAGTCAATCCTAAAAGAAATTAACCCTGGACATTCATTGGAAGGACTGATGCTGAAGCTGAAGCTCCAGTACTTTGGCCACCTATTGAGAACAGATGACTCATTGGAAAAGACTGTGATGCTGGGAAAGATTGAGGGCAAGAGGAAAAGGGGGCAGCAGAGGATAAGATGGTTGGATGGCATCATCAACTCAATGGACATGAGTCTGAGCAAACTCCGGGAGATAATGAAAGATAGGTGAGCTTGGCATGCTGCAGTCCATGGGGTTGCAAAGAATCATACAAGACTTAGTGACTGAACAACAGCAATAGGGACTTAAAAATAAAACAAACACAAATCAGACAAACTCCCCCTGAGACTGATAACTAATCTATTTCCAATTTACAAATATTCTCCAAGGGAAAAAAAATCATACCAGGAGATGCAGAATCTAATGCTTTCAGGGAGTAAGCAAATAACGTAAATAAGGAAAGAGAGTAGGTGTAAGACAAAAGGGAGGAATGGGGTCTGTGGTAAACTGGACAGTATAAGCCCTACCTAGAGATGTCAAATTCAGTTTTTAAAAAAGATTGCTTTGGCTGAATAAAACAAGACTACAAGCCAGATGTGGTCATGATCTGAGAATCTGGGACCCCGTGATGACCATCTGATAGCTCACCATGGCTACCAAGGGCCCTCGGTAGAAGCTGACCCCTTTTAAAGCTCATTTCCCCCACACCGGTGCCCACCAAGGGGCTCTTCACAGTATCTGAGCCTGACTGCCCACCTGCAGCTTGGACCACTGGATCCTGCCAACACAGCGGGAGGCATTCCGCCAGGCGTGCTTGGCCCCGTAGATGAGCTCTGTGTCCTTGAGCTGGTAGGTGCTGGTGGTTTCGATTTCTTTGTTCACCTCTTCCAGCCTCTCCATGTGGGCTTTGGAGCCAAACCTGAGGGAAGAGGGAAGGGACACAGGAGCATTACTTTCTCTCCTCAGTTAGAGGCTGGTAGGAGGAGTAAGCTATTACAGGAGGCCAGCAGCCATGGAGAGTCTGAACTGATATCCGGACATGATAGTTTGTGCATAAAGCAGAGGACGGCAAATTCAAGTGCCTTCAAAGGCCCAAACATGGGACTAAACTGGCTGGGCGGGGACTGTGGCCAACAGGCCAGCCCGAGACTAGGCCCCAGCGGGCAGCCTTGACTCTGTTCCAGACTGCTGTTGTCTGATCGGGGGCGGTACTGCCAGGTCTTCTTTCAAGAGAAACTGGGCATCTGATTTTTAAAGGGAACTCTTCTCATTTCTAAACAAAAATTTAAATTCGTTTTTAAATAAATTCACTTTGAGAAAGTTAAAAAAAATTCTTATGGAAAGTTGCAGGCTACACAAAAGGTGTAGAAAATAATATAATGAACATCTGTGTCCCAAGCCTGGGAAATCATTAATAAACAAGAAAATATTTTATAATTCCTTGGGGACTACTCCTTACCATAGCTCACTTTCTTTCCAGAAGTGGTTGCTATTTTGAATGTGGCATTTAGCAGTCTCATGCTTTTGTCTAGATTTTTGCCATTTGAGCATTTGGTTGACCAAAAAGTTTGCTCAGGTTTTCTGATGTTATGGGAAAATGAATAAACTTTCTGGCCAGCCCAATATATATCCCCCTAAATCATGTATAGTGTTATTTTTTATGAATGGTGCTGTCCTAAATGTATCTTCTATAATAGATACACTGTATCTATTGAGTAGAATGTATCTATCTTTTCTTCCCTTTGCTCAAAGTTACTTGTGAGCTTCATTTCCATGAACACACAGAGCTTTAACGTGCTCATTTTCATAGCTGTATAATATTCCTTTACAGAAACTGCCACAGTTCACTTACACATTCTAACAATGGAGTTGAGGTCATTTCCAACTGGTTGCTTAATTTCATTTTTTCCCCATAATAACTATGCTTCAGTGAACATTCTTATGCTGACCTTCTTGTGAACAAGTGTGAGAGTTTCTTTAGGGAATATATCCAGGTGTGAAACTGCTTGAAGAGTTTCAAATTTAAAAGACACTCTTCAGGCTAAACAAAAACATTTCTAGGGGCCATATCTGGCCCTTGTGCATGATCAGGCCCAATTTTCAACCTCTGTGCGTGGCGGGCAGAGGTGCTCTGCTCGGGCTTGGTTCAACTGTCTGCAGAGCTGGACCTGAAGTCTCGGTACCCAGTACTGGGGCTCCCCAGTGTAGACATTAACTTGCCTTTTAATTGATGAGTAGTACTGATCAATGAACTCTTTGGCAAGGGGAAAGAGCTGTTCTTTTGTGCGGACGTCTTCAGGCTTTCGTATTTGCTGAGAAGGGAGCATGATGGACCCCATACAGATGTGCTCAGTGCATCCCGTTCCCTGGAAGGAAAAGAGGTTTGGGCTGTCACTTAGTTCCACCCAAGTGTGGCATGTGTAGGGCTGTGGCCTTGGCTCTGACATTCGTGGTAGAGTTTCCCTGGCCTTTAATTCCCAAAGTGAATTTCTCACATACCAGCTTCCAGTCACTGTTGTACCTGGTGATTAGCCCAGGTGAGGAAAAGATAACCAGCATTTTAGTGTGTGTGTTAGTCACTGAGTCATGTCCAGCTCTTTGCGACCACAGGCGCCTCTGTCCACTGGATTCTCCACAGGCAAGAATACTGGAGTGGGTTGCCATTTCTTCTCCAGGGTATCTTCCTGACCCAGGTATCGAACCCAGGTCTCCTGCATTTCAGACAGACTCTTTCCCATCTGAGTCACATCTGAGTTAGGGGAAGCCCTAACCAGCATTTTAAGGTTCTGTAATTATTTGCTCTACTCAGTGAGGTGGGGTGAGGAGAGGGGTTTTATGACTGTCATTCTCTGGGAATCAGAACCATTGATGCTGAATCTCCCAATATTAAAAAAATTTTTTTTTTTGGCTGCACCATGAGGCATGTAAGATCTTAGTTACCAACCAGGGATCGAACCCATGTCCCTTACATTGGAAGCATAGAGTCATAACCACTGGGCCATCAGTGGAGACCCCTCCCAACTATTTTTTGATCTCATGTTGATCAGGAAGGACTAGTAGAGTGATTATAATAGCTCTTTTGAGCAGATCCACGGGATGTTGATTGCAGAAAATCGCCCCAATTCTTTCCCTCCATCTATTCACGCCCTTTACTATGTGACTTTACAGCAACTCTCATCAAGAGGTGAAGCCTCCTCCCTCTCCTTTTGAATCTGAGCTGGTTTGGGCCAACAGAAAATGGCAGAGGTGACACTGTGCCCATTCTGATTCTAGGCCTCAAGATATCTTATATGTTTCTGCTCATTCTCTCCAGTGCATGGAGGAGACCAAGCTACCTTACTGGAGGCTGAGAGGCCCCATGGCACAGAGCTGATTTATCCCAGCCAAGGCCCTCCTAGCTCAGCCTGCCCAGAGCAGACCCCTCAGATAACTGAAGAAGCATGAGATCTGCAGAAGCATGAGAACCAGCCTGCCAATCTGTAGGTCCTGGAAAATAATAGTAGTAGTTGCTTTAGGTCACTAATTTTGGGGTGGTTTATTATACTGTGATAGCTAACTGATACAACATTCCTCCAAGCGTTATTTGCTCAGTCACGCCCGACTCTTTGCAACCGCATGGACTGCAGCCCACCAGGCTCCTCTGTCCATGGGATTTTTCCAGGCAAGAATACTGGAATGGGTTGCCATTTCCTTCTCCAGGAGATCTTTCCGACCCAGGGATAGAACCCGGGTCTCCTGCACTGGAGGTAGATTCTTTACCGACTGAGCTATGAGGGAAGCCCGCTTTCTACAATATAAAGAAATTGACTGACTGATTGACTTTAAAGTATATAAAAATTTAGAGGACAGATTGATAACTAAGAAGGGTTTGTTCAAAACTCCATCAGTGGTTGGATTGTGAGATGTAAAAAGAATGTACTTAGGAGCAGCAATCCCCTTTTGGGTACAGGGGACAGAAATAAATAGTATTCGCACAGCTAAGTATCTACCAGTGGTTCTCAAATGGGGGTGGATTTCCCCCCCAGTATCTACCAGTGGTTCTCAAATGGGGGTGGATTTCCCACTCAGGGGACATCTAACAATATCTGGAGACATATTTGGTTGTCACAACTGGCATCTGGGGGGCCCAGGTCAGGGGTGATGCTCAACATTCCACAATGCACAGGATGGTCCCCACAACGAGAATTATTCCGTCCCATGTGTGGATACTGCTGGGGCTGAGAAAAGCCTGGTCTCCCCCCGTGCTGGGATACTCACCAACGTGCTCTTGAGGTGGAGGGTGTCAGAGAGAACCACGTCGGTCTCCCAGTTCTTGACCTTGAGGAAGCGAGGGCACTTGGAGGGGCTGCCATTCTTTGTGGGAGACTGTTTTCCCGAGGCAGGGGGCTGGGGGAGAGAATGAAGATGGAATATTGGGCACTGGAAGATTGTCTCCACTGGGGTGGGAAGAGGTGGTATTCTCCCTGGAATCTGCCCCTAGTCACCACCTGTCTGTGACTCTCTGGGGTGGACACGTGCGAGGTGACTGGGACCTGGTCCCTCTACCTATACAGAAGGAGGTGCCGTGGAAGAACGTCTCAGGGGAAAGGGGTCAGGAGCTCAGAAGCTGGTCTCTCTGGCCTCTAGCACAGGGTCTGGCACGTAGCTGGGACTCAGTGAATATTTGTTGAATGAATAAGTGACTGAAAGAACACTGTCAGTCTCTCCAAATGGTAACAGCCCTCAGGGCTGAGGAATCAAACCTGAGGTTGGGTCAAGTTACTTGGATTTTTGGGCCATCCTGCCTTAGTCCAAACTTACCATTTTGGGCAAATACTGGGGAAACAAGAAGTTTAAGTGAGAAAGGTTTGAAGCATAGTGTGCTCAGCCATGTCTGACTCTTTGTGACCCCTTGGCTTGTCCCACCAGGCTCCTCTGTCCATGGGATTCTCCAGGCCAGAATACTAGAGTGTGTAGCTGTTCCCTTCTCCAGGGGATCTTCCTGACCCAGGGACTGAACTCTGGTCTCCTGCATTGGCAGGTGAATTCTTTACCACCGTGCCACCTGGGAAGCCCTTGAAGTATAGGATACCTTCCTCCAATTTCAGGTTTCTGTTTTTTCAAAAAGGCCAAGCATGTCCCTGCCTCAGGGCCTTTGCACATACTGTCCTTTCCATCTTGAACATCTTCAGCCCCCCCATTTGTCTTCACCTCCGTAAGCAAATTTCCCAGTAGGTGAGAGGGGAGCGGCCTGGCTGGCAAATGTTGCCCATCCATTTTAAGCCTCGCTGATAAGGATCACCTTCTGTTCTTGGGTATTTCTGAGTGGTTGTCTACCAGCCCAGAGAGATGTGTGTTCATGCATCAGAAAAGCATCAGCAGCTCTAAGGGAGGGGCGTCAGGTATACCCTGATGCAACAGCTGAGCAAGGGAGGGGAGAGGATGAGACAGTGTTGAGTGACACTCATGCCAAAGAGTAGCATAGTGGGCAGTGACCTAGAGCCAGGATATTCACACATTCAAATTGTATTTCTTGAGCATCTACTATGTGCTAGGCACTGCTAGGTGCTGGGGACACTGAGGTGAACAAGGCAGTCAGGATCCTTGTTCTTCTGGAGCACTGTGTTTGGAGAAGTGGAGATAAATAATAAGTAAACTAATACGTGGATGATATAATTTCAGGAGGTGATAAGAATACAATATAGAGAGAAGTAATGGTGAAAAGTGGAGGGGGGTGGGAAAGGCACATGCAAAGGCCCTGAGGCACGGATGAGCTTGTAAGTTTAAAGGACCAGCAAGGAGGCCAGTGTGGCTGGGGTGTTTGAGTGTGAATGAATACAAAGGAGATGAAGTCAGAAAGGAGGCAGGATCCACTTCTCATAAGCATGGAGGTGCTCAGGCTAGTGAGAGAGCTATGAATTAGGACTGAATTGGGTTAAGTCTGGGACCGAAATCAGAAAGAACCCTGAAGGACAACTACTGAAAACTAACATCCACTGAGCACTTGCTATGTGCCAAGCAACCACCTTATCATCCCCATTTTACAGATGAGGAGACTGAGGCACAGAGAAATTAACTAAGTTGAACAAGATCGCAGAACTAATAAACTGGAGCCAGGAGTCAAATCCTGGCAGTCTGGCTTTCAAACCACGCCCTCCACTGTTTGACCACTCTGCCTCTTGGCCATCATGTACAATTCATTCACTCACTCACTCACTCATTCACCCAGCACAGGTTTACTGAGTATCTCCTATGTTCCAGGCAAGTCAGTAAGGGCAAGGGCTACAGTAACAAACACAACAGACATGATCTGTGCCCTCATGGAGTTTATGTAGCCCAGTGGAGATGATGATTGAATGAACTCTTACCACTGAATGAAATGAGTATCAGAACATGGGATGTTGGCAGTGTGCAGGGGACTGTGAAAGCGCACAGAAGGGGCATCTGACCAGGGTCACTTGACTTCTAAGTCAAGACCTGTTAATCAGGTAAAGAAGAGGGAGCAGAGTCTTGCTGGTAGAGAAGTGAGAGGCACAGCCACCTTTCTGCCAGTGCAGCGCTATGCTAAAGCATCCGTGCCACCACGTTGGAGTTTGGGGAACGGGAGGCAAGTGACAGCATGCCACCATTAAAGACTGCCAGACAGTGCAGGGAGCGAGGGCAAAGCACGAAAGGAAGGTGCTATGACTCATGATCTTCCAGACTCGCTTGTCCCCAGTGGCTCTCATCTCAGCGCTGGGTACCAACATCCACCCACCACCCGTGCACGCCACAGGAAGGAGCTGTCCTGAACATCATCTTCTTTATCTCCCACACCCAGACCTTCCCTGACTCCCATCCGTTTAGCCTTCTAAATGGCTCCAGAATCCTCATTCTCTCCATCTACTGTGTCACACTCTATCCAAGCTTCCACCATCTTTCACTTGGGTGATTGCAACAGCCTCCTAAATGTTAGCCACTCCTCATCATTGTTGGTGTCATTATTCTACTGCTAGTACAACCTGCAGTCCTGTTACAACTGTGCATGCGTGCTAAGTCACTTCAGTCGTGTCCAAGTCTTTGCAACTCCCATGGGCTGTAGCCCACAAGATTCCTCTGTCCATGGGGATTCTCCAGGCCAGAATACTGGAGTGGGTTGCCCTGCCCTCCTCCAGGGCATCTTCCTGACCCAGGGATTGAACCCACATCTCTTAACGTCTCCTGCATTGGCAGGTGGGTTCTTTACCTCTAACGCCACCTGGGAAGCCCTGTTATGACCGCTGCTGCTGCTATTGCTGCTAAGTCGCTTCAGTCATGTCCAACTCTGTGCAACCCCATAGACGGCAGCCCACCAGGCTCCCCCGTCCCTGGGATTCTCCAGGCAAGAACACTGGAGTGTTGCCATTATGACTACTACTGCTTTAAGTGTTACTACTGCACTATCACCCTGGGAGCAGGAGAAGGATTTGAACAAATTCTTCCCTCCATTCCCTATCTGCCCTTCTACCCTGCTAAACTCTTAAGTTCTTTTACTTATGTCCCCACATGAAGCCATGTACAGATGACTCTACTTTCTTTGAAGGCCTGTCTAGATATCCTGAACTTCTTTATTTAAGATTCTATTCCCACTCCCATCTCTCCCAGCAGATGTCCAGGTGATGGAGGTTGCCTCTAGGTGGGCCTTTGTGGTGACAAATTCCTCTGATCATGCCAGCAATCTGCATCCTTAGGAAAATAAAATCATCCCTTGTCCATATGGGATGCATCCTAGCCATCCTCCCTAAATACTGGGCATCACTTAGCCAGTAAAGAAACCCTCTCTTGACACCCCAGAGTTTGAGGAGCAGCTGCAATCCCAGAGTGGGGATAACAGACGTGGTGTTGGCATTTGGGGTCAGGCCCAGGGTCTGTGGAGGTAACAGATGGGCAGAAGGCAGTGGTGGGGGGAGCCTGACAAGGTGGGAGGAAGCTGGAAGTCTTCACAGGCAGGGTGGATGGAGCGAGATACAGGTGATCAAAGAGGCTATCTGTTGAGGGTCCAGATGTGCGAGGGGTGGCCACAACTAATTGGGGGCCCAGGCATGAGTCGTGCCACCCTCCGCCCTGGGCTGTGTGAAGGGCACACTTGAAACCAGGCATTAGGAGGCCTCTGGCAGGGCTGTTGTACTTGGGTTTTGATGTTTTAATTAGCCAGCAGTAATATTAGATGACTCAGGAGGGGACAAATGGGGAGATTAATATAGCAGTCGGGGGCCTGGCGTGGGGGATGCAAATGACTTTTCTGAGTGGGGACTGAAGTGCTTGGTCTAAAAACTCAGGATAGTGGCACTTGTGGGTTGTTAGGCTGGCGACAGGGCACGAGCAGGCTTGGGAACGCAGTGCGTTCTTCCCTGGATTTGTGTTCAGGGTAGACAATGGAAGCTTTTCAGGTGGCGGGAGACACTGACTCGACTTCAGTGGGTTCAACAGGAGGACTCCTCGGTGCCTGCTCCTAAATTGGCAAAGCAGGCTCTGAGCTCCTGGGCATTTCAAAGGCTTTGTCAACACCTATTCATTCTGTGAGTCTTTAGAGAGGTCCTGAGGAAACGGAAGAAAATGATCTTGCAGCCCAAGAGGAGACAGCAGGTGAGGTGTTGTCAGCCTTGGGCTCTGAGCCAGGAATTCAGCTTGTAGGATCCCTGGCAACTTGATTTCCACACCCCCTCCATGCCTCCCTTCCTTCTTTCTTTCAGCAAATACACACTGAGTACCTACTGTGTGCTATGGACTTGTGTTCTAGGTTCTACTGTGATCCCCACTCTCTTGGCAGCAGCATCTTACAGCTGCATGCTCTGAAGCAGGGGTTTGCAGATGGTGGCCCATGGGCCACATCTGGTCTACCCTCTCTTTTGGTATAGCCCATGGGCTAAGAATGGTTTTCCCATTTTAAACTTGTTGAATAAAACAGTCAGAAGAAGGATAATGCTCCACGACATGTGAAAGTTATATGATGCTTGAATTTCAGTGTCTGTAAATAAAGTTTTATTGGCACCCAGCTACCCTCATTTGTTTCCATATTGTCTATGGCTGCTTTTGAGATACAATGGCAGAGTGGAGGTAGTTGAGATGGAGATTCAGATGGAATGGCCCACAAAGTCACATATATTTCCTATTGCCTCCTATCCAGGAAAACTTTGCAGACTCCTGATCAAAAGGATTGAATTCCAGTGGCTGAAAGCAAATCTATCTTACTTAGGTCTCCATTAACTTAAACATCAGTTATCTGTTTTATACATGTGAAAGTGAAAATGTTACTCAGTGGTGTCTGACTCTTTGAGACTCCCTGGACAGAGGAGCCTGGCAGGCTACAGTCCATGGGATTTTCCAGGCAAGAATACTGGAGTGGGCTGCCATTCCCTTCTCCAAGGAGTCTTTCTGACTCAAGGATCAAACCTGCATCTCTTATGTCTCCTGTATTGGCAGGCGGGTTCTTTACCAGT
Source organism: Bos indicus (assembly GCF_029378745.1). Lineage (NCBI taxonomy): Eukaryota > Metazoa > Chordata > Mammalia > Artiodactyla > Bovidae > Bos > Bos indicus. Next base: position 57,862,905 of record NC_091776.1, on the reverse strand, counting down.
GGTGTATATATGTCAATCCCAATCTCCCAATTCTTCCCACTCCTTTTCCCCCTTGGTATCCATACATTTGTTCTCTACATCTGTGTCTCTATTTCTGCTTTGCAAATAAGATCATCTCTATAATTTTCTAGATTCCACATATATGTGTTAATATACGATATTTGTTTTTTCCTTTCTGACTTACTTCACTTTGTATGACAGTCTTTAGCTAGGTCCATTCACATCTCTACAAACAACCCAATTCCATTCCTTTTATGGCTGAGTAATATTCCATTGTGTGTGTGTGTGTGTGTGTGTGTACACACATCATACCTTCTTTATACATATATCTTTATAGATGTTTGTATACAGATACCACTTTTTGCGACACATCATTCACTTTGCTCTACCTCCAGTGCCAAGCTGGAGAAGGCCATGGCACCCCACTCCAGTACTCTTGCCTGGAAAATCCCATGGATGGAGGAGCCTGGTACGCTGCAGTCCATGGGGTCGCTAAGAATCAGACACGACTAAGAAACTTCACTTTCACTTTTCACTTTTATGCATTGGAGAAGGAAATGGCACCCCACTCCAGTGTTCTTGCCTGGAGAATCCCAGCGATGGGGGAGCCTGGTGGGCTGCTGTCTATGGGGTCGCACAGAGTCAGACATGACTGAAGAGACTTAGCAGCAGCAGCAGTGCCAAGCACACACTTCCTGTTCAACAAACATTTGAGGTCTGCTATGGACTGAACTGTAGACCTCAAAGTTCTGTCGGAGAAGGCAATGGCACCCCACTCCAGTACTCTTGCCTTGAAAATCCCATGGATGGAGGAGCCTGGTAGGCTGCAGTCCATGGGGTCGCTAAGAGTCGGGCACGACTGAGCGACTTCACTTTCACTTTTCACTTTCATGCATTGGAGATGGAAATGGCACCCCACTCCAGTGTTCTTGCCTGGAGAATCCCAGGGACGGCGGAGCCTGTGGGCTGCCGTCTATGGGGTCACACAGAGTCGGACATGACTGAAGGGACTTAGCAGCAGCAGTAGCAGCATGGACTGAACTGTATCCTCTCAAATTCATATGTTGAAGCTCTAACTCCCATTGTGACATATTTGGAGATAGGGCTTTTAGAAGGTAATTAAGGTTAAATGAGGTCACAAGGGTGGGCCCCTAATCTGATAGGATTAGTGGTCTTATATGAATGGGAAGAGACATCTATTTCTCTGCATGCACAGGCTGTTTAAGGACACAGTGAAGGTGGCTGTCTACAAGCCAGGAAGAGAGCCCTCACCAAATGTGACCACACCCCTGACTTTGGATCTCTACCCTCCATAACTGTGACAAATAATTTTCTATTGTTTAAGCTGCTGGGTCTGTGGTATATATAATGGCCGCCTGAGCTATTTAACATAAGATCTAAATGTATTTTTAAATTGTGGAGTCCCTTAAATGCTAAGCTGAAAGCTTTGGCCTTGAATGAGTAGACAGTGAGAACCCCTGAAGCTGCCTGGTGAAGAGGGTGGCCTTATCAAAGCCATTTTAGGACATACATGAGTGCAAGGACTGTAGGAGGGAGAGGGTGAAGGCTGAGAGACCCAGGAGGGGGTTGCTGCACCAGTGCAGGTGAGAGGCCAGGAGAGTGGAAAATACAGCAGTGGTAGCAGATGACAGGAAGGGAGGAGATGGGAGTTGGGGTGTCAGGAGCAGGACAAGAGCTCTGTGGCTTGAGAGGATGGGAGAGAAAAGAACAAGTCAACATTGACGCCGAGGCTTCCCATCTGGGTAAGTGGGAGGATGTGAGGCTTTTAGCAGAAGTTGGGAAGTAAGGAACTGAGGTGAGGGAAATGTGGAGGATTTTAAGGCTGGAAGACAGACACTAGACATCAGAATCTTGGTGGTCTAAAAAGAGAGGGCAGGCACCCTGTCCTCCTTCAGTTGTGGGCAGAAGGTTCACAATGAGATCGGGACAAGAGCTTGACAGAAGGGAGGGAGGGAGGTACCTGTGTACCACAGAGCATCTTAGGATGTCCCTCCAACTCATACGTTGATGGCCCAACCCCCAGGATCTCCAACTGTGACCTTATTTGGAGTCTTTAAAGAGGCAATTAAGTTAAAATAAGGTCGTTAAAGTGGCCCTAATCCAATATGACTTGTGTCCTTACAAAAAGGGGGAAATTAGGAGACAGACGTGTACACAGGGAGAACACCACATGAACATGAAGACCGTCATCTACGAGCCAAGGAGAGGAGCCTGGAGCAGAACCTTTGCTCACAGCCCTCGGGAGGAACGAGCCCTATAGCCACTTTGATCTCAGACTTTTGTGTTTCCAGACTCAGACAATAAATTCTGATTGTTGAAGCCACACAGTTTACGGTGCTTCCTCTAGAAAACAGCTCAAGGAGATGAATCCAGGAGCTGAGGCCCAAAGCTGTTCAAAGCGAGCCCGTTCCTATTTCTTTCACTGTTGGTACCAGCGCCAGCTCCTCCCTCTGAGGCCTGCAGCTCTTGCCCTGCTTGGCTTGCTCTAAAATGAGGGCAGCACGTTGGGGCTGAGCCAGGCAGCGGGCCATCCACACCAGGGGCCAGATGCCACACACCATGCCACAGCCCCTTCGCTGTAGCTCCAGGCAGTGCTGCTCCAATCTGTGGGTACCACCTTTTAGAGCAGTGAGTGTAACTATTAGGAGCTGTGGCAGCTCAGGTTCTAGAGCCATGGGCCTGCAAATCAGCAGGTACGCACCCATCCATGCAATTAAAAAATTGCTACTTATAAAACTTAACCAACAGTGTTAAGTACCCTGGAGTATAATTTCCTTGTAGTGTATTCAAAGCATGATTTCTAAAGTGATTCATTCTTTATAATAACTCCACAGAAGCTTGAAATCGCTTATTCTTCACCCCTCCACTCTCTTTCCCCCCTATTCAATGGTCCATGTTCTCTATGGAGGATGGTTACAGAAGGGAGTGCTTGGGAGTCAGACTCATCATGGTTTGGGGTTCACAGACAAGAGCCTCTGGAGATGAGGATTTTGTTTTGGCCATCCTGTGGCATGCAGGATCTTAGTTCCTCAACCAGGGATTGAACTCATGCCCCCAGCAGTAGAAGCACTGGGTCTTAACCACTGGACCCAAAGGGTCTTTAAGTTAGATTGTTGATGCTTTCTCCAAATGAAGTGATGCTTACAGTCATGATGATCTCACAAGATAATTAGATTATTAGACAACTTTAAACCTGACTCCATTACCAGATCAGAATGTACATGTGCATTATGAATTAATTTTGAGAAATCCTGCGATTATCTTGGGGCCCATCCCTCTTATATTGCATTGTACTGTGTGTGTTTATTAAAAGCATTAAACTGATAAATGTAAATACTTAAAATGTATAGCAGAAATAGAGACAGAGATGTAGAGAACAAACTTATGGATACCATGGGGGAGGGGGGAGTGGGATAAATTAGGGGATTGGGATTGATGTATATACACTATTATGTAGAAAACATATAATTAATGAGAACCTACTGTATAAACCCTACTCAATGCTCTGTGGCGACCTAAATGGGAAGGAAATTTTAAAAAGAGGGGATATATGTATACACAGAGCTGATTCACTTTGCTGTACAGCAGAAAGTAACACAACATTGTAAGGCAACTACACTCCAAAAAAATTTTTTTTAATTAAAAAAAAAATGCACAACAAGCTTTGTGATTATGTTTTGGACTTTTTACCTTGTAAAACATCCTGGGACCCTTAGAAAATAGAAGTGGGTTGTGGCTCTGTGGGCCTCTGAGAATCTCCGTGTGAAGGGAGTTTTGACAACTGATATCCATTTGTAAAGAGAGGAAGGAAAAAATGACTTTGATCGAGGGAAAGAATCTGAATATGGTTTGAAGCAATAAATGAGCATACAGAGTGCTATCACTGATTCCCAAACCAGAATGTCACTGTCCTTCTCGGACAACATTCAAACAGCCTGCGTTGAATATGCATGCTCAGTCACTCAGTCACTCAGTCGTGTCCAACTCTGCAACCCCATGGACCGTAGCCCACCAGACTCCTCTGTCCATGGCATTTCCCAGGCAAGAACACTGGCGTGGGTTGCCATTCCTTCTCCAGGGGACCTTTCAGACCCAGGGATGGAACCTGGGTCTCCTGCATCTCCTGCATTGGCAGGCGGATTCTTTACCACTGTGCCATCTGGGAAGCCCCTGCATTGACTATGCTCACTGTTAAACAGCAAAATATGTGGCAATTCCAGCAGGGCTGAACCCAAACACCTGTCAATTCAGGCCCCACTTCCTGGTTCCACCCTGCCTCTGACAGGAACAGGTGGAAGGACATGGGAGGCTGGTCCCCTGACTAAGTGACCTGTAAAGACCCAGGAGGTCACTAGGCAGGTGATGATCCAGGTGGAGGGATGTGAAACATCAGCAAGAATGGGATTCTGTGCCAGTGGGAACTGAGGGACTCTGTTCAATATAAATTCCTGGAAAGCATCCCTTTGTGCTTGTTTGAGGGTGTTCCAGGAACCCTCAAACAGGTGGAGGAAGGGGTGGAACATCCTTTTTGGGAAATCTGACCTGAGTGTCTCACTTCAGCCATGAGCCAGATCAAGGCCAAGGATACCTGGCCAGATACAGTTGGGGGCAGAAAAGGGCTTAATCAAGGCTTCTAGTAGGGACTGGGACACTTTCTTACAGAGAGAAATGAAGTTCAAAATAGAGGAGGTCTCTCAAGTACTTAGAGACAGGCTTAGCACAAGGGGCTGTGAGTAAGCGCCCCCAAGGAGTCAACATAAATGCGGCCGATGGAATGTGCTGGAGCCAGGCAGGGGGCACTCAGCATGGAATGTCTGTGCATGATTCTACAGAACCCCAAATATCACGGTATGCCGACTACCACGTATGTGTCTGTGTCTGGAGCTTGTTTCTGGACACTGAGACAAATATGTAAGTCTCAGTTCTGAACTAATGTCTAGGTTCTGAACTCGAGGGCTGTGATTTCAATTTCATTTTGAGTGACATTTATTAAATGCCTATTGTGTGTCTCCTCTAGGCTAGGCCACTGCGTACCCACTGGTTCGTGGATTCCTCATGATAACCCATTTTTCAGATGAGGAAATGGAGGCTCTGAGATGTAAAGTGCTGCTGCTGCTGCTGCTGCTGCTAAGTCGCTTCAGTCGTGTCTGACTCTGTGCGACCCCTGAGATAGCGGCCAACCAGGCTCCCCCGTCCCTGGGATTCTCTAGGCAAGAACACTGGAGTGGGTTGCCATTTCCTTCTCCAATACATGAAAGTGAAAAGTGAAAGTGAAGTCGCTCAGTCGTGTCCGACTCTTAGCGACCCCATGCGCTGCAGCCTACCAGGCTCTTCCGTCCAGGGATTTTCCAGGCAATAGTACTGGAGTGGGGTGCCATTGCCTTCTCCGGATGTAAAGTGACTGTCCCTAAATTAATAACTGACAGGCTAAAGAGCTGGGCATGGATTCCAGGCCCTCAAAGTTCCCATTTTTTTCCCCATTCCAGGTCTTTATTGCTTCCCCCCCTCTGCATATTCCTAGAGTCTGGCCCCAGAAGATAAAGACCGAATGCTACATTGATCTGAATGATTGACAAGGATGACAATGTTGCCATAAAGGCAAAGAGGTGTGCCTTTGCCACCAAGACTCCGCAGGTGGTCACCTTCCCTTTCGGGGCCATAAGGGTGTCACCTTCAGCCTCACATGAGCAATATGACCATTAGCAACACTCCTTTACCTAAATACACAGTATGATGCCTAGATCAGCAATATGATAATTAGCCAAACAACAATAACAGTAATGAACGTTTTTTGGAGCACTTATTCTGTGCAAGGCCTTGTAGAGTTGAGAGTGGGCTGTAGGGCTCTATGGCCTGGGTTCAAGTCCCATCTTGCCCACTTACTAGTCAAATGACATTCCTCAAGCTATTAAACTCTCTGGGCCTCAGTTTATTCATCTGTAAAATGGGAGCAGTAACAGTACTCCTTGGAAGGAAAGTTATGACCAACCTAGATAGCATATTGAAAAGCAAAGACATTACTTTGCCAACAAAGGTCCGTCTAGTCAAGGCTATGGTTTTTCCAGTGGTCATGTATGGATGTAAGAGTTGGACTGTGAAGAAAGCTGAGCGCCGAAGAATTGATGCTTTTGAACTGTGGTGTTGGAGAAGACTCTTGAGAGTCCCTTAGACTGCAAGGAGATCCAACCAGTCCATTCTGAAGGAGATCAGCCCTGGGATTTATTTGGAAGGAATGATGCTAAAGCTGAAACTCCAGTACTTTGGCCACCTCATATGAAGAGCTGACTCATTGGAAAAGACTCTGATGCTGGGAAGGATTGGGGGAAGGAGGAGAAGGGGACGACAGAGGATGAGATGGTTGGATGGCATCACCGACTTGATGGACGTGAGTCTGAGTGAACCCCAGGAGATGGTGATGGACAGGGAGGCCTGGAGTGCTGCAATTCATGGGGTCACAAAGAGTCGGACGCGACTGAACTGAACTGAACTGAACAGTACCCTCATGGGGTTGGGTTGGAGATTAAATGAGATTGCGGATCTAAACTGCTTGGCACAATGTCTGCCATCGCTCAACACATATTATTTCTTATCGTGAACAGCAGATGCAATCATTTCATATGGTATCTTATTTCTTCTTCCTCACAACTCCACAAGCTTATTATCCACTATAAGCTTCAGTGTGGATGCCAATCAGCTGTTTGACCAAGGTCACCGGGAGGAGGAGACCAAACCTGGGTTGACCCCTGAGCTGAGATCATGACCCCAGTGCTGTGGGTGAGTCCAGGGAATAGAACGGCCGCACCCCCACAAGGTGGTATTGTTGTCAGCATTATTGTTATTTTTATCCTGACATCATTAGCGTGCAGTGAGTCAGGGTTGACTTAGAAAGCTTCCCTGAAGCATGCTGGGTTGTCGCTGAGCAGCAGAGGGTTGGGCTTGTTTGCTTTCATCCAGGCATAGCTTGGAGGGGTCTGGATGCCTGCTTTCGGTCTTTAGCAAAGCCAGCAGTACTGGCCACTAGGGGTGCTTGCTCCTGAAGAGAGGGGCCCTGGACACCTCTGACCCTCTGAAGATTGGGAGCCCATAAGCACTCCCCTTTATGCCTTATAATTTGGAGTTCTGCAGAGAGGCTAGTGGGGGAGGCCGACACTTCCTTGGAAGGAGGGAAAAGCTTCTCAACAGATTTTGACATTTTGAAAGGCAACAAGCCCTATGTCCCCAGGGGTGAGGAAATGCCAGGTTGCTGATGAGGTGGTGGGGATGGGGTGGGCAGGGAGATTTCAAAATGAAAATCATCTCTCTGACTATCTGGCTGCCTTTGTCAGCAAGAGGCTGGAGAGAGGGGCAATGGGCTAAGTAAGAGAGAAGAACCCAAATGGAAATGCCACTTCCCCCAGACCCAAGACCTCTCACACTCACTAAGGGTTGGACGGATACTTAATTTGTATCTGAAAATAGACATTCTACCGCCAAGTATGACACAGTTCCACTCCTACCCCTTAGGAAAGCAAATCAGGCAGGCAAGAGAAATAGGTGCTTAATAAAAAAGGAAGCAAAGAAGGGCTTGAGTCAAATCCTAAGGTTTTGTGGGAAGAATGAACAAATAGCACTTTCTTACTAATCTAGGGGAACGTTTCCACTTAGGAGGGTTGTTATGTACAGGGCTTTGAGAATGGTGTCAAAACTCAAAGTGGCTCAGGTGGAATTAGCACCAAAGACAACCTCAGCAATCAAATAACAATCCTTAGTAAGAAAAAGAAACAGAGTTTATCAGCCCTCGCGGATTCTTTTAAAACTATAATGCCTTCCCCAACTTTCTTCTAGGCAAACTCCTATATGATCTTCAAAACCTAGATCAAAATGTCACCTCTTCTGGTAAATCTTTTCTATACCTGCCGAGGTATCTATGGCCCCACAGTGTCTTGTGCCCCACTCTAGTTTAGGATTAATTGCACTGTCCATGTGTGTGTGTCGCCCCACTGCATCCGTGAAGGTCTTGAGGGCAGGGAGGGCAAAGTTTGCTCGCTTATGCTTCTACCCCAGAGTTGCGCATGCGGCAGTATTGAGTGACTATCTGTGTGATGGGTGAACGGATTCATTCCATCCACCAGTGCAGGCCAGATACAACTCGTCAGGGGATGCTAAAGATAAGCATCACCAAGTCATTCATACGCTATGTTCCAGTGACCAGGGATTTGAGTCTCACCAGCTCTACCCACTGCTGACCCAAGCTATCAAGAGAAATGACCACCAGGTATAGATAAGCATCCCAGATTTCTGAGGCTAACTTAAGAGAAGATGCTTCTACAGCAGAATTTCTGTTGAATTTGGACAAACAAGAGTATCAAGGAGAATGGGGCAGACCATAATATTCCTTCAGGGACCTAATAGTTGTCTGAGTCAGGAAGTCCTTTCTCGTGTCTAGCCTGCATCTCTCCCACTTCACCTGGCCTCTTGCCTTTTGCCAAGTCTTTGCAGGGAAAAAGCAGACCAGCTGTTCTTCCACCAGCTCCTATTGGCAGGTAGTAGCTGGGCCTCTCTCTGTGTTATTAACAATGCTCCCCCATCCCTGGATGTCTAAAAAAGAAGCAAATGTGGGTTACAACTGGACAGAAGGGAGCTGATTCCAGGCGCTGCAGGTAAAGTGGCTTTGAGCAGATAGAGAAGAGGCTGAACACAGGAGCTGGTCTTTCAGGCCAGAAAGAAAATCATTGGGGTTTCTACTAATTTGCTTCGCCTGGGAAATGTTTCTGAGCCCTGTGGCTGTGGAGGTGTCTAGCAGGAGGTAGCCGAGCTGTTTGCTTAGCTCTGGGACTTCAATATAACTGAGCACTTGGGTCTCTGCTTCCTTTTAGCTCTATTTCTGAGAGGCATTTGGAAAATTGAGTCTCAGACAGCAGAGCCTGGATAATCTCACAGGCCAGTGATTTTGAAGCTTCTTTTGGGTCACAGACTAACAGCAAGGACTTGATAACATTCAAGGAGTAAGTCCAAGCACTGCTGGTCTGTATGTCACAATTCCAGGAGCTCCCATGTCTAAAACCGTTTGGCTGTCTTAACCTCAGAAGACTATCTTTCCCCCCTTTCTCCAGCACCCTTTCTCCTCCACAGAAATGGAGTTTCCATTTTAGAGGCAGCCTTAAGGCAGGTTCTCAGCACCTCCCCCTAATTGCTGTGGACTGAATGTTTATGACCCTCCTTCACCAAATTTATCTCTTGAAACCTAACCTTTATGTGATGGTATGTGGAAGTGGGGCCTTTGGGAGATGATGGAATGATGAGGGTGGAGTGCTCATGAATGGGATTAGTGCCCTTATAAAAGAGATCCTTTTCTCTTCTGCCATGTGAGGGCACAGTCATAAGAAAGTGGTCTACGAACCAGGAAGCAGGTCTGCACCGAATGTAGAATCTACCAGTGCCAGCCTCCAGAACAGTGACAAATATATTTCTGTTGTTTATAAGCCACCCAGTCTGTGGGATTCTGTTATAGCAGCCCAGACAGGCTAAGACACTGATCATTTCATCACGATGCCCCACAAAGGTCCCTGGGCCTATTAAACCTCCTGTCCTGTCCTCAGTATTGAGCCCTACTACTCAGGCTTGAAGTTCAAGGTTATGTTTTTTAACTGGTCACTGTCTGACCAAGGTGAAAGGAAATAGTCATCAGACTGCAATGGCTCAGATTTCAGCAGGACATAAAGGGTCTTTCTAGTGGGGTCAAGGCCTCCTTTGATTCTTCCCTACACCCCAGAGCTCAGGAATTACTGCAGGCCAGTGATTACAAACTCTGATACCTAGAGTAGGTAGGTAAGGCAAATCAGTAAAGCCAGCTGGGTAATCTTGAGACAGAACACTTGGTTGCATATCAAACACATAAGGATATTCTTCATTCTTACAAAACATGAAATCTTTCTCATCTTCCCTGAAATGTGTGAATCTCTCAGTCCATATCTACCTACCACTTACCCTAACCATTATAAGAAAACCAACAGTGCTAATGTTATGATAAATGACAATGAACAGTTGGTGGTAAAGAGAAGGGCACGCTAGGGAGTGGTGGGGATTGTGGCAAATTGGAGAGCCCATGCCCTATATAGTGGGAGCAGTGGTTAGTCAGTCTGGGCAGACAATTTCCCCATAAGAATATAGGCTCAATGTGGTCAGATTGTCCAGATTTGTAAGAGAAGTTGCAAATATGAGAGTCACATAAAAAACTGAAACACTGGCAATAAATTCAGTTATAAATATAAGTTGTCTATAGGACAATATAGTGCAAACCTAACAAATCATGTCTACAGCCCAGATCTCGCCTGAGTCTGCCTCTCTCTGCCCTTCTCTGTCTTGGGAGGGTTTGCATTATGGCAACACCCTTTACTTTCAATTGAGAAAATATGAAGAAAACTCAAGCTCTATTTGTTCACTTAATCATTGATGGATAACAATAGTCCTCACACTCACAATATGGCCTGGATTTTTGAGGACAGCATAATAGAGAACTAAAATTGTGCCTTGTCCACCAAACATTCCCAGGTGTCACTGTAGGAGTCAGAGTGCTTGGCCACTGGCATCATGGGTCTGACCTACTATGGGATCCCTGATGTCCTTCTTTTCCTGGCCAACCACTGGCAGCTAAGGAAAGCAAGTTCCACTGATGCTCTAGAATGTCCCATCCTCCCCCACGAAGCTACATACAGAGGCTATGAGTCACTGCTTACATGGGTTGGTGGTGAAAAGTGCTGTCCAAAGACTAAGCACTGAAAGAAAGAGCTTGGCAACCTGGCCTGTGCCATCCAAGGCTTGAGGTGGGTGGAGGGAAGGAAGAAGATGGCCATTCCAATAGTACTCTGCTGCAGTGCAGGGGAGGGGTGGGAAATTCACATGCTTCACCAGGGAAGCCATGGGCAGGTGAGAAACAGGCTCTGCTAATCTCTAGCCAGATCTAGACACTCTCAGGAAACCATATTGACTTTGCTGCTAAAACTCTCCTCAGCAAATTGGCAAAGTCTGGTAACACTCCAAGCTTGGAAGGCTGTGGTGAAATAGTTATTCTCCTACTTAGCAGATAGGAATGGTGCAACCTCTGTGGTGAGCAATCTGGCCATTTCTGCCCAAGTCATAACTGTATATGACCTTTGACTCAACAAGTGCTTCTAGGAATTTATTCTTTTGATGAGCCCACCCATCTGCCAATGAGGTATTTGCACAAGGTCATTCATTATAGTGATGTCATGGCAAAATATTGGTGAGGGGCCACATGTTCATTTTGGAGGCCTGGTTCAATAAATAAATAAAAGGGAATATTATGCAGCCATGAAAAAAGAACCAGGACTCTTCAACTACTAATTAGGACTAGTCTCCAAGATACACTGAAAGAACAAGATACAAAACAATACAGGCATATGGTGGAGATATTGTGGGTTCATTTCTGGACCAATAGTAATCCAGCAAATATCACAATAAAGTGAGTCACATGAGCTTTTTGGCTTCCCAGTGAATATAAAAGTTACATGCATTTTTATACTGTACTATGCATGTGTGCATCTTAAGTCGCTTCAGGAGTATCTGACTCTCTGTGATCCTATGGACTGTAACCCACCAGGCTCCTCTGTCCGTGAGATTCTCCAGGCAAGAATACTGGACTAGGTTGCCATGACCTCCTCCAGGGGATCTTCCCAACCCAGGGATCAAACCTGCATCTCTTACATCTCCTGCATTGGCAGGTGGGTTCTAGCCCACTCTGCACTTCCTATACTGTAGTCTATATGCTGTACAATAACCTTGTGTCTAAAAATGCATATACTTTAGCTTAAAAATAAAGCAATCAAAACCACAATGAGGTACCATCTCACGCCAGTCAGAATGGCTGCTATCAAAAAGTCTACTAAAAATAAATGCTGGAGATGGTGTGGAGAAAAAGGAACCCTCTTACACTGTTGGTGGGAATGCAAACTAGTACAGCCACTATGGAGAACAGCGTGGAATTCCTTAAAAAACTGGAAATAGAACTGCCATATGACCCAGCAATCCCAGTGCTGGGCATACACACTGAGGAAACCAGAATTGAAAGAGACATGTGTACCCCAATGTTCATCGCAGCACTGTTTACAAAAACCAGGATATGGAAGCAACCTAGATGTCCATCGGCAGACAAATGGATAAGAAAGCTGTGGTACATATACACAATGCAATATCATTCAGCTATTAAAAAGAATGCATTTGAATTAGTTCTAATGAGGTGGATGAAACTGGAGCCTATTATACAGAGCAAAGTAAGTCAGAAAGAAAAACACCAATACAGCATACTAACACATATATATGGAATTAGAAAGATGGTAACGATACCTCTGTATGCAAGATAGCAAAAGAGATACAGATGTATAGAACAGACTGTTGGACTCTGTGGGAGAAGGTGAGGGTGGGATGATTTGAGAGACCAGCATTGAAACATGTATATTATCATATATGAAATAGATCACCAGTCCAGGTTCGATGCATGAGGCAGGGTGCTCAGGACTGGTGCACTTGGATGACCCTGAGGGATGGGATGCGGAGGGAGGTGGGAGGGAGGGTCAGGATGGGGAACACATGTACACCCGTGGCTGATTCATGTGAATGTATGGCAAAAACCACCACGATATTGTAAAGTAATTAGCCTCCAATTAAAATTTAAAAAATGCAGTTGGAAAAATGGCACCAATAGACTTGCTCAGTGCAGGGTTGCCACAAACCTTCAATTCACACACACACACACACACAAATAATACATGTAATAAGATGAAGTGCAATAGCATGAGGCTTGCCTGTATGTATGATGTGTTCTCATTTGTGTAAAAACATATGAAAATAATGTGTATATATTTGTTTGTCTATGCATAAAACATTGCTAAAAGGACCACAAAAATGATGAATAATGAATACTGCTTGCCTCTGGGGAGTGAAGCCGTGTGGCTGGGATGAAGGAAGAGAGAAGAAGCTTTTACCATCTATCTATTTTACCTTTTAAATTCAGAATCATGTGAATATCTTTCTTGGTAGAAACAATGAAAATTTGAAAACTGGCAAGCTAGCAAACAAAACCCACGGAATCAAAGCCCAAAGCCGCAGTCCAGGGAAAGTGCTGCTGGCTGAGCCCCCACGCCATTTCTCCAGCCACACGGCTGGTTTTCTCCCCAAGGTGGTTTGGAACTTGTCTTCCCAAGAACATTCAGGGACCCGTGGAGTGTGGGTGCCAGGCTGACATCGCCACTTACCTGCTCCTTCTCTGAGTACGGGTTGTTGAGGACGACGGGCATGCTGCCCTTCCCCCACAGGTCACTGAAGACTCGGTCGTTCTCCACGCCGAGGGGCAGAGGTTTGTGTGATTTGCCGTCCAGGTCTCTGAAAGGCAAGGCGGGAGAGGTTGAGGAAGACGGGACACCTGGAGTGGCCGGCTGGTCACCCTGGTCTGAAAGCCCTGAGTCCGTGAAGAACCCTCAGGGTTCACCCACATGACCCTCCACGGAGCCAGTGAGCTTTGGGTCCGCAGCCTGCCGCTTCGTAGGATCAAGCGTGAAGGTGAGCTTAACTGACTTGGCACCCACAGCTGGCACATACCCGTTGTGAGGAGATAGTTTCAGGATGTCTGTGACAGAGACTTTGTTCCTCCCTCCCCGGCCCCTGATTTCCTGATCTAGGAAGCCGGGAGGCCCCTCTCTTAGCAGAATCCCATGAAGAACCCCTGGACAGCTTAGCATCCATGAAACCTAATGGTGGAAGATACAGGAAGCAGGAGGGATAGGTCCGAAAACCAGTCCTGTGGGCCAGGGTGGGGAGTCACACCAACAGCAACTAGAGCACTGATCACGAGGCTAATGGTACCAGCCCAGGATATGCAGGAATGATTCTGAAAATAAGGGGAACACAGCGACAAAAACTATTAATACTGTTGGTGTTGATTAAGCACTTACTGGTGTGTCAAGCACTTAACATATGTTTTAGTGAATTTAGTCCTTGGGACAACCCGATGAGGTCGGTATGAATGTTTGTCACTCTTGTTTAGATGGCATAAGTGAGACAGAAGCTAAGTCACTCAAGGTCACAGTATTGCAGTCTGCTGTTGTTCAGTTGCTAAGTCCAGCTCTTTGTGACCCCATGGATTGTAGCACACCAGGCTTCCTTGCCTTCCACTATCTCCCAGAGTTTGCTCGAATTCATGTCCACTGAGTTGGTTTTCCAGCCTGCTCTTCACGTTTATCGTGAAGTGGAGGCTGTTACTATTACCCTCACTTATCATCAACACCATCAGCACCATCATTCTTACGATTGTTAACATCACCATCCAACTTTTCCTTATCAGCATCAGCATCATTGTCACCACAGCCATCATAAGTGTCCTCATCAACACCAATGTTGAAAACATCATTTTCATTATCACCATTATTGCCCAAATCATTCTCATCCTTCTCATCACCATCACCTTCGTCCCATCAGAATCGTCATGACCATCACCATGTTCATTACCACCATCACCACCCTTGCACTCATTATCAGATGAGGAAACTGAGGCTCAGAGAGGTTAAACCACTCACCTAAGTCTCACAGTCAGGGGTGAAGGAGTTGGGGTTCAAACCTAGGCTTACTCCTGACTCTAACCATGAAGCTTTCCTGGCTCTCTGCCCTTGAACTCGGATAGGTTCAGGAAGAGGCTATCTTGGCTGGACAGGCTGACCATCCTCTGAGCTGGAGGGAAGTCGTGGCTGAGATGGGACTGACTGCATCAGATCCAGACCTCCCAACCTGCCCCACCTCATCTCCGTGCTTCTGCCGTCCTGCTTTCTGACCCTCCCACCCAATTTCGCTTGATGGCCTCTGTCTGTTCCCCAACTTTGGGCAATGCGGCTCGCTCTGTACTCCATCTCACTTTTGGTCCCAGGCGTGGGGGCTGGCCGTACCCAGCTCTCCATCCTATGTTCCCAGCTTTGGGGACTCTTGGCTCCATAAATTCCCCCAGCCCCCAGCCTGGTGCTGATGGTCATTGGGATGAATCAGAGGCCAGGGCCCAAGCTCTGAGTGTAAGGCCCTACGTGGCCCCTCTGGCTGCTCGGATGGGGCTACCAGAATCCCCTCCTTGCTTTGTCTCGCAGCGTTCTGGTGGCTCATGCTGAAGCCACTTCTGCTCATCTTGCTTGGAGAGGTCTGCAGTTGTAAGAGGGAACATTATGTTTTACTCTCTCAAAAATGTCTCCAAAACACACCAGGAGTGGTTCTTGATTAGATATTTCCCAAGTCAATGGTTTACCTATGTGGTAATAAACAGAGGCATTGTCTGTGGAGTGGGCTGTTCTAAATGTCATGCAGCCCCTCTCAGCGCTAAAACTCCAGTTCTAGGATGTCATGTGACCATAAGTGGGGAATCAGCAGAGAAGAGAGGAGTTTAGCGCTGTTTGAGTGTTGGTAATGTACCAGGTACCAGCACAGAAGTTATTTCACTTCCTCCCAGCAGATATTAAAAGCTTCCCTATTTTACAGATGCAAAAACTGAGACCAGAGAGGTTATGTCAATTTCCCAAGGTTTCTCAGCAAACACAAAGAAGAGCTGGGATTTGAAACCAGGTCTGACTGATGCTCGGCTCAGATCCTTCCTTTTTCTGTAAACAGACTGGGAAAACAAGTCAGGATGTGTAGGATAAGCCAGAGGCTAAAGAGCTAGGAATCCAGCATCTCTCACTGAATGAGGCCAGTTTACAAAGATTACAGGGTACAATTACCCAGATGACTCTTAAATGGCTCACACGACCTGTCTTCTTGTGGATCTGTAGAGAGAGGTGCTTTTATCTTCATCCTTTGCTTTTTTTTAAAAAAAGCCTTTAACACTTTTGTTTAAATAATATATTTGAAGTGTTTTGTCCACACAAACTTATGTAAGAGCCCTGTGATGAGCTGGGGAAGAATATTTTTATTTGAGACAACTGTCATGAGGTGAATGAAACTAGAGCCTGTTATACAGAGTGAAGTCAGTTAGAAAGAGAAAAGCAAATGTTATGTGTTAACACAGATCTCTGGAACCTAGAAAAATGGTACCGATGAACCTGTTAGCCTGGCTGGAATAGAGATGCAGATGTAGACGGTGGTCTTGAGGATATAGCAGGGGAAGGAGAGGGTGGGAAGGATAGGAGAGAGTCGCATGGACATATATATACTGCCATGCGTAAGAGAGACAGCTAATGAGAAACTGCTGGATGACACAGGGAGCCCAGGCCCTCTGCTCTGTGATGACCCAGAGGAGTGGGATGGGGGTGGATGGGAGGGAGGCTCAAGAAGGAGGGGATGCAACTTGCTTTATTGTACAGCATAAACCAACACAACATTGGAAAGCAATTAGCCTCCAACTTAAAACAAGAATATTTTTAACGTGGGACCACAGGGAACATCCTTCAGCATCTGACAAGGAGTTACTTTGCTTCTCCGCACCCAGGGACAAAATCAGGAGTAGATTTAGGTAGATTCTGAATTCCTAGTCCCCACCCCAAGTTTTCAGTAAAAGCTCTGAGGGAGATAAGGAGTTTATTGCCATGGATTTGCTCAGCCTGGGATGTGTCTGTTCGCTAGGTTTGTACGGGCAGTGAGATCCATGGGCTGTGGATTGGGTGGAGCTGGGTTCAACTTTCAGCTTTGCTGGTTGTAAGCTGTGTGACTTTGGATATTTTGGCTACTTAACCTTTCTAATTCTCAGTATACTCATCTCTAAAATAGTGTTGATAATAAAACCCAGTTTCCGGGGTTACTGCAACAATTACAGGAGGTAAGGCTCACAGCACTTAGCCTGGGGCATCTGCTATTGCTTTGACTACTGACGTGTTTGTAGGCTGATCAAACAGAAACAGAGAAAGGAAAATGTGAGTTCTTTCTAAAACAATCAAGATTCCTCTAAGTCAGCATGGTCTAGGAGAACTTTCTGAGTCAATGGAAACATTCCACGTCTGCTTGTGTTTTTTGGTATTTTAGCCATGGCCCACATGAAGCAACTGAATATTTCAAATGTGCTTAGGGACTTCCCTCATCGTCCAGTGGTTAATACTGCGCTTCCACTGGGCGGGTCATGAGTTCAATCCCTTGGTGGGGAACAAAGATCCCCTATGTGGCTCGGCTGTAAAAAAGCACCTATTGTCACTGAGAAATTAATTGAATTTTTAATTTTATTTCACTTTAATTAGCCATATATAGTTAGTGGCTATAGCACTGCATGGTACTGGCCAAAGCCTTACTGTCTCTAAAGACTGAAGGCATGTATGGCTCCTAACTGAGAAAGGGGCGTCTTCCCTGAGGGCTTATGGGGGCACAGGGAGGGATGTCTGCACTCAGACATTTCTTTTTAAATTGAAGGATAGTTGGCTTACAATGCTGCATTAGTTTCAGTGTATAGCAAAGTAATGCAGTTATACATACATATATTGCTATTGTTTAATCACTAAGTTGTATCTGACTCTTTCGGGACTCCATGGACTGTAGCCTGCCAAGGTGCTCTGTCCCTAGGATTTCCCTGGCAAGGCTACTGGAGTGGGTTGCCATTTCTTTTTCATGGGTTCATATACATATATATGTGTATATATATTACATATACATTATATATATGTACGTATACATATAAATGCACACATATTATGTACAAGGCTTCCCAGGTGGATCAGTGGTAAAAAAATCTGCCTGCCAATGCAGGAGCTGCAGGAGCCATGGGTTTGATCCCTGGGTTGAGAAGATCCCCTGGTGTAGGAAATGGCAACCCACTCCAGTATTCTTGCCTAGAGAATCCCATGGACAGAGGAGTCTGGCAGGCTGTAGTCTATGCGGTCACAAAAAGTCAGACATCACTGAGCTACTAAGCACAGCAGAGAGTATATTTGATTTACAATGTTGTATTAGTTCCGGTGTCTAGCAAATCGATTCAGTGAGACACAGACACACACCCACATACATATATGTTTCCTTTCCATTATAGGTTATTATAAGATATTAAGTATAGTTTCCTCTGTTATGCAGTACAACCTTGCTTTTTTAAAAAACTATTTTCTATACAGACATGTGCAAATGTTAATCTCACACTCTTAATTTATCTCCCCCCTCCCACTAGATGTTCGTTTTCCATATATATGAGTCCATTTCTGTTTTGTAAATAAGTTCATTTGTATCATTTTTTTAGATTGCACATATAAGTGGTATTATATGGTATTTGTCTTTGTCTGACTTCACTCAGTACGATAATCTCTAGGTCCATCCATGTCGCTGCAAATGGCATTGTCTCATTCCTTTTTACGGCTGAGTAACTGCCCATTGCTCACAGAGCCCAGGAATCTGGGAATTCTCTGCTTCCTTTCCAGACTCCCCACTTCCATCACTCTTGGCCCCGACCTCCACTCCCCTCTCTTCCCAGGGAGCACACCGTGTCCATTCCTATGTCCATCCTTGCCCTCCCTGGAATGCCCTTTCATCTCCCCTCTGTCAAGAGTCAGCTCCTACTCACCCTTACAAGGCCCGCTTCACACACCACCTCTCCTGGGGGTTAAATAAGATCATGCTTGTAAAAGGTCTAGTATACAGTCAGCTCTGACCAGACATGAACTGTATTTGATCCCTGGGTCAGGAAGATCCCCTGGAGAAGAGAATGGCTACCCATTCCAGTATTCTTGCCTGGAGAATCCCATGGAGAGAGGAACCTGGTGGGCTACAGTCTATGGGGTTGCAAAGAGCTGGACACAACTGAGCGACTAACATTTAACTTGTGGCGATTGAAGTCCAGACAGATTAGGTAACTTGTTAAGATCACACCACCAGTGAGAAGCAGAGGAAATTTTGCAATTAAATGCCTCTTCCTTGCTGCCCTCCTCATTGAGAATCACTGAGAACAGGGCTTGAGGGGGGGCATTTGATTGGATTTCATACTCATGAAGAATCTCAAATTTAGATATCGAATGTTTCCCCCAAAATGAGGTGGTGGTAGTGAATGTGTTTATCCACTAAATGCAATTTTGCTAACTCCAGGTTATCATTTCTTCATTTAAGTAAGTACACTGGGAGCCCACGGATGGAGGTAGACGGGGCCTTGGCTTGACTTCTGAGAAGCCTGAATGGTGACTCTCCTTGGCCAGTACTTTTGAGTCTTGGTCCTGCCCAGCTGCCTGAGGGACCTTGGTTTAGATCAGAAATTCTCAGCCTGTAACTACTGATATTTAGGTTCAGATAATTCTTTGTGGTGGGGACTGCCCTGTGCATTGGAGAATGTTTAACAACATCCTTGGTCTCTCCTCATTAGATACCAGTAACATCTCCATCACCAGCTGGGACAACTGAAAACATCCCAGGAGATCAATCAATGTCCCTGTGGGGAGGGGAGGAATTAGACTCCTCCCTATTGAGAAGCAGGCGTAGCTTCAGTCAAGGACCACAAACCCACGCTTCCCGGCTCTCCCGTCCCTGTTCCACACCCACCTGGGGCCTGTGAGGATTTATTTACTAGTTGTGCCTTGTTCCCAGACGGGCCTGAGGAACCTGCCTTCGCTCAGTGGCTCCCACATCTGCTCAGTGTCCTTATTCCCCTGCAAAGACATCCTCCAGTGAACCTGGAATTATGGCAGACCAGCGAGGCCAGAGCCATCCTGCGGTCAAGCTTGGTGGTTCTCAAACATCAGGGTGCATCAGAATCAATTGAGGGGCTTGTTAAAATTCCCCCCAGCCCATCTCCAGAGAGTCTGAAATAGTGGGAAGCCTGGAATCTGCATTGTCAAAAGCACCCACACCGTCCAAGGACACCTGTGAAAACCTGTTTCCCTGGGAGAGCTCTGAGATAGACTCGCGCAGTGAGCACAGGTGCCCTCCTGGCTAGAAGTGCCGCCCTCCCCCAGTTCTCCTTCTCCCCCTGCCTTAGTGTGAGGCTCTCCCTCCTACCTGGTGAGCATTTTTCTGTGCTGCTTGGCAAGAACTAAACTATAAAGCCCTTTCCTTCCACTTCACTAGTTGGATCCTCATACTCAAGCCAAGAGTCGGTCTAGCATCTCTAAACCTTCTGAGGATCTTTGCCAGATCCTTCCAACCGAGGCTCCCTGATCTCACGGGCATCGGGATGGGGGTCCCAGGCCAGACTCCACAGGCAGTTTGCACGTGTTGGTTGGCCCCATGCTGACCACTAAACCTCCCCTGACCAAGGACCCAGGATGGGGAGCAGGTGGGCCAGGCCTGGGTACAGGGCGCAGCCTGGAGGTGGAGGCCACCCACTCCAGCCCAACCAGGCGAGGAGGCCGCCGAGGAGCAGCTGGTCCTGGCAGGAAGCCCTGCTCGCATCTCTCCGCAGACACCACGCTCTCTCCAGCTCCCCTCCTCGCCCTCCACACTCCAACGGTCTTTGGCTTCTGCTTCTATCTGGTTGCAGATTCTGATAGCTGAGTTGAAGCAGGAAGATTTGGGGGGCTGTGCAAGTGGGGTCTCTGTGCAGCTTTCCTTCTAGACTCCATCATGCTGGAGTTTGCAGGGGTGGTTCTTGATAAAGGTACGCTCTTCAGAGCAGGCATTCCACAGTGAGTGTTGTAGCGAGGGCCTCAAGGCTCCAAAACAACCATGACTCTCATTCCTAAGATCACAAAAGCTGGGCAGGATTCTCCAACTCATGTCTGTAGGCCCCAGGCTAGGGGGGATGGGGCTGAATTTGGGTCCCAGCTCCTAAGGCCAACTGTCTTACTGGGATTTGACTTCTTGCTAACAGCCCCTCTGATATATCTTTTTTTTTTTTTTTTTTTGAGAGGCTGTGAATAGGTTTTAATGTAAAATATCTTGATTTATCTATTTTGCCACAAATTCACTTTTTAAGAAAAAGATTTTTGGCCATGCCCCATGGCATGTGGGATCTTAGTGCCCTGAGCAGGGACTGAACCCACATCCTTTGCATTGTAAGGTGGATTCTTAACCACTGAACCATCAGGGACGTTCCAAGGTGTGTTGTTTTAAGGCACCAAGGTTGTGGTCATTTGTTAACAGCAGCCACAGGAACAATGGCAGATACAATGAGCGGGTGTTGGGATGGTTGATGGCCCTGCCCCCGTGTCTATGTCTGACCTCACTGCCTATTGCTCTCCTCCTGCTTGCTACACTCAAGGCCTCCCTTTAGTTCCTTGAACATCCCAACCTCGTTCCTGCCTCAGGACCTTTGCTCCTGCTGTGCCCTCTGCCAGGAACACCCCTGCCTAGATTTCGCAAGGTTCTCACCTTCTGGCCCTGGTACAAATGCCTGCAGAGAGGTTTTCCCCAACCTTCCGATCCAGCGTGCTACCCAACCCCAAGCCACTTCTCTTGAAGTCACTGTATGATCTCCTCCACAGCACACATTGCTATCTAAAATGACTGCATGTGTCTATTTATTATTCCTCGAGTGTTGTCTATGAGATGACTCTGTAGTGGATCATCAGTGGATCCCCAGCTCTGAGGACAGTATCTGAGGCAGAATAGATGCTCCATAAATATCCAGTGACTGAGAGATGCTGAGAAGCCATCAGTTACATGCAATTTGAGGTGGGTGAGCTTCTTTCCCCTCCAGAATGAGCTGCTGGGTGCCCACTAGACCAGGTGGCAGGGACATACGTGGGAGGAGGTCACAGAGCAAGTGCATTAACTGATTAAACAGGACCCCTGGCCCCTGCCTGGGAAAGAACGCATGGTGGCAGAGAGGGCAGTGCTGGAAGTCACTCACACTCAAATAGTCAGGGTGAGAAGTTGCTCCCAGATTCTGCATGACGGCAAAGTTATCAGAGTTAATTCCTGAGTTGAAAAATGCCAAAAAAAAAAAAAAAAAAAAGAGAGAGAGAGAAAGAAGGAATAAAAAAAACAGTAGAAAAGAAAGAATGGAAATTGCCACCAGATGATGCACAGCCATGAGAAAGATCAAGTGCAGCCTAGGGGGAGGGGCTCTCAGGCATCAGTGCTGACATTGGTTGATCCGAGGTCACCTCTCTAGGGAGGCTGTCTTTAGTAGACGGCAACCTCAGGGCCTTGGTTTCCCCTCCAGTCTGAGAAAATACTCTGATAGCCTCAGAAAGTTGATGGCTAGTGGTTAAGGGCACTGTGGCCAACAGTGCAATCTACAAGCTTAGTAGAGGTCAAGAACGTGGGCTTAGGGTCAAGTTCTGGCTTTGCTGCAGGCTGGCTGTGTGACCTGGCACAAGAGACTACACCTCTCTGAGCCTTGGTTTCCTATCAGGAAAATGGGGTGCTATGTGGAGGAAGTGAATTACTTGATGTGAAGACCATAGCCTGGGGCCAGGCCCACCTGGAGTGCTCAGCAGAGGCTGGCTAACATGATGGGGATGAAACTTAGGCTTGTCACAGGAGGAGGCCCCTCCCCCCAAAAAGCGGATTCTCTAGGGTTAAAATCGACTTCTGTTCCTCCAGCCACATTTGCTTGTCTGGTTTCTTTTTAAACTCTAGACGGTCACTGTGAGATTGCTAGGTAGAACCTGGATAGAACCCTGTGGCCAGTGCTGTGTGACCCTGGGCAAGTTGCTTCACCTCTCTGAGCTTCAGTTCCTTCTTCTATAGGCGGGGGCTAGAACCACAGGTCCTACTTCAGGAGCTGCATTCGTACAGGTTCTAAAGAGGTGACTGTTGGGAAGGTACTCCTATAAGTAACCAAGGGAGGGCCCTGCAAGCAGACGAGGAGTTATCAGAGCGCAGGGCGAGGTGGCTGGCCGGCTGGTCCAGATGGATGCTGGACCGTGGACCTTGGCCTCTTTAGAACCCTCCTTCAGGGCAGCAAGCTGAGCAACCTGGATATCCTCTGACATGCAGCATTTTAAAGTGACCGCTCCCGAGTACAGAAGGCCCCGAATTCGCCGCCTCCCTTCCTGATCACCCTTCACCTGCTGTCACTGCCTGCTCAGGGTCCCCTCCCTCCTCCTGGGATGAAGGGAGGAGACTGTGTCTCAAGTCAACATCACTTATCTCCCCAAACACAGGCCGACACCCCAAACAACAGGACAGGGGTGCCCCCTGAGGGAAAGGGACTAGCTGGAGCAGGGGAATAAGTCCAGGTCCAAGGGGAAAGAAGGACGGAAGGAGGAAAATAAGGCCAAGAGAGCAGAGGAGTCAAGGTCGCTGCTGAGAACCAGTGATGGCCCAGCCTCTGCTCAGACCCAGAAGCCACGGATGCCGAGTGGGACCCGGATGTGGGGCTCTGGGCCCAGCGGGCTGCTGGCTTCATTGTCACCCAGCATCTAGGATGCTGGTCTGACCCCACCCCCAAAAGCAGCCTGGATGGAGAGGGGCCTGGGAGGATGAGTCGTTTCCAGGCAGCTGTGTGTGCTGTGGGGCTTGAACATTCCCAGGCCAGCAGCCCCGAGACGGGCTCTGAATGACATGCTGCCTCTGGGGTTGCGTTTCCTGACTTGGGACACTGATTCATAACAAGACACTTATTTTAGCCATGAGCAAACAGCTTTGCAATCTGTGGTTGTTACGACGATGGCCGATGCTTCTGACATCACAGTGGGAGGGAGGTGATGTCAGGGGTGAGGGACACCCTGGCAACACAAATGGCAATGCCACTCGAGGAGGAAGGGTCCTGACTGCCTCGCAGACTTTGGACACCTTTGAGTGAAAACAAAAACACGAAACATGCTTCAGTCTTTCAGCCGAAGTCTCATCGTGGGTTTATGTATAAATTCGGCTTTAAATTCTACTGAACTTGCAACTACTGGGAAATCAAAGACAGGACATCGTTTTACCAGGAATCATTCACCATTTGGGAAAACCGCATCACCAAGGCGACGCTGTGCGGCAGGTGGTGTCAGAGTTGCCAACACAACACACCTGTGTCAGTCTGCATCGTGTTTGCAGCGATTCTATCTTTAGGTGCCAACATGTGACACTCTGGTGGAGCCGTGCCTGTGTGCCGATATGTTAAATTATAGGCTCTTTTATTATAAATGACTTTTATGCTCTGTAGCCTTTATTCTATCGTTAGGGCATTACAGTGATTTAAAAAATGTAAAGTGTGGGTAGGCTACATGCTCCATGAAGGAGCTTCTGGTTAGTGAAGGGGGCATTTCAAAATATTTGTTAAAAAAACAGAGTGCAGGGGGAGAGCCATGCATCCAGCCATGGAGCCGGGGGGAACACATGCTATTACAGTATTACTCATCCTTAGAACCATTCATCTCAGTGGGTTTTGTGGAGCCATATACTTGCCCTGGGTCACTTTCTCCCAAAACATTTCTCCACCTAAGCAGTTTTTTCTGCTGCTTGTGGTCAGTCACACTGCAGGTGATGTGGGGTCCCTGGTGGAGGACCCTGAGGGATGAGGGTGGCTGAGAACTCAGATGTCACCTCCTGAGGTGGGAAATGGGTCTGTGGGAGCAGCGCTCCAAGGCAGACGGATCTATCTTGCCTTCATTCTTGGGGACACAAAGCCTGCTTCCCCGAGACAGAGTTTGGAGAGGCCCCTTGGGGCCTGGCTACCAAGTGGGCTCCCATTAAAGTTCATGGGACTCAAGTACCTCATCCCAGCCTGGGGTCCTGTCCACAGCCTTTATGTCCTGGACTGCAGGCTAGGAGAGGGTATTTGCTTGTATTTGCTCCTTGGATGCTTCTATAGTCCCAACTATAGAAGGGACTTCTCTACATCATAACCGGAGAGTCAGACTCCTGGGCCGGGGTGAGGCTGAAACAGAGCCCTCGGGGTTCTGAGGCCCACACTCCACGCCTAGCTGATAATCAGAACTAAGTACACAGGACATTAGACCCAGGGGTTCCACTGGCATGCAAGGTGAGATGGTCCTATTCGTGGACTCACTCCTGCTTCTGCAAGAGGCGGTGCTGAGGATGGGCGGGGCACGTAAAGGATTGGGGTGGGGAGAAGCCATGCCCAGGAGCCTCGGAGGATGGGCACTTCTGATGCCGTCTAGAAAAGAAGGCCAGTGATTGATTCTGGAGTCTCTAGCTGCCTTAGAATTCAAGCCCACGGGGTGAGACTTGGGAGTACCTACTGGCTGCCCAGAAACGACCTCATGGCTACACCCTCCATCTCCACCGAGTATGTCACAGTGGGGACCCCTGGGAAGTGGGTTCTAGCCCGCGGGGGGCTCCTGTGCTGGTTGTGGGAGAATGAGGTGCCAGGTCACTGCCACCGGGAGAACCCTGAGGACGTGATCCTGGCCTCCAGCTCTGGAAATGGACATTAGGCCACTGGGGACCCCCGATCATCTGTCCCACCGTGAGGGTCACACCACGCCCTGTGTATGTGGCCTAAGACTTACTGTCTCTCGTGGAGATGGGACCCAGGGTGTGGCAGACTCCAGGGTGTCTGTGGGGAGCTCGCAGGAGAGAGGAAGGGTGGACGGGAGGGAGGAGCTGGGCGGGCAGGAGGTGCCCTCTGTCGCCCTCTGCCAAGGCCTTCCGACAGAGCCTCCACTTTCCTCCTTGGGGGTCTTGCTGGATTGGCTCAGTTTTTGGCCAGGCGTGAGATGCTGGAAAAGCCCCAGGATGCAATGGTGGCCAGGGTGGGCTTCCACAGACTGGGGGGTGCACAGTGGGCGGTCTGGGGGCTGCCCTGCCAGGACTGGGTCCCATGCAGGCACAAGTGCACTTCAGGACCTTGGCACCTGCCACTGCCTCTGCCTGGATGCCCCTCCCCCTTGCAGCTGTGAGCCTCCCCGCCCCTGCCTCTGGGTCCTCCCCTGCTGCCTTCCTAGTGTGGCCTGCCAGCTTCCCCCCCCCCCCCGCCCCCGCCCCGCAATGTTACCCTCCCCAACACTTCCTGGCCCTTCCCCCGCTCTATTTATCTCCTCAGGGCGTATGACTAATGGTTTACAGCGTTAACCTCTCGCTTCTTTGGCTTCCCCACTGCACTGCAAGCTCCCCAAGTCAGGGGGTTTGTCTATTTCAGTCCCTCCCCCAAAGCCAGAGGACTTGTCCATTCATTGCTCCATCCCAGGGCCCAGAAGAGTACCTGCACAGAGTAGGTCCTCTGTGAATACTTCCTATATGAATACACACAGGGGCCTGGGAGCTAGTCAATTCAGGCCCCCACAGGATTTCCCAGTGACCTCTAAATGCCCTTGGAACTCTCAGGGGTCCTTGAGAAGAGGACTGGGAAAGCGCGGCCTGGATTTCCGTGGACCTCAGGTCTGAGCCTCCCTCTGTGTCTCCCAGGATCTGCCTAGTAACACTGTGGGCTGTAGCGTCAGTGCTAGACCTTAGAGGGGAGTGGAAGAAGGCAGAGAGAAAACCTGCCCCTCTCCACGTGTGTGTTCGCTCAGTCACTCAGTTGTGACCAACTCTTTGCGATCTTTTGGACTACGGCCTGCCAGGCTCCTCTATCCATGGGACTTTTCAGGCAGGGTTACTGGAGTGGGTAGCCATTTTCCTACTCCAGGGGATCTTTCCAACACAAGATTGAACTCGTGTCTCCTGGGTCTCCTATTTCCCCACCACCTGGCCCATCTGCTCCTCACCGACTGTGCAGCCCCTGGAGGGTCAGAAAATGCCAATCCGGCAAATACAGAGGGGCTGGTACCCAGTTCTAATTTTTAAAAAAATTTTTGGCCACACCACTCGGCATATGGGATCTTAGTTCCCTGACCAGGCATTGAAGCTGTGGCCCCTTCAGGGGAAGCATGGGGCCCTAACCACTGGACCCCAGGGAAGTCTTTGGTGCCCTGTTCTTCAACTGCTGGCCTCAGCTTCCATGTAATCAGAGCAATGCCAGAGTTTTGGGGAATGGGGACTAATTCTCTATTTTGTCTCCAGTTTCTCTCTTTAGAAGTTTTCTTGCCCTGGATGGGCTGCCCCCAGGAGAAAGCCAGTTTGGGCTGAGGCTCGCCCAGCACCCAGTTCTTTCTCTCTCTCCCCAGATTCTCAGCATCATCCACACCCAGGTCGGCCATGCCCAGGCGCCTCTCCTCATGCAGTGACCTCAGGGAAGGCCCCACCATCTGAGCCTTAGTCTTCTCACTCTTGAAATGTGGATTGCAAAAATACCCACCTTGTGGGGGTGCTGGAAGATGGGGCCTCAGCTACAATGATTATGAGCTCTGGGTTTCATGGCAAGAGATACGCACTAGACATTATGTCCATTCCATTCCGCAATGGCAATTTCCAGGGCAAGAGGCAAGGGGGGTTGAGCGGGTGTACGTGTGCTCGGATGCCTGAGACACTCAGCTTGGCTCCCGGGCTGTGAGACTGAGCTGCCACACACGCTCGCGTACAACACATGTGAGCACACACAGGCACCCCTGCAGCTTACCTGTCCACCTGGATTTCCACGTCCTTGGTCTCTGTCTTGGCAGGTCCCCCTCCATTGATCGCTTTGCCCCCACTGGTGAGAAGGTTCAGGACAGGCTCTATCTCTTTGAGCAGTTTATTGTTCTCTCTGCTGCCCTGGAGGGCGACCCCAGTGCTTTTCTTGGCTGGGTCCTGGCCTGGGGGCCTGGCAGCCAGGCCCTTGGCGTGGGCGAGGGAGCTGGCTTCCTGCCCCGGGTCTGGCGCATGCTGGGGCCCATTGCCGGGCCCTGTGGCCCCGTCCACCACCAGCGTCTGCTCTCTGCCGGCTGACGCTTGGTGGGATAGGTCAACAGCTGCTGTGGGGGGACCCAGGGGCTGGGTCACCCGGATGGTCTTGGGGGTCCCGTCCCCGGTGAAGGTGGTCTCCAGGTGCGTGGTGAAGCCCTCGGGGCCCCTGAGGATGAGCACCACGTGGGTCTCAGAGGCAATCCCCCTGAGCACCTCCAGGGCGCTGTCGTAGCTCAGGTCCACCAAGGGCTGGCCATTGACGGCGAGAATGATGTCCCCAGCCTGGATGAGGCCGCTTTGCTCCGCGGCGCCCCCTCGGATCAGGTCAGAGATGATCACGGGTGGCTTGCTCACCCTCTCCTTCACCAGGAACCCCAGGCCCCCCACTTTGCGCTTGAAGAGGCGGACAGAAATGACATTGGGTTGGATCTGTTGAACGCTGAACATGTGGCTCTCCATGGTGTCTAGTGTCTAAGGGTCCACAGACCTCAAAACGGGTCTGGCCGAGGTCAGGTCCCCAGGAGTGGCCGGGCTTCAGGCCGCGCCGGGAGGAGCCGCCGGGGGCTGGTGCTGCGGGGCTGCAGCCGGGACGGGGAGCTGCTCTCGGTGCTGGTCTTCTGTGCCTCTGACGTCAACTCAGCGTCACTCGCTCATTGCTGTTGCGCCGTCGGTGGCATGATTTCCTGCGTCTGCCTCCTTCCTCGGTCTCTAAGGAAGTGATGGTTGATCAGGCAGACGTCAGGGGAAGCAGTGGGATGAGTCCCTATGCCACAGGTCAGGCGGATCCCGGAGGAGACGTGTCTGGTGGCTGTGCCTAGGGGTGACGCATGCTAGCATGGACTATCCAACTGGGCATCGTCAGCCCGCCAGAGGCAGATCCGATCCGGGTCTTCCTGAGGTCAAGAGAAGGAACAAGGGAGGGGAGGAAAAGGATTAAAAAAAAAAAAAGAGAGAGGGATGTGGGATGCCCAAGACCACCTTTAAAACTAACATGGGAAACACAGCCAACTGAGAAGTCTAGCCATAAGATGCTCTGGAGTTCTGAAGACAACCTAGACACAAAATTCTTCTTCCTCCAGGGGGGCACACTCGCAGGTGGCTGCATATCGCCTGGTTTCATTTCCATGATCAAAGCCCTGTGAGACCGGGGGGCTCCTTGGGAAAACCACTGAGGAGTCAGCCCCAGAAATCAAATGGCAAGAACCCTAGGACCTCCCATCTTTTTTTCACCAGAAGAAGTCAGCACTCCTACCCTGTCATGCAGCCTTTGCCTCTCTGCTTTTTGCAACATTTTTCCATCCTCAGGTCAGGAGCTTGGCCGACAAGGATCACGGGGTGTGGGGCTCTCCATTCCCACCACTCCCAAAGCCCCCATCACAAACCCATCAACAGGAAATGACGTCACCCTCTACAGAACCACGGATGAGGAAGGTCAGCTGGACTTCAGGACCGTCATTTTTGTAATGATTCACTTATCTCAGGTTCAAAAGGACAGACTTGGCCACACTCCATCCCGTGATAAGCCAAAATTGGTATAATAAATACCAAAGACACAGGTCCTCGTCAAACTCTGGAGGGCATTTGTGTATCACAGACTGTCTGAAATCCTAACAGAGAAACATTAGGAAGTGTGGACTCTGTCCCCCTAGGGTTAGATAAACACAGAGCTGGTGCGCAACGAATATTTGTGGAACAAGAAAAAGCCCAAAAGACGGTGGACACTCATTGAGTGCATATGTTCTGTGTATTTTTTTCCTCCTTTGATCTTCACAGTTAACTCTTCAACAGACGAGAAGACTGAAACTTGGGAAGGTCCAGTGACTTGTTCAAGGTCAGGTGGAGAAGGATGGTGGGAGGAGGATTTGAACTCAGATCTGCTCCATTCTTGAGTCTGAGCTTTTAAATACTCTAGTTTTTAACAATTTATAATCTAGTGACTTTTGCAATTCCCACCAGCTTCACCAGACTCAGAGAAGGGACTGGAGTACCAAAAGACCACATGGAGGCCACCTGAAGATGCTGTAGCCCAGGTGAGGTGTGTGCACCCATGGCATGGGCCCAATGAGCAGCATGGAAGCACATCTTATGTGTCTGGGTTGGGGCAGGTGACCTGTGGGTTACGGGTGGAGTGGGGCAGGGTGGGAGGTAGCAGAAAATCCCTTCATCTCTTTTCCTACCCCCAGCTCCAGCCTCAGTTTCCTCTCTGCCCTGGCACCCCTTGCCATCAGCATCCTCAAAACTCCTTCACCCAAGGAGGGAGCTCTTATCCATCACTACTGACAAAGCAACACTCCCTTGTTTCCCTTTTAGCGGATTTCCGGGGTCACCCCAGGGCTGAGGCAGCCGATAAACTCCTGCCGCCTCTGAAAGCAGGGGGTGGGTGGGGATAACTCTCCCTGCACCCCGAGAAAGAGGCGCTACCTCCCAGATCCCCCTTTAAGGGAGGGTGGTGGTTAGCAAGTTCAGCCTCGCCCTTTTGCAGCTTGCGTTATGTAACTCTGCCAGCCCCTCTGTGTGGGTGAGGGAGTCATGAATACCCAGACCCAGCCTGGGCCGCCTTCTCCATCTGGCGTCGCTGTGAGTGTGTGTGTGTGTGTGTGTGTTTCTCTCTGTGTATTCATGCATCGCCCTCCTGCTGTGTCATTTCTCTGCTGTGTGTGTGAACCTGTGTGGCCCGTGTGTTGACAGGCTGAGTGTCTTTCGGCGTCTTGCTGCTGGCCTTCTGGCTTGCAGAGAAAACCAGCCCAAACTGCTATGTCCTTCCTCACTGGGGTGGATTGGTCAACCTCCCTACCCGCCCCCACCCTGAGCTCTGGTTTCCTTAACTCTCCCAGAGCTCTCATGGTACCCATTTCTTCTGGGTACCAAACCCAGGATGCTCACTGTTTAGTTGAAGGCAGAGACAGCTGGGACCTCCAGATCTTTTGAGTGTTCTAGTTTGGCACTGGGCTCCATTCTTTAATTCAAGAAGGGACTTGAAGGTGAGCTCTTCGGGAGGTGGGGGCCCCCAGCTTGCTTCTACCCCATACTGGCTTCAGCCAGAACTTACCAAAGGGACTTTCCTGGTGACTCAGTGGTAAAGAATCCACCTGCCAATGCAGATGACATGGGTTCAATCCCTGGTCTGGGAAGACCCCATGTGCTGTAGAACAACTAAGCCCGTGCACCACAACTCCTGAGTCTGTCTAGAGCCTGGGAACTGCAGCTACTGAGCCCACGCGCCACCGTTACGGAAGTCTGCTTGCCCTAGAACCCCCGTGCTCTGCAGCAAGAGAACCACCGCAATGAGAAGCCCGCGCACCGCAACTAGAGAGTGGCCCCCACTCCTCGCAACTAGAGAAAAGCCCTCACAGCAACCAAGACCCAACACAGCCAAAAATAAACAAACAAAATTATTAAGAGAAATAACTAGTTGAGGCATTGCATTAAAAAAAACACTGCATTAAAAACTAAATGCTGGAGAGGGTGTGGAGAAAAGGGAACGCTCTTGCACTGTTGGTGGGAATGTAAATTGATAAAGCCACTATGGAAAACAGTATGGAGAGTCCTTAAAAAACTAGGAATAAAACCACCATATGACCCAGCAATCCCACTCCTAAGCACATACCCTGAGGGAACCAAAATTCAAAGAGACAAATGCATCCCATTGTTCACTGCAGCACTGTGTACAATAGTTGGGACATGGAAGCAACCTAGATGTCCACTGACAGAAGAATGGATAAAGAAGTTGTGGTGCATATACACAGGGCTTCCCAGGTGGCTCAGTGGTGAAGAATCCGCCTGCCAATGCAGGAGATGCAGGAGACGTGGGTTTGATCCTTGGGTTGGGAAGATCCCCTGGAGGAGGAAATGGCAACCCACTCCAGTATTCTTGCCTGCAAAATTCCATGGACAGAGGAGCCTGGTGAGCTATAGTCCATGGGGTCACAAACAAGTCGGACACAATTGAGTGACATGGAATATTGCTGCTGCTGCTGCTAAGTCGCTTCAGTCGTGTCCGACTCTGTGTGACCCCATAGACGGCAGCCCACCAGGCTCCCCCGTCCCTGGGATTCTCCAGCACCTAAGTCGCTTCAGTCGTGTCTGACTCTGTGTGACCCCATAGACGGCAGCCCACCAGGCTTTCCCGTCCCTGCGATTCTCCAGCAGCTAAGTCACTTCAGTCGTGTCCGACTCTGTGTGATCCCATAGACGGCAGCCCACCAGGCTCCGCCGTCCCTGGGATTCTCCAGGCAAGAACACTGGAGTGGGTTGCCGTTTCCTTCTCCAATGCATGAAAATGAAAAGCAAAACTGAATATTACTCAGCCATAAAAAGGAACTCATTTGAGTGAGTCCTAATGAGGTGGATGAACCTAGAACCTATTATACAGAGTGAAGTGAGTCAGAAAGAGAAAGATATATACCATATTCTAACGCATATATATGGAATCTAGAAAAATGGTACTGAAGAATTTATTTACAGGGCAACAATGGAGAAACAGACATAGAGAATAGACTTATGGACATGGGGAGCGGGGAGGAGAGGGTGGGATGCATGGAGAGAGTAACATGGAAACTCACATTACCATGTGTAAAATAGATAGCCAATGGGAATTTGCTATATGGCTCAGGAAACTCAAACAGGGGCTCTGTATCAACCTAGAGGGGTGGGGTGGGGAGGGAGATGGGAGGGAGGTTCAAAAGAGAGGGGATATATGCATATCTATGACTGATTCATGTTGAGGTTTGACAGAAAACAATAAAATTCTGTACAGCAATTATCCTTCAATAAAAAATAATACGAAAAACACAATTTACCAAAGGACAGAGCTGGGACTTGGCTTAAGAAAAAAGAAACAAGGCAAACCTGCAGATCTCCCTGGTCACTCCTAGCTTCTCCTCTCTCTTTCTCAGCTGCTTTCTAAATTGGCGGCAGGGAGAGGGGGGTGGGGGTGGGGCTGCTGGCTGGATGGGAATTGGGAAATTGAAGTGCTGTTTTTTAGACCTTGGCCCTAGAAAGACAACTTGATCTTTAGAAGGAATGGAAAGAGGCAGGGCTTCAAAGAGGCAATGATACTCAGCGTCTACTGAGAGACAGGTGGGGGTAAACAGCTCTAGGTCTAAGCAAGTGGATTCTGAACCTTCATCAGGGTCAATCCTAATCTTAATGACAATCCCCCCCTTAATAATATCCCTCTTTTCCCTCCCCAAACACATCTTCACCCCCATCCTGACCAGGATCAGGTTTGACATCTGCAAAGAATATACTAAGATGCTAGATGGAGATGCGTCTGTCCTGCTTTGTGAATGTCCAGTATCCACAGTGTCTCCTCAAACCTGGGGCTCCAGGACGGCTGGCCACCATTTTGCCACAGGGAAGATTTTTAAGGCCCTTTCTGGCTCTATCTGTGTGTTTCTGGGTGAGTTCTTTATTTTCTCGGAACCTCAGTTTCTGTATGTGTAAAATGGGCTCTTTAAGTAATTCTTCACATCCTGGGTAACTGGGAGGACTGAATAAAAGAGTTAAGTGCATGGGTTTCAGTAATGTCACAGAATGAATGCTCAGAAGAAATGGCTTCTTACCACTGTCGTGTAACATGTAATGGTTCCGGCTTCCTGGCCCTTGACTCAGGGCACTTGCTACTCTGTGGCAGCCTCTCCAAAGGCATGTCATGTGCCAGGAGGGGGCCGATGCTTGAAAGCATAGAGAAATCTCACGCCACTCATGGTATGAGGCACTGAATACAGGGAGACGGGTGCTGGGTATCCTGCCAACCCAGCCTCCGACTCTTGGAGCTGTGATTTTAAACACGGCACATGTGCGTGCACACCACGGCATATACCATGGAAACAATACTTGGACCCAGGCCTCATTGGAGTAGTTCAGTGGTTTTGGGAGTACCTTGCTGTGGAGGAAATTCACGCCTGACTTTCGAGGACGACTGCCAGGGAGAAGGAGGGAGCCAAAATAGGCCAGCGTCTGCTCTTACCATCTCACTGTGTGACCTTGGGCATGCCACCCCCGCCCCATCCTGGGCCCACGTCTGCATCCAGGATGGTGATGGGAGCAGTTCCCAGGGATGGAGAGTTTAGCCTGCCAGTGCAGGAGACGTAAGAGACGGGTTCACTTCCTGGGTCAGGAAGATCTCCTGGAGGAGGGCATGGCAACCCACTCCAGTATTGTTGCCTGGAGAATCCCACGGACAGAGGAGCCTGGTGGGCTACAGTTCATAGGCACGCAAAGAGTCGGACACGACTGAAGCAACTGAGCACGCATGCAAGCACAGCGCTGAGTCCTCCACACGGGTGTCTTATTTTATCCTGACAGTGACCATGTAAAGCACATGTCGTTTTATCCCCATTTAACAGAAAGACAGGCTTCCCAGCTGGCTCAGCAGGAAAAAAATCTGCCAGTGAAGCAGGATATGCAGGTTCAATCCCTGGGTTAGGAAGATTCCCCTGGAGAAGGAAATGGCAACCCATTCCAGTATTCTTGCCTTGGACATCCCATAGACAGAGGAGTCTTGCAGCTACAGTCTTTGGGGTCACAAGAGTCAGACGTGACTGAGCAACCAAACAACAACAATTACAGAAAGACAAGGTGATTGGGGTTCAGAGAAGCAAACTGGAAGACTGCCCTGGCTCTAAGCCAGCGGGTGCTGGGTACACACCTAACCCTAAAGACGATCCCCTAAGACGACGCCTCCCCTCAACACACTCTCATTGGCTGCCTTACTTTTCATTCTCACCCTGACTCATCGCATTCAATGGTCTCCATTTTACAGAGGTTGAGATTAAGCTGCCTATTCGTTTCATTTTTAGCACTGAAAGTCCATGGACAAGAGGATGATGAAGAGCCATTAAAATCCAAAAGATTGTCCAACTCCCACACTCAAAAATAAGGAAACAGAAGCCTGGAGAAGGGAGGAGGGTACTCATTCAACATGGATCAGCCACAGTTGGGGTGTCAAGAGCTGTCTGTCCAATAGGGCAGCCACCAGCCACATGTGGCCATTGAACACCTAAATTGTGACTGGTTCCTGGAGATGTGACCTAAGGGTGAAATCTACATGGGGTCTCAAAGACTAGGAGGAAAAAAAAGAATGTCAAATAGCTCAATAAGTTCGCAATATTGACCACATGTTGAAAGGATAATGCTTTGGGTATACTGGATTAAGCACAGTTATTATGAAAAAATAATTTCAACTGTTGCTTTTGATGCTTTTATATGCAACTACTGTACAGTTAACAAATCAGATATGTGCTCACACTGTGCTGCCGTTGGGTAGTGGAGGTCTAGAGTCTGACCCTCATGGTGCCTGGACCAGAGGGCCTCCCTGCACCCCACTGCCCCTTAGGTCCCCTCAAGCACCTACTGATAACCTAGGCAGGAAGAAGATAATTCTGCTTTCTAAAGAAGTCAGAAAATGACATAGAGGGTAAAAGGAAACATCTCGCCATTTTTTAAGGTTGACCACTGGATAGCAGGAGTGGGGGGAGAAAGAAAACCCACCTCAAACCATGTAAAGAGAGAGAGTAGGGTGTCATCTGGGCTGGTTGTCCAGAACCCAACAGCTTGCTGCCTGAATGTCATTTGAAATCTAACCCACCTGTGCAACAAATGTTTCATTTAAAAAGTGACGCAGATCTCTTTTTACAGGTGGGATATGAGCTCCAAGATATACCGCTAGGTGAAAAAAGAATGGTGCAAAAGCATATATTCTGTACATGTAAGTGGAGAGAATGTTCTGGAAGGAATGGGTGTCACTGGCTACATCTTAGATGGAATTCTGCACATCACTAGTAGGAGGGAGACAGACTTTGCACTGACTACCTTGACAGATTTTATTTTCTCAGGCTCCAAAATCACTGCTGATGGTCACACAGCCATGAAATGATGCTTGTTCCTTGGAAGAAATGCTATGACAAACCTAGACAGTATATTAAAGACCAAAGACACTTTGCTGACAAAGGTCCATATAGTCAAAGCTATGGTTTTTCTAGCAGTCATGTACAGATGTGAGAGGTGGACCATAAAGAAGAATGAGGGCCAAAGAATTGATGCTTTTGAATTGTGGTGCTGGAGAAGACTCTTGAGAGTCCCTTGGACAGCAAGGAGACCAAACCAGTCAATCCTAAAGAAAATCAACTCTGAATATTCATTAGAAGGACTGATGCTGAAGCTGAAGCTCCAATACTTTGGCCACGTGATGCAAAGAGCTGACTCACTGGAAAAGACCCTGATGCTGGGAAAGATTGAGGGCAGGAGGAGAAGGGGACGACAGAGGGTGGGATGGTTGGAGAGCATCACCGACTCAATGGACATGAGGTTTAGCAAACTCCGGGAGATAGTGAAAGACAGGGAAGCCTGGTGTGCTACAGTCCATGGGGTCACAAAGACAACTTAGCAACTGAAAAACAACAACAAATTATTACTTTAAAATCATCTAAATGTGTATACCATTAAATATTAAAGAAAACGACACTCAGCCTGTAAACTGGCTGTTTTCACTTCAAGCACCCACAAAATCTCTAAGGGAGTCACAACTCTGGTTCCCATGTCCCTCCAATCTCATTTAAAAACAAATCCCAAGCCCACCATGTCTTGAAAAGCAAAACAGGATAATGCCACCCCCAACACAAACAAAAGATCAAAACTGTAACCCAACTGTGCTCTTAAAATACAAAACAAAACACAACACCAAACCACAAAATACAGCAACCAACCAACTTCCTTACATCTCCTGAACTGCTAATTTGCAGTCTTTCCCCAGAGAGAACACCCCCCAGGGATCAAAATGACGTGCTTTCTCCCACGCTGGCAAGTCATAGCTACAAATCCTCCAACCTCTGCAAGCTGCTGGCGGGGGGTAAGGGTAGGTTGGCGTTCTGTGTCTTGGGGATCCCAGAGACACAAACACCCTGGTGCCAAGGGGGGTCTCCCCAGTCACATAATTCCCCAGTTTCAAGGCTACAGTTTGTTCCTGATCGTCTCAGATCTAATGCTCACAGATCATCGGGGCAGGAAGGAGCACTGTTTAGAGTCAGGAGCATGAGGATGAAGACCGTTTAGAGTTTGACAGAACACTCTGATGCGAGGCTTTGAGAAATTTACACTCTCATCTATCGTGCCGTGTATAGCTTCTTTGTACAGCAGATTGACAGTATCTACACCAAAATTGAAAACACATGGATTTTTGGCCTGGCAATTCAATTCTTAGGATAAACTGGAAGGAACATCCTTACACACACACACACACACACACACACACACACACACACACACACACAGGGTTGTTCAGAATATCAAGAGACTAGAAAATCTGAGTATCCATTAATAGGGAACTTCTACATAAACTATGGCACATCCATGCAATGGAATATGGCGCAGGCATTAAATACGGGGAGATTAGATCTATAAAGACCAATAAGGGGGCACTTCCCTGGCCATCCAGTGGTTAAGCCTCCCAGCTTCCAATTCAGGGGGTGTCGGTTCAATCCCTGGTTGGGGAACTAGAATCCCACATGTTGTGTGGCACAGCCAATAATAATAATAAATAATAAAGGGCCAATGGGGAATGATTCTTAAGACATAGTTAAATTAAAAAGCAAGGTAGAGAACACCAACACATAAATATATTTGTAGACCCATTGCATGTATTCATCTATACTTCCATGTAAGCTTGGAGATGTACTCAGTATCTCTGGAAAAACACTCAAGATGTTGGTCACAGGTGGCTTCTGGGAAAGGAGATGGGGAGGCAAAAGGTTAGGTGGGAGGAGGAAGTTCACTTTTATTATATATTCTTTCATATTGTTTATTTTTTTACTATGCTTTTGTATCAGCTTTAATAAAAGGACAAATCTAAACTCCAATGAACAAAAAGATTGTTAGTGAACTTAGACAAATAACTATATTGTTATGAAAATAAGAATACTCAGTCTCTGAATTCTGGGGTGGGGGGATCAGGTAGGGGAAAAAATAAAAATGTTTTATCATTTTCCCAAAGATACATTTTATCAAATTGCTGTAAATCAGAGATAGCTTAAGAGAAAATAGAAAAAGGTTTCCTTAAATCTGGAAAAACAAAACATTTAGAAAATCAGCAATATTTTAGAAAATATACTTTTTAAAAAAACTTAAATTGAAGTCAGATTATTTTGTATTTGAACCCTAGCTTCTCCATGTAGCTTTGTGATGGTCAGCAAGTTACTTAACCTCTGAGTCACGGTTCTGCATCTATAAAATGGGAGTGATAATAGCATCTCCTCAGGGCATGCGTGTGTGAGGATGGCATGAGATAATAATGAGTATTTTCCGAGTTCTTACATTGCGCCATACAGAATGGTAAGTGCTCAGTAAATGGATCCTCCCCCGCCTCACTTCTTTACTAATTATTAAAATGCAAGCAGATGTTATTCTACTGGCTGTCTGGAGCATCCAATGGACGTATGTGGCTTAAAGTATTTTGTGCAGGAGGATCAGGTCAGTGCTGTGGACACACAGGTTGGTCCTGCTTGCCAATGGAATGGGAGCCTGTCACGGGCTCCTTTCTTGGAATACCAAGAGAACGGGATTCGTTGTGTCGGAATGTGGCACTCGAGAGACAGCCAGGAAGTCAGGCCCTGGGACTTCGTGATGAGTCATCACCAGTGGGAGGGAGGTGGGGTATCACTGGTCCAGTCCATCATCAGGAGGGAGTTTCACAGCTGTCAGCCCCATGTTGGAAGAGATCTGGGGAATTATGAAACCTTCATTCCATCTTCATTTCGCAAAGCTCATTTTTATGAACAAGTTCAGCCGGCTGTAGAGCACTATACCCATCACACAGACTGCAAATCCCAGGGTGTGGGGCTAGGCTCTTAAATTCTTCCATCTGTGGACCCCTCAGGGGCACAAGGTCCGCAAGGATGTACCTCTGCCCCTGTCCTTGCCAGACACACCCCATCACCGACATTGTCAGGTAGGGGTTGAAGGCATTTGCACTGGGGTTGGAAAGACAAGGGTTTGTGACCCTCCTCCACCACATATTAGCCCCAGATTCCTCATCTGGCAAGCAGGAGAAATAAGTTACATGGAATAAGTGGATGGAAAACATTTGATGGCATAGTCCACGTAAAGTGCGTGGTGCTTCCATTATTTTAAGAGTCACTCTAGATGACACCTCAAGGAAAATGAAGTATTTCAGCCCAGATAGGTGAACAGAATCATGGCCAAGAGGACAGCCTCTTTACTATAAAAAAGAAACAAACTGGGACTTCCCTGGTGGTCCAGTGGCTAAGACTATGCTTTCAATGCAGGGGGCCTCAGTTCGATCCTTGGTCAGGGAACTATTAACAAATACCACAACTAAAGGTTCAGACACCACAACTAAAGATCCCCAGTGCCATAACCAAGATCTGGTATACATTTTTTTTTAAAGGAAACATATATTACCAGTGGTCTCTGAATCATTTCTTAAGAATCATTACAAGAAGATGGCACATATTTCCTACCCTCAATAAACCTTACCCTCTTTTACTTTCTTTTCTTCTTCCACTTCTTTTTGCTCCTTCCCTTCCTCTCTTCTTTCCTTTATTTTGCCATTCACATCATCTATTCCTTCACTAACCCTTACGAAGATCTCAGTTGGGCCAGCAAGAAGCTTGGCACTGAAAATGTAAGGTAGACAAGACAGACAGCATTCCTACCCTCGGATCTCCCAAGCCAGGAGTGAAGCAGGGAGTAGAGAGAGAGATTAATGACAAGTATAGTGAGTAGAATGAAGTGGAAAAACATGGTGCTAATGGGAGCACGGGAGGACACTTAACATAGTCAGAGTGGTGGTAGTCAGGGAAGGCTTCCTGGAGGAAGAGTCAGGAATACAGAATTGGCCAGATGAAAGGGTGGGTGGTGGGAGCAAAGGATGGGAGAGACAAAGCACTGAGGTGTGGGAGGGAGCAGGTTGGAGGCACTGGACAAAGTCCACTGTGATAGGAGAAGAAAGCCAAGGTTTTATAAAGCTGGAGGGATCTCCAGGAGCTAGATCATGCACTTATCTTGAGGGCCAAGAGAAAGATTTTGGATCTTATTCTCACGGTGATGGCAAACACTGCAGGTATTTGAGAAGAGAAGTTCTGTGGTTAGATTTAGATTTTATTAAGATGCTGGACGGAAGATGGCTGGAAAAGCAAGGCTGTCTATGGGGAGCTCACTTAGGAGGCTGCTGCAGGCCAGAGATGAGAGATGATGGTGGTCAGGATTAGGGAGGAAGGAGGAAAGTGGGTAGGTGTAAGAGATATTTGGGAGGTTGAGTCAACAAGATTCGGTGACTGAAACCTAAGGTTTGAAAGAGGGAGGTATCCAGAATAACTTTTCAGCCCTGGCTTCTACAAGCAGATAGAACATCACGGGGTGAAGGAAAGGAAAAGAATGAACGAAACTCATTTGACAGAATTGTCCTTCTTGGGCAGTAATAAATAATTTAACTGCATTTTAGTATATTTCAAGAGTCAACATTTCCTGATGCCATTACTTTCTTAATTCTGAGAATTAAGGGGGATTACAGCAAATAGAATTGATTTGGCTCATTTCCCCAGCTGTGCTATTTACTGGGCATTTGATCTTGGGCAAGTCATCTTTCACATTTTGAATCTCAATTTCCTTTTGTGAAATTGAAAAGGTAATAACAACTACTTGGAAGGTTTTTGTGAAGATTAAATAAGACGGATGCTAGAAAGAGCACTTTGTGAACTGGAAATGTCAACTGCGGTGGTAATGTTGAGTCTTTATTTTCAGGAGGGCATCGAGAACAGTATCATCCAGATAGCAGCTCACTGGTAATGGAGATTTAATTTAGTTTCTCCTCATGCCTGGCATCCTTGGGTGCCTCTGGTGCAGGGAAGCTGGGTCAAGAGGATGGCAAAAGGCACTCATGGGAGAAAAAAAGAAAGAATGATTATATCTGCTCCCTTAACTCAAAGTGTTAGTCGCTCAGTCATGTCCAACTCTTTGCGAAGCCATGGACGGTAGCCCACCAGGTTCCTCTGTCCACAGAATTCTCCAGGCACGAATACTGGAGTAGCCATTCCCTTCTCTCAGGGATCTTCCTGACCCATGGATCAAACCCAGGCCTCCCATACTGCAGGCAGATTCCTTACCATCTGAGCCACCAGGGAAGCCCTCCTTAACTCCAAAGTTCCTTGCAAATAGATAACAGCATCCACAGAGGCTTAAATCAATTACAAATGAATTTCAGCAAAGGGAGAACACATTAAGTAGAAAACACAAACTTGCAATGGCAGGGATAACTCGCATATGTCAGATACATCAGTAATAATAATAAATGTAAATGGATTAAACTTAAGTAAAAGATCAAGACTCAGATTAGCTAAGTGGAATTGCAATTATCTGGTATTAGCATGGATGTAGGGACAAGAGCCAAGGACAGAAGGGAAAATAGTTTACTAAGGGAAGTATGAGCTGGGTGTGCATCTGCTGGTCACTTAACTCTAAGGCAGCATAAGTCTGATTTGATTTGAAAGACACAATTGGCTCTCTTCTTAGATTAGCATCTAGTAAACACAGAGTAAATATTTACTGAATACATGATCAGCTAGCCAAGCAGTATCTTTTAGTAAATTTGTATTAAATAAGCTGAAATATATGGAATTAGCAGTTTTGAAAATATCAAATTCAATAATTTCCTATAGTTCAATCTAATATTTCAAACATTTTTATATGTAAGAACTTTACTGAACTCTAATTTTGTTCTTGCAACAAATATGAAGGATGTGATAATAATATTTGTATTTATAGATGCTGAAACTGAGGCTCAAAAATATTAATTAAGTCATAGAAGTTTATCCATCTAGTGTCAATGGTGGGGATTCCAATCACATTTGTTGGAACTTAAAATCTTTGCTTTTTTTGTTTTAAATACTTACTAAACTCTTAATAGCCACAAGAATTTTGTCTCAGATTTTTTAAAGCAATCATATCACCTACAAATAATGACAGCTCAGTCTTTGCTTTTATCACTTTCCAGATACTACAGTGTATTTTTGTTTCAGTTGGCCTGATCACCAGCTATAATTTTAGTAATTGGAAGTTGAAAGGGACTCCAGGCATTTTCAATTCCATCATAATATGGAGTCTATGGGCCCCCTACAGGGCTCAGGAATCCCTGAAAATCCTGAAATTGTGTGCCAAAAATTTTGTGAGTACATGCATATATGCATTTACATGAGGAGGGGGGCATAGCATTAATATGATTTACTAAGCAC
Source organism: Bos indicus (assembly GCF_029378745.1). Lineage (NCBI taxonomy): Eukaryota > Metazoa > Chordata > Mammalia > Artiodactyla > Bovidae > Bos > Bos indicus. The sequence goes on along the minus strand of NC_091776.1, from coordinate 57,821,116 downwards.
TCCTTGACCCAATAAGCAGTAAGAGTGGAAGTTACTAGATTAACCTTACATTTTACAGATGAGGAGACTGAGGCTCTAGATGGGCAAGAACTTGCCATAAGTTCTTAGAAACAGAATCAGATCTCAGATTTGGACCTCTTGCATGATTTCTTCTCAAACCAAGGTTACATCCTCATTTCCCTCACCCCTCTTGTGAAATTAGGAAATTCTCTCAGGGTCCTGTATTCAACAGCAATGCAATGCTAATCTCAGGATGTCAGCTGCAGCCTTTTTGGTACCTGCCCCTTCTATCTAACTATACTATTTCTTGATTATTCAAAATAAGCCCAAGGCGTCAACAATCTCTTCATCCCTCCCCTCCTGGTGAGCCATCTCCAGTTACTTTATACTTCTCCAGGACTGGCGTCTGAGGACACCCTGACAGGTGAGAGTTAGGGGCAAATTGCCATAAAAGATGTACATACAATTCTAGGATTTTCAGGTAATCCAGAACCCTGTAGGGATCCACAGATTGCTTACCAAGGTAAATATTTGAAGACCAATACGTTCCATTTACTCACCTTTTAGCGAGTAACTACTTTGTTCTCAGAAAGGATGACTCTAGTGAACTGTGAGATTGTATGCACTATGAGACAACCTCTCCACGGTGCCGCAAACTCTCCACGGTGATCTCTCTAGAGAGCACGGTGCCCCGGTTTACTTGGACCCCTGGAGCACAGCAAAGTGCTGGACACACAGTAGGTGCTCAATATACCAGAGTCTCAATCCCCATGCCTATGACTTGCTATGTAAGGTATGGTCCATGGACTTCAGACATCATCTGAGAGCTGGTTAGAAATGCAGAATCTCAGTCTCCACCCCAGATCTACGAATCAGAATCTACATTTTTAATAAGACCTCTGGGTGATTGGTGTGTACATTATAATTTAAGAAACACCGTCTGGTTTGGCTCTAAATGCCTGTGTTACATTTTCACAGGCCAATGAAGCTTCAACCAGAACATTTCAGTCTAGGGTGTGCGGTAATATTACGCGGAACCACGTACAACTGCAGATACTCAACCATTTCATGACCTACGAAAATGGCCATTTCCAATGAAATTTCAATTTCCTTCCAACTATAAACTGTTCTGCACAAAACTGTCTGCTTCAGAGAGGCAGGATATCACTTGCTTCAAAAAGGCTCTGGTCAGATTTTACAAACAATAGCCCACAGGCATACAGATGACTTCTGTTTAGTTCACACACTTAAAAAAAAAAAGTTTTTTTCCAAATTGGTTACCACCATTAAAAAACTGTAAGTTTCACATGAAAGCCAAATTTTTGGCTTTCTTGGGTTCCTGGCAGGTGCATTCATACTGGGTCTGCATTCCTCAATGTTGGCCAACAGCTGGAGTGAGAGGTGATGCCCCTTTTATGTGGGGCATGAGCTCCTCAGTGCCCAGCCCCTATGAAGCCCCCTCACTCATTTCTTCCTTGCCAGGACCCTGCAGGTGGGACCTGCAGGGTTTGACCGTGGGACCCCGGACAGATACTGTGTTTTAGAGGGGAACAAGGAAGGTCACCTTTAGAAGCTGCTCAGTGAAGGGAGGTGCTCAGTGATTTGGGTCCCATCATAGGTGCTCTCAGCTGGTCCAGGTGTTTGATGAGGAGCTCACCTTCCTGAGAGCTCTCTGCACCTGTCCCAGTCTGTGCACTTTGGTTGACGCTCACCCTGCCCTCGTCTCCCTGGGTTAAAGCTACTGAGAATAGCACAGCATTTCACACAGAGTGTGTGTGTGTGTGTGTGTGTGTGTGTGTGTGTGTGTGAATCACTCAGTTTTGTGACCCCGTGGACTGCAGTCCACCAGTCTTCTCTGTCCATGGAGTTCTCCAGGCAAGAATACTGGAGTGGGTTGCCAATCCCTTACCCAGAGGGTCTTCCTGACCCAGGGATCGAACCTGAGTCTTCCGCACTGCAGGTGGTTTCTTTACCGTCTGAGCCATGAGGGAAGCCCGCTCCACATGACAGTCAACCTCAACTCCCTATCTGCTTCTTCTCACACCTCGGGGTTGTTTACAAAAACCTGTCCTGGAGTGACACCTCTCTCTCTAAATGGAGCTTTTTCTTTTGATGTCAAGCCGGTCTGTGCCTACTCATTCCAATGAGAGCTGAAGGGAAACCAGTGTCCTTCCTCTGTTGGGAGGGAACGCACAGTCCCAGATTCTATTGGTTTTCCTTGGTGACTCCACCTGGGTTCCCCGAGCTGGCTGGGAATTTATCTCCTGTTATGCCAGTGCACCTGGTAAGCCCCTCGAAGACATCCCTTCCTTGGTACTGAGGGACACATTCCTACCTGATTCAGTCTTACTGGACAGAGTTCTGCAAATTTCCCCCTGAAATAAAATCACAGGGAAAAAAAAAGAGAATGATGTCACTGGGATCAGTGTCTACACATTGATCACAGAGGTGGGAAGGAAGGCTTATGGGAGAAGATCATGGCTAAGATTTTAGATTCTGGGTTCAAATCCTGACCCCGCTAATGACTGACTGTGGCTTCGGGCATGACATTTAGCATCTCTGTGCCTCTATTTTTTCATCTGGAAAATATCAAATATCGACAGTATCTACTTTGCAGGGCTCTTGTGATGATTCTATGAAATCATATCATGTTTCCCTGCCTGGTCTTGCCACCTTCATAGCTTCGTGCCATACCTGTGCCTTGTACTATGCAATTATTTATTTACTAGTTTCCCTTAAAGTCGACTCATTTTTTCCCTTAAAAACACCATGGCCTCATCCGAAGGAATAACATTCATGAAATTATGGTACAGAGGTGCCAGCTACATTTTTCTATTAACAAAACAAATATTGAATGAATGAATTTGAAAAATGGATACCGCTTTGCTCCAATCATGAGAAAACATTGAACAAAATCCAATTTAGGGAGTTCTAGAAAGTAACTGGGGTTTCCCTGGTTGCGCAGGTGGTAAAGAATCTGCCTGCAGTGCAGGAGACCACGGTTCAATCCCTGGATGAGGAAGATTCCCTTGGAGAAGGGAATGGCAACCCACTCCAGTATTCCTGCCTGGAGAATTCCATGGACAGAGGAGCCTGGTGGGCTATATAGTTCATGGGTCACAAAGAGTCAGAGAGGACTGAGTGACTAGCATAACAACACAGAAAATAACTGGCCATTCATCTTTAGAAGTCTCAAATGCATGAGAGGCAAGGAGAGATTCACAAACTCACAGATCAGAGAAAAGAGAAATCATGAATTAAAAACGCTGTGGGATCCAGGGCCCTGGAACAGGAAAAGGTTATCAGTGGGAAAAGTGGTGAAATTTAAATAAGCTCTGTTGTTTAGTTAATAATCTTGCTTCATTGTCCGTTTCCTGCTTTTGATAATTAATTGTATTGTGGCTGTGAATGATGATAACATTAGGGGATGCTGGATAAGGGATAATAAAGAAAATCATTATACTATTTTGCAACTTTTCTGTAAGCCTAAAATTACTTCCAAATAAAAAGTTTGAAAAAGTGGGTACCAGTGAATCGGTCTCTGTCTTTTGCCCTCTCCCTTCAGTGCCTGGCAAACACTAGCTTGCTTTTTGTCTCTATGGATTTGCCTGTTCCAGGCACTTCCTTTAAATGGAATCCTACAATTGGTGGCCTTTTGTGTCTGGCTTCTTTTACTTCCCATGATGTTTCCAAGGTCCATTCATGTTGTAGCAGGTATTAGTACTTCGTTCCATTTTTTACTGTTGAATAATATTCCATTGAATGCATAGGCCACATTTTGTTTATCCATTCATCCGTTGATGGCCATGTGGGTAGTTTCCACCTTTTGACTGCTGGGAACAATGCTGCTTTGAACGTTTGTGTTCAACCTTTTGTTTGAACACTTGTATTCAAAACCCAAGGGTATGGGGTTTCCTATTGGGATGATGAAATGTTTTGGAACTAGACAGAGGTGATGATTGTAAAATATTGTGAATGTACTAAGTGCTACTCAACTGTATATTTTAAAATGATGAAGTTCATGTAATGTAAACTTTATCTCAATAAAAATGGGTACTACCAGTGGAATAAATACCATATTTTGGAAAATCTGTGCTTATGAGACCCCAGCACTTAACATAGTACCTGGTCCTCAGAAAATGTGTGAAAAATGTTGGCCAGTATTAGTATCTTTGCAGGAGTAACATAAGACTCCCTTCTCCCACCACAGGAATTCTTCCAACAACATGACATTGCTTTCACCAAGAAAGTTCCTCCATGTTTAATCTACTACAGTTCTTGAAGGTACCAAAAATAAAAAAAATCTCAGGGACCTTGGGATACCACCACTAGAATGCCTTGCTTGGCATTCATGAACTTCTCCTATTTTCACAAAGTGCACAGCTGGCTGGAATGATACGGCCACCCACTGCTCAGACATGTGCTCAGAATGCAGAATGGAAGTTCAACAGATAACAAACCGGTTACCTGTTGACTGAATACTGAACCTATTTCAGCAGCTTATTCAACAAGTCTCTTCAATAGACCAAATGCCTTATTGACCCAGGACTCCACCCTACAATTTGCTGGTTAAGTCTCAATGCCCCAGCACTCTTCACTTGATTTTCTAATGCCCGGTCCCATTTCCTCAAAGTACCTAGGGATGTACTCTAATGTTTGAAATGAAAGCAAATGCCTGAATCATTCTGAGGCTTTTATGAGGATCCTACAGGAGGCTGGGGACACCCCAGCACATCCCAGATTAGGGAAGCATCTCTCTGTTCAGAGCTAATGAACTGAGCTTGGCTGTACTGACCATTACCAGCAAAGTCGTCCTCTTTGTCTTGTCTGTGCTGGTTGTTCTCCGTCCTTTGTTCCCAGATCTGTTGTCCAACCTTCTCTGGGTCCTGGGAGGAGGCTGAGCTCTATGGGTATCAATAGGCTCCTTGTCCTCTGGCTTTTGACTGGAGGCCTCCAAGGGGACACACAAAGAAGATGAGACAGATGGAGGAGAGATAGGCTGCTTTCTTCCATCTCAGTGCTGTGGTCTGAAGAGGTCTACCATCCCCCCTTCCCTGACTCTGCCAGCCCACCCCACGGTCCAAAGGGCTTCGGCAACACTGGACTTCCTGCAGGTATATCAGGCCTCGGGTGATCCTCACTCCCTTTGCTGCTAACCCCTGGACAATTCACCTTCCCTGGTTGGTGCCAAAAACCATGTTCTTAAGTAATTCCTTCATTAAATTATCTGGGAATAAAGTCTCACAGCCACAGGTGCCTTCTGTTTATTGCTTGGACCTTGTCTAACAAATCTTCATCCTAATTGAACGTTGGGTTCAGGGATGAGGCATGTAAGAAGTGATGCTATGGTCAAGGGCATAGCAGGTCTCAACTGAAGCATTCTAATGGCCATCCCCATCCTTTCTAAGGGCTTCTCAGGTGGCACAGTGATAAAGAATCCACCTGCCAATGCAGGAGATGCACGAGACATGGGTTCAATCCCTGGGTCAGGGAAGATCCCCTGGAGGAGGAAGTGGCAATCCACTCCAGTATTATTGCTGGGGAAATCCCATAGACAGAGGAGCCTGGTGAGCTATACTCCATGGGGTCACAAAGAGTTGGACATGCCTGAGCACATACACATCCTTTCTAATAAACACACAAGCACACAATGCGAGCCAAGCACTGACTGGTCCCAAGTACTCAGAGAAGTGGAGTCAACCTTCTGTTAACAGAAGAGGAATTCCATCATCTCCACTAGCTTTGCTCATAGTGATGCTTCCTAAGACCCACTTGACTTCGCATTCCAGGATGTCTGGCTCTAGGTGAGTGACCACAGCATCATGGTTTTCTGGGTCATGAACATCTTTGTACAGTTCTGTATATTCTTGCCACCTCTTCTTAATACCTTCTGATTCTGTTAGGTCCATACCATTTCTGTCCTTTATTGTACCCATCTTTATCTGAAATGTCCCCTTGGTATCTCTAATTTTCTTGAAGAGCTCTCTAGTCTTTGCCATTCTATTCTTTCCTGTATTTCTTTGCACTGATCACTGAGGAAACTTTCCTGTCTTTCCTTGCTCTTCTTTGGAACTTCGCATTCAAATGGGTATATTTTTCCTTTTCTCCTTTGGCTTTTGCTTCTCAGCTATTTGTAAGGCCTCCTCAGACAACCATTTTTCCTTTTCTCGTTTCTTTTTCTTGAGGATGGTTTTGATCACTGCCTCCTGTACAACGTCACGAACCTCCATCCATAGTTCTTCATGCACTCTGTCTATCAGATCTAATCCCTTGAATCTACTTGTCACTTCCACTGCATAATCGTAAGGGATTTGATTTAGGCCATACCTGAACGGTCTCGTGGTTTTCCCTACTTTCTTTAAGTCTATTTGAAATCCTAAAAGATGATGCTGTGAAAGTGTTGCACTCAATATGCCAGCACATTTGGAAAACTCAGCAGTGGCCACAGGACTGGAAAAGGTCACTTATCATTTCAACCCCAAAGAAAGGTAGTGCCAAAGAATGCCCAAACTACCGCACAATTGCACTCTTCTCACAAACTAGCAAAGTAATGCTCAAAATTCTCTAAGCCAGGCTTCAACAGTACGTGAACCATGAACTTCCAGATGTTCAAGTTGGATTTAGAAAAGGCAGAGGAATCAGAGATCAAATTGCCAACATCTGTTGGATCATCGAAAAAGCAAGACAGTTCCAGAAAAACATATACTTCTGCTTTATTGAACATGCCAAAGACTGACTGTGTGGATCATAACAAACTGTGGAAAATTCTTCAAGAGATGGGAATACCAGGACACCTGACCTGCCTCCTGAGAAATCTGTGTGCAGGTCAGCAAGCAACAGTTAGAACTGGATATGGAACAACAGACTGGTTCCAAATTGGGAAAGGAGTACATCAAGGCTGTATATTGTCACCCTGTTTATTTAACTTATATGCAGAGTACATCATGAGAAATGTTGGGCTGGAAGAAGCACAAGCTGGAATCAAGACTGCCAGGAGAAATATCAATAACCTCATATATGTAGATGACACCACCCTTATGGCAGAAAGTGAAGAAGAACTAAAGAGCCTCTTGATGAAAGTGAAAGACGAGAGTGAAAAAGTTGGCTTAAAGTTCAACGTTCAGAAAACTAAGATCATTGCATCTGGTCTCATCACTTCATGGCAAATAGATGGGGAAACAAGGGAAACAGTGACAGACTTTATTTTGGGGGGCTCCAAAATCACTGCACATGGTGACTGTAGCCATGAAACTAAAAGATGCTTACTCCTTGGAAGAAAAGCTATGACTAACCTAGATAGCATATTAAATAGCAGAGACATTACTTTGCCAACAAAGGTCCATCTAGTCAAGGCTATGGTTGTTCCAGTAGTCATGTACGGATGTGAGAGTTGGACTGTGAAGAAAGCTGAGCATTGAAGAATTGATGCTTTTGAACTGTGGTGTTGGAGAAGACTCTTGAGAGTCCCTTGGACTGCAAGGAGATCCAACCAGTACATCCTAAAGGAAATCAGTCCTGAATATTCACTGGAAGGACTGATGCTGAAGCTGAAACTCCAATACTTTGGCCACCTGATACAAACAACTGACTCACTGGAAAAGACCCTGATGCTGGAAAAAACTGAAGGTGGGAGGAGAAGGGGACGACAGAGGATGAGATGGTTGGATGGCATCACTGACTTGATGGACATGAGTTTGAGTAGGCTCCAGGAGTTGATGATGGACAGGGAGGCCTGGTGTGCTGCAGTCCATGGGGTCGCAAAGAGTCAGACACGACTGAGTGACTGAACTGAACTGAACTGAACAGAAGAACAAAAGGACATTTCAAGAGAGATTAAACAACTTGCCCAAGGTTACAGGGTGAAGGGCAGGGGACGGACTCCAATCCAGCTTGGTCAGAATCTTGCCTCCTCCCCCTCACCTCATGTCCAGAGGCCTCTGATACATTCAAGAGTTGATGTCATGGCCAGCTAGACCCCAGCGCCTGGGAGAAAAGCTTGCTGACACTGAGAAGGATGTCAAAGCTGCAGTTTTGAATCACCCTTTGGAGCGCTGTAGGCATTTCCTGGCTGTAAAGCCCGTGGTGGAAAAGGCAACTTTGGAAGATATTCCAGGGACAAACCTCAAGCTTATTTCTCAACTCCTCAAGAGGCCCAGAGCCTGCTCTGCGGCTGACAGAGGAACTGTCGCCTGCTCACTGCCCCTGATGTAATGAGCACCGTGGAAGAGGGCTCGACTGGGATGCTAAACAGCCATAAATGACATTGTCACCAGCCTTCATAAGGCACAGTGACTCACAGCTCTAATTAAAATGCTGAGGGAAAAATGTAAAGAAAGGCTGCCATGGAAAAACAGTGACATTCTGCTAAACTGCAGGATTATTTTCTTCCAGGAAAAGAGGTGCTTATGAGTGTGTGTGTGCATGCATGCATGCGTGTGTACGTGTGTGCATGCATATGTATTAATGGGTGTGTGTGGGGGGGGATTGGAGATGGGGAGGCTGAATAGTATTCTCTTAAGAAACTTGGGTAATTTTAATACAGAACAAACTCTAACTAAAGCTATTCTTGCCACCCAACTTTTTCTTTTGAAATATTTAAATACAGAAAATTTAAAAGGATAATGCAATAACATCTATAAGCTTTCCAACTATATTCAACGGTTATTAGCATTTGCCATATTTGCCCTGCCTATTGTATCTATCATCTACCTATCGATCGACCCATCCGTTCATCCATCATCTCTTTGACTCTACCTACCTACCTATCTATCCATCCATTCATCCACCCATCCACCTCTCTTCCTACCCATATATCTGTATCAGTTATCTCCCATCTCTCTCTATCATCTTTGCACTGAACCATTTGGAAATAATTTGCAGACGTCATGATGCCTCAGCTCTAAATTCTTAAGCGTGCACATCCTAGACAAACCTCACAGCACCATCGTTACACCTAAAGATACTTGAAAATTTCACCAAATATTCAGCTAAAGTCATGTTTTAAATAATGGCAACCGAAGTAGTAAGTCCAATAGCTACTGCTCAGGAGAGAAGAGTCAATCTACCGCACAGAAACAGGCTGTCAGGGGTTTCTTGAACGGGAAGATTTTTGGCTTCATGGCTGGGTGCCGTCATCACAGTTTCAAGGTGAAATGCACAGGACATGATGCTTGACTTAGATGCCAGTTTAGAACTGCACAAGAAACCCAGTGTGATTACACGATATTATTTTAAAAAAGAGGCCCCCTCCTAACGAAATCATCACGTAACTTCATTCAATGCAACCTCCGCTTTTAACAAAATGTGGCTCCCAATGCCTTCCTGCTATTTCTGAAAAGCAAATGAACTCTTAAAAGCCCAATGAGGTAGCACTGGTAGGGAGATTCAGAAAGAAATATTGTAATTTCTGAAGGCAAGTCTTGAAGAAGATACCCCCAAGAAACCCTGGACATTGAAGGCAGTAGTTAAGAAAACAACCTTTATCTGTAAGTAAATGTTGTGCCTATTTGTTAAAAAATAATAATAATAAAAAAAAACAAAAATAGCAAGCCTCCAAATTCAATCAGTCTCATCTTTTTGGAACACACATTGTGAGAAATCAAGGGATTTCAGTTCAGTGATGACCATGATATTAGGAGAGAAATGACAAATGAAGGTCTTTGCAGCTAAGACTTATCTTAATAAACTAGCACGGACATATTATTGACTCTTTCTATTACCTGAGTTCTGGTACATGAATATAATTGGTTTTCATTTGCCTTATTGAATATTCCAAAGAGACTGCTTCAGAAATCAAAGAGAAAAGCCTGCCCAAAATATGTCAGTGGCTATTGAATACCATTTTGATTTATCCCTGTGGGTTACATTTTTATGCTTAAAATTCCTGGAATGAAATACAGCACAATGAAATCCACATGGCTATTTTCATGACCAAATAGGAAGGATTGCTTGTATCGCCTGCCCTGTTGCATTCCAGTTACTGGCAAGTGGATCCCTTTCTTGGGCTTCAGGAACTGCTTGGGGGTACAGACGGTGTCTTCCACTCCTTTTTGCCCCAGACTGTCCTATAGGTTCTGGATCAGAGCTGGGAGCTCAGAGTTTGCTTCTCAGATGAAGGAGCTGCTGCCCCGACCCTTGTTCATGACAAGAAATCCTTTAAGTGAGAAACAGTGTCTGCTCAACAGTATTTAAAGTCAGGCAAGCTGTCTGAGTTCACAAGCTCCTTTCCTCATTCCTACCTGCAGCTGGGTCCCAGACAGACTCACCTTTTCAATCCCCCATGGGGGCAAGTTAGTGGTTGGGCTTGGAATAAAGAAGAGAGTCCTGAGTATTAATGCTGGTGGGCACAGTTCCCAGCAGCAGCACTTTCTAGGACACTCCTGAAAATCAGGGGAATTTCTTTCAGGTGCCTTTAGCCCACGCAGAAGCATCTTGCATGGTCAAAGAAAAGGTTTCTGTTTTCCGGGGATCCTGTTTGAGAAGAGGTGACCTAATGGACATACAAACAAGAGGTGGGGAAAAAGAAGACACTTCCCAGGCTGAAAATGGAGACTATGCCCCTGCAAAGGGCATCTGCTTTCAATCCTAACAGAACCATTCTTTTTTAAGGAACTGTCAGCAGAAATCACAAATGCCACTGATGGACAAGAATGTTTTTCTTGGGTGAGGCACAGAATGTAAGGTGGAAAAGATCTTGGGAGGAAGTTAGTCCAGGGTTCATACACAGAAATATCTCAAAGCAGGCAAGTAACACAAACAGTATTTAATGATAGGGGTCTGTGACCTAAAGGTGAGAAAAATGACCAAACCAAAGCAAAATGCAAACTGTGTGCCGGCCAGATAGAATGTATTTGCATGTTTCTGAATGGAGTTGCCCTTGAATTCCAGCTCCTTCATTTCACAGATGAGAATACTGGGGCTGAGTGAGGGGAAGGGCAGGGCCCACATCAGCTAGCTAACTAAAAGGTCTTTTTTGCATTTCTTCTCTTTGATCATTAACTCAGCTCTGATGCTCTCTGTCCCCTTTCAAGAACTGCATTTACACCACCTCCCTGAATCCTTCCAACAACCCCATGCAGTCGTTATAACCTCTATTTACTGACGACAGGCCTGAGGTTCAGAGAGGTTAACTCACTCACCCCGAGTCACAGAATCCACAAGTGCCCGAGCCTGGCATCAGACGCTTTCCCAGATGACATCCTCATTTGATTTTCCTCTGCCTTTCGACCTGGCTACACTTGACTCAGTTTGGTATCGGAGACCCTTCCACTGAGCAGGTGCTACACATCAGACAGCTACCAGTTCTGAGGTCACCTCCTCTGTGAAGCCTTCCCTTATACCTCGAGTCACCCGTCCCGAGCGCTGCAGCAACATTTCACCTCTCTTGTCAAACCTTTGAGCTTGGTATAGGGCTGGTCTAGTGCCCACTACCCAACCAGACTGCAGGCTGTGTCAGAGCAGGGCTCGCACCACCTTAATCCAAGCACCTGCCCTTGGGGCCGGACTCTGGGTCTGCCATTTAGCACTCATCATTACACATTTGACAAATGTGCTGACGTCTGCCGCAGAACCACAAGAACTGCTGCTCATCTCTGGCTGATCATTGCTAAACACAACTATGCCAAGATCCACGTCCACTGCACCCTGTCGGCTACACTCGCACTGGGGACTAAGGGACGTTTTCTGTTGAGAGATCCTTTTCATTTGGTAGATTCACATGGACTCAATTTTCCAGCATTGCAGGACCCTGCTCACCATTCTCCTTCCCTAGGAATGGGCATGTAAGCGGCATAAAGGGATGTGGGACTTGCAAAGCTGGGGTGGGGGCTGACTTGGCTGCTGAAATGAGCCCAAATCAATGGCTTTGGTGAAATCAAAGATAAGTAGGTAATAGGTAGACAAGGTTTATTAGCTCCTGTGATTACCTGGTTCCTAAAGTCATACCCACTAGCTCACTTTAAAAAGGGGATTTCCTCTTTGAAAGGACAAATGGATCAACCGAAAGGGCTAATGCCCAACATTAGACGAGGACTCGGGGCTTCGTGCACAAGGTCAAGGTGGCCGGGCTCACACTCAGTCTTTCCTGAACAGTTTATCCAACCTATGATGACAATCGGGAAAGAGACGGGATTACATTTCCTTTCAGTACTGAATCTGTAGGGCTTCTTTACACTGAAGTGAATGTGGCGTTATCATAAACAAGCACTGGACAAAGAGCCAAGACACTGAGGTCCTATCCTAGCTTTGTCAATTCTGTGCTGTGTGACTTTCAGCAAGTCCTGTATCTTCTCTGGGCTTCGGATTCTTCATCTGTAAAACAAGGGTACTGGACAAGAGCTGAGGGCACTGGAACCTCATGAAGAAATCTCGTTAAGAATACATAAACCGCATGTCTCCCCTGGGGATATTGATTAAGGAGCTCTGGGGTGGGACCTGGCATCTCTGCTTTTGCTCAGTTCCTTGGTGGATTCTGATGCTGATGGTCCACTGGGCTAATGTTTGGCATCTACCGGATTAGATATGCCCAAATGCTGTCCTGTATTAGAATGAGGGAAATGGTCATGTTTACAGTTGTTGCAGTCTTCATGTTTTTAACTATGTAAACCCACCCTGACCAGTGGTGGGAAGAATGCCTGGCCAGATGAAAATTACTCCCGGAATAATGCCAGATTCAACTTCTGAGTGTTCTGGTTTCTAATAGGAAAAGGCTCCAGTTCTAAGGGTCATGATTGTTGCCTGCAGCTCTCAACCACATTCCAAGGCTCATCATGGCATGTACAGACCCAGGAACCTGAGTGACAGGCAACATAAGCAGTCTTGTCATGAAGACACCTCACAACATACACTGAGGAAGGCAGCCCAGCTAGACCCATGTGGGCTCACAACACGTGGATGAACTGACCCCCAAGTCTCCCTGTGTGCTAGGGAATCAGCAAGCCCCCACCAGTGGGAGGGAAAGTTTTTGGATAACTGCCTGGTGGTACCTTGGACAGCTCCCTGTGGCTCAGCTGTGGAGACCCTCAGAGAGCAGCCTACCCCACCACACAATTCCTAGCCTCTCATTCTTTCTGGTGAGGTCCTTCCCCAAAGGGAAGATAGAGCCTTTGGGGAATGGGGAGGGTCGAGGAGGTGGCGGGGTGGAGCTGGCTTTGGCCATTTGGGGAAAATGAAGAACAGGCAGGAAGAACAAGCAAACAGCAGGCTGATCTAGAAAAAACATCAACACTACGGGCCCCAAACGGTGCCACAGACTTCCCTGTTGGGTTCTTCTATTATCACCAATCTTGGCATAAAACTATTGTTTCCAGAACACTTGTCACATACCTTTTCACAAAATCTTCAGAACAAGCCCTTGTGGAAGTTATTGTTCTCATTTTACAGATAGTGGAACGGAAGCCCATTATCAGGTTAAGTGATCGGCCAGAGGTCACACAGCCAATGGAGTGAGCTAAGCTTGGCCTCAATCAGGGGTCCTTACCAGGTCTCTCTACTGTGCGGCCTGCTCCTCTCCATACATGGCTGGGATTTTGCGGGGAACTCACAATTTCTGGAGACGCAGTCAGGTCTCTGACTATTGGGGTAGCCTCTGGCTGTGCAGACGTATCAGGAAATGAAGCTGTGAGCGCTAAGGCAAGAGCACAGACTGCTTGTGTGCCCGGATGTGGGCAAAAGCCCCCCCCAATTAAGTAACTAAAAAATGGCACTGAGGTCTCCAGTTGTGCCACTTACCAGCTAGATGGCTATGGGTGGGTCTCTTGGCTTGCCCTGCCTCAGTTTCCAAAGCTGCCAAATGGGTCAGATCACTGTGCTGGTGACCTGGGGGAGGTTTTAAGAGTATGCCTGGGCAGGGGGGCGGTAAACATTGTATGTAACAGCACCTTGAAGATGACACAGAGCTGTGAACCCTTTCAGGGGCTCCTAGAAATTGGATTGGTGGAAAGGACTGGGGTGATGGTGGTGGAAATGGTGGGGTGGAATGACTCCTTCTGGATACACGCCAAGCCTTCTCAAATCTGTCTGCTGAGATCCTGAGGGCAGAAGAGAATGGACACCACTCTGCTGCCAGCGAGGGCACAAGAAGGCTCCTTCCCTGTTTTATCTTAAATTCAAAATAACAATCGGGGGAAAATCGATGCTCCCTTGCACCTTTGTGAATGCAACCTGTTTGCCCCAATCCCAATTAGAGAAATGTACAAGAAAGAGAGCAGCTTTCCCTCATTCCTCTGGGGCCTGAGAGATCAGCTCCTTCCTTCTCTCTACCAAGGTTCTGGACCACCAGAGACCAGACAATGTGTTCTGGGTGTCTTCCTAGCCCTGCACACACCTCTGCCCATGGACACTGTCTCCCCAGGTCGTTTGTGTGCTCTTCTGGGGTCCAAAGTCAGGGTTTGAGCTGGGCTATGTGATTTTTTTTAAGGTTCTCAGGACAGTCTCATGAGAAAGGTACTGTTTTCCCATTTTACAGACAAGAACACTGAGGCTTAGAGAAGTAAAGGGACTAACTTAAAACCATGGAGTAAGTAAAAAGTAAATCTAGGATTAGAACCTAGGTATGTCATTCCAAAGATGCCTGCCCTCGTTCTAGTGACTTCTGGGCCAAGCGCTTCTCCTTTCTGGGTGCCGCCCCAAGCAATGCTGTCTGAGTGAGCGCCCCCGCCACAGCGCCCGGGGGATGGAGGTCCCTAGAGCACAGCTCGGAGAACCCTATCCAGACAAGGACCCCTCGGGTGGCTTGGATCTCACAGGGACCCAGCTCTGGCTTTGGCTACCTGGCAGTAAAAACTACCGCTCTTGGTGGTACACGGCCCGGCCCCGAATCCCTGCAGAGTGCGCCCCTCGCCCGTCTGGGAGCTCTAGAGCCTCTTTCGAGCAGGAGGCACAACTTTCCTAGGTTCCGGGAGCCGGAGCTTTTGCACCCCAATCCCGCCCGAACGCTAAAAGTAAGAGGTGCAGGCAGCCCCGCCGTTACTGGGAGCGCAATAAGAACCCTGGCAAAGTTGGAAGCCAGGCGGGAGCAACAATGTACCCCACCCAGGAGCACAACCCTCCCGACCTCGGGGCCCCCCACCGAGGGTGGCGAGCGATGCCGAAGAGTCCGCCATTACCGGGCTGGCAGTGGCCGTGCCTCTGCCGAGCCCGGCGCGGAGGAAAGCTGAAAGTTGAGATTGGGCAGGTGCAACGATCCCCGGGGACTGGCGTCCCCCAGCCTCCGGCTGCCCGCGGGGGGTAGCGCGCCTTGCCAAAGGGGCCGCCATTACCGCAGGCGCGCAGCTCGGAGCCGAAGCGTGCAGCGGAACGGGGACGCTGGTCCCTGCAAAGTTGGAGCGAGAGCGCAGCGGGCGCGACGATCGCTGGGACCTGAGCCCGCCGGCCTGGGGCTGCCAGCTGGGGAGGAGATCGAGGCCACCGGGACCAAGTTGGGACGCAAGCAAGCCCCCCATGCCCGCCCGTGAGCACTGGGGGCTGGGAGCCCAAGGGGACACCCAGGGGACGCGGGACGCCTGGGCCGAGAACTCACCTGCTGCCGAGTCGGGCAGTGCCGAGGCTGCCTCTTTGCTCTGCGCACCCGTCAGCCCGCCGGTCTGCGAGCCCGCCCGCCTCCTTCCTCCTCCTCCGTCTCCCTTCTCCTCCTCTTTCTCCTCCTCCTTCTCCCGGGCTCCTGCAGCCACCGCTCTCCCGGTTCCAAACCCTCCCGGTCCGACGCCCCGCACGGCTGTAAGGCGCCAGTCGTACCCGCTCACCTCTGGGTAGGAGCCGCGTGCATCCCTCCGCCTTCCCCGCCGCCTCTCCGATCCCTTCCCGCCCCCTCTCCTCGAGCCCCCACCCCTCCCCAAGTCCCCTCCCCTCCCTCCGCCCCTTGCGAACCCAAGTTCGGGACGGAGGCTGTGGGCTTCCCCGGCGCGGTGCCGGGGCGCCCCGCGCGCGCGCCCCTGGCTCACCCCGTCCGCCCGGCAGCCGCTCGCCGCCTGGCTGCCCCTTGGAGCAGCCCCGGGGCTAAGTAGCTCCTCGCCCAGAGGCCGGAAACGCGGCATAAATATGTAGGGGCAGAGCCGTGAGCTCAGCGAGGGTCGTGAGGGGGAATTTATTTCTTAATGTCCCTCCTTTATCCTATCATCGCTGAAACAAATTAGCTGTGACGTCCAACCCGGCTGGTTTATGGGTGCGGGGAGGGAGACGTCGCAACCCTCATTAAAAGAGCCGCTCTGGGCTCCAAAACATACATCTTTTATATAACCTAATTTCCATCTTTTTTCTATCAGGAAACACACACATACACACACACACACACACCCCATGACAATTTCTGGGAGCCTGGAGGGGGCTCAGTGTAGTAGCCACAGGGCAGCTCTCTTTGGGCAGAGAGGGCCCCGTGGAAAGCAGAGATGTTTATTTCTGCCTCTCCATCAGCCTTGGGGTAACGTTCCTCAGTGGGACAGTGGGATGCGCTGCCTTTCACTCTAGACAAGGCCAAAAGACAGCCCAGCCTGAATTCTGGCTCTGGCTCTTGGGTGGGCAGACAGGAAGAGAGGGGGCCGGTGGTGGAAGTGCTGCCTTGTTCTGGTCTTCCTCCCCTGAGTAGCGCTTAGTCCTGACAGCTGGCGAGGGGGAAGGACGGGAGGGCGCAGGCTTGCTCACCTGTGGCCTGGAAAAGCTGCAGGTAAACCTGCGGGTTGGAGATGCCCAGGGCTGGGCTGGGAGGAGGGGAGGAGGCAGAGAAGCAAGCTTTCCTTCCTTTCTTAGGGGCCCTAACATATGGGTAACCATATAAACCCGGCTCAAAAGCTGTCTTTTCCCGGGCAGATTGCAAAGAATTTTGCATTTCACTGTTGCTGCTGCTGCTCACACACTCTTGGGAAAATGGGAGAAAACCAGGGAAAGAGAATACACACACACACAGCACCTGGCTCTAGATGGCTTGAAGAGGCAAAAAGGAATCCCCCACTTTGTCACTAATAAATGCTTTTCTAATCGTTTTTCATATCAAGCACCAGGAGAAGGGGGTGTGACTTCGGGGGACAGAAGGAGGGGTGTGGGGATGAAGGGGGGGAAAGAGTGAAGAAGCTGGCAGAGAGGTGGCTGCACAGCCTTCTGTTTGTCTTCAACACACTGGAAGGAACACACGAGAGATTCCCTCTCAGCCCAGGGCTCTGCCACCTCCGGACTGTGCCACATGGCGCTAAGTCCAGAGCCTGTTTTCCCAGTGGTGAAACAACCCCGGGGTCATTGTAAAGATGCCGACAGCCAGGTGATGCTAGCTGGGGAAGCTCTTGGCATAGAGCCTGGCATATAGTAAATGCTCAGTAAACAGTAGCCCCAAGTAATAATAACCACGATGAGAATCAGAACAGGAGCATAAAGGCTGGATAGGGTGTCCCAGGGAAGCATTCAGCCTGGGCCCAGCTTACCCTGCCTGAACCATTTCAAAGTTGAGCGCTGGGCTTCAGTGCTACCAGAGTCAGACTCGGAATACTGCTCCCCTCAATTACCATGGCAACTGGGGAAAATCAGGAAGCCAGAGGAAGAGAAGCTGCTCTTCCACTGGGCTGGCCCTTCACCTGTTCAAAACAGCTACCATGTGCATGCCTGTCATGTGGGGGTGGGGCTGGAGGAGACCCCAGATGAGGGGGGCACCTTCTCTTCTGGATCACCAGCTGCTCTGACTCAGGGAAAAGGGTGGTTGGTAGGAGACAGGCAGCCACAAGATGGTGAGGTCCAGGCCAAGGCTGGCTGTGCTTACAGAAGGCAGAGTTAGCCTGGGTTCAGGGAGAGGGGGACAGACCCCCCGGCCTCAATCCTGTCCTCATCAGCAGGTGTCTGAGAGCAAAGCACAGGCATGCAGGTCCTGAGATGGAGATTTGGGAAGATGGGCTTCCAAGTCCAGGGAGGGAGCCAGTTACCACCATGGGTTTTGTGAGTGAGTGAGTGAGTGAGTGAGTGTGTGTGTGTGTGTGTGTGTGAGAGAGAGAGAGAGAGAGAGAGAGAGAGAGAGAAGGAGAGAGAGGTAGTGAGAGAGAGGAAAGGAAGAGAGAAAGAGATCCTCCCCTTCCTCCCTTACTCTGGTTGTTTCTGTAGGGATCAGGGGACTAGTAACAGTACTAATTGCGGCAGAAAGGATAATGACTGTCTTATATCGAGTATGTCTCATTTTGCCAGTCTTGAGCCAAGCCTTCTTTAGGTGTATCTCACTGAATGATCACAGAAATTGTAAGGGGTGATTGCTTTCTCTTATTCCCATTGTACAGAGGGGAAAGCAGAGGCTCTGAGAGGCAAAGTGACTCACTCCAGTTATCTGGTGGTAAAAGCAGCTATTAGCACTGGGCCATACTGACCTCAGAGTGAGGCTCTTCCTGCCTCCCCACCGCCGCCTTGTGGAGAAAGAGGGAGTGAAGATGTTGCTGTTTTTCGGGGTGGCAGGGGAGTGTCTGGCGTTTGGAGGCCCTCCTTGCTTGTGCCAGAGGGCTTCAAAAACTGGCGCTTTTAAGCCACATGGTGGCCCTCGAACTGTGCAGAGGGACTGCCCCCCAGACACTCCTCAGGTGTGGTACCCTGGGAAGTCTTTCCTCTTTCTATGCTGCTTGGAGCTTTCCCTCTAAACTGATTCCTCGGGACCCCCTTGGTGTCAGGGGAGATGCTGATAACGCTTCTCTCCCTTCACCCACAACCCCACCCAGAGCACTGTAGTGCTCAACAGCCGAGACCTACCCAGGGGTCAGCCTGGAGCAAGATGTCCATAAATGGTCACCATGATAACAATTATTCTTGGATCTTCTCTCGGGCCCACACCCTCCACCCCTGTGTGCTCGGCAGGTGGGTAAAAGCCTTCTCCCGGCTGAAGCAAGGGCCATCCCCTCTACCTGCTCTCTGCCCCTCTGGACCCTAACCAGTCGCTACCCCAGCAGCTTAGAGGTGAGCCTGGGGGAGCAGAGGGCTCTGGGGTGGCCAAGGGGAGAAGAGGGAAGGAGGAGTTGGCCAGTGTGCTGCCACTAAGGGGGTAATACATTATCCAGGGCTAATGAAAACATAATTATCTTCTTTTGGCTGCAGAGAGGGTCTAATTTAATAGGCTGCGATCGAAAGGCATCTGCTGAATTCACCCAGCAGTGAAAACACTTGAAGGGCTGTGGCGGAGGGGGAACAGGGAGTGGGCAGAGCGCGGCTGGCTGGCAGAGCCCTGCAGCTGTGTCAAAGTGGTAGCTCTCCCAGGGGAGGGGAGCCTGGGGGCTGCAGGGCAGAGGCAGCAGAGAGGATGTGGCAGCTAACAGGTGTCCTCATTACAAGCTGGGGCTGCTTTCTTGCTCTCGAACTTGGACCTGTCCTTTGCCTCTCTGAGCCTCAGCTTCCCCATCTGTAAAATAGGGCTAATCCTGACTCCCTCCCATTAACTGGGAGGAATAGATGAGAAATGAGAGAGGAGTCCTGGTGCCTACTCAGTAAATATTTAGCAAAACCTCCCCACTCCCCTGCTGATTTGCTGGGTCGGTTCTACTTAGCCTTCTGGTCTTAGCACAAACAGCCCCTCTTTGGAGAAGACCCTGCCCCTCCCCTTTCATATCACAACACACTTTAGAATGTTTGCTGGTTTACAGCTGGACTGTTACAGCTCCACAAAGGCATGGCAGGTCTGTCTCATTTGTCACCAGAAGCCAGTGCTTCTCAGAGCATGTTCCCTGGACCAGAGGATTCAGCATCTCCTGGGAATGTATTTGAAAGGCTAATCCTTGGGTCCCGCCCCAGACCTGCTGAACCAGATACTCAAATGCGGGCTGGGTGCTCGGTAATTTGCCCAAACTCTCTAGGTAGTCCTGATCCATACTCAAGTAGGAGAACCTCTTCTTCAGCCCCAAACTCCAAAAAATGTTTGGTTGAATAAATGAATGAAGAGCTTGCTAGGGTCCAACTATAACAACCTTACCTCCCTTATTGGCCATCAGCTGCATACCAATCCACCCAGGGCCCCTGATTCTGGAAGAGAATTCAGCTTTCAGGCCTGCTGCTGGGGTCTTGGCTGGGGAAGTCGCTCAGATGTGCTTGTGAAGGATTGTGCCCGGCGGTCAGTCTTGAAAAGTTAGAGAGGCCCCGGCACTGCGGCAACCTTGGAGATGACTGTCCTCAACCTTGGGTTTTTACACAGGGAAGTCAAGGTCCAGGGAGGTCTGGCAGCTCATCCAAGGGCAACAGCCAGTTAGTGGCCCATCAGATCCCTGCCGTGGCTCCCAACTCAGGATCCCTTAGAGGGCTGGGATCCCTGAGAGTGTAGTCCTGGAGGGCCCAGAGGATGGCAGGTCAGCAGAGCCAGAGCACAGAAAACAGAGTTGTCTAGGAGCCTGGAACACCCGGAAGGTGTGAGGGTGTCACAGTCCCTGGGATGGCTGCTGTAGTCAAATACCCTGCAGACATTCGCAGGGTTCTGACAGGGAAGAGAGGAGGAGGAGCCCTTTAAGGCTTAAAGAGGCAGCCTGAGCATAAGACGCACTAGAGCATCTGACTCTCAGACTTGGCTTTGCCACTAGCGGGCTGTGTGAGTTTGGGCAAACCCCTTGGAATCTCTGGGTCTCAGAGGTGATCTTAACCCAAGGATAGTCAGCTCCCTGGAATCATACGCAAAATCAAGCAGAAGTGTATTTTTCTGGGGTAGAGGATTCATAGTATTAAGTGGTTTTTTAAAAGAAGGCTTAGAACTGGAAAAGGTTAATTGGAACTGAACCAAATGATATCTCGGGGCGCTTTAATGGGCAGAAAAAGGAGATACCATTGCTGAGAAACCTGGCGGGGAAGTTTGCCCGACACCCTTTGCCCTACGCAGCCTATTTGGCAGAGAGGCAGTTCTCCAAATGACCGACAGATGGCGCTAAACTTTCACTGTAGCTTTCCTCTTCTCCCCAAGACCTGCCAGGTAGGTTCTGGCTTCTGTTTACTCAGCTTTGGGGACCAGGGGCCTGGGTCCCTGCTCTGCCGGGCTGACTTGAGTGGGATGACAGTGCTGCGCACCTCTGGACTGTTTGTATCTCCTGGTTGCCACCCTGTCTTGCAGCGTCTGTCCACAGAGGAGGCATGGAAAAGGATATGAGTGTAGGGGCATGTGTGTAGGGCAGGGGTGAGGGGAGGTCTCTACCAGAGGAGACCACCTGAAGAATAGGAAGGGACCCTAAGTTTGGTGTTCATATCCCCTGCAACCCAAATATAGTCCCCGCTACACACCTGTGCTTCCCCATTCCAATTAAACACATCCCAACTCTCAGAACCCTGTAAAACTGGAGCGTCTGATGGTCTGTCACTGGGGTGTGAGGGGCCAAAGTATGTGCACCTTGAAGCCAGTGCCACTAGGGAACAGAGGAAGCCGGCTGGGTCAGAGACAGCAGGGAGTGGTGGGGCCTGGGGCTAAATGGAGGGAGTGCCCCCAACTAAAGGGCTTCACGTGCAAATGTTTTCAAAGCAACATTTTCTACCAGGCTAAACAGATTTGGCCCACCTGTGTGAGAACTTTGAGCAAGAAAATGGACTTCAGCACCTGAGTGGAGGTGTTTGAGTGCAAGGGAAGTCTTACTCAGAACAAAAAAAAGCAGAGATCCTTAACCTGTCAGGTACACAAAAATTGCATGAGATGAGGGCTACCGCTGCCTGGACCCTGCCTCCGCAGCTTATGAATCAGTAGGTCTCAAGAGGTGGTATTTTTTTTTTAAGCAAACTCCTGGAGGAAACTGAGGCAGGTGGCCTTCTGGGCCCAAGTGGTCTACTCTGTGCCCGTCCGTCCACCCCAGTGAGCTGGGTGGGGCCTCATCCTCAGCCTGCAGGCACTCGGAGTTCAGTGACACAGCATCTTAGCAGCAAAGACACCCCTTCCCGATTCAAAGTGGCCCTCTCGTAATTCTCCTCCTCCGCACCATACTGCAGACATGCACGGAAAGGATGACACACCTGGTCTTATTTCTAAGAATTGAGGAAAATTCTGAGACCAGTCCCTGGGAGAGGGCAATGGGGAGGTGGTAGAGAGAAGGCACGCGCAATTCCAGCTCGGTATTCCAGAGAGCTACCCAAAGTGGGGTCATGGCGTGTGACTTCTCGTCTCCTGTGCGTGTGACCTTGGCCAAGGGGCCTCCCCTTTCTGGGTCTGTTTCCCCAGATTAAGGGGGTTGGACTGGAGCAGAGCTCCCTCCTGCGTTCCAGGACCTCCCTGGGGCTCTGCAGCAGTGTTTTGGGTGCTGGCAGTCATGCAAGTGGAGGGGCAAGGGTGTTGGGACTCTTCTGCCATTCCCAAGTTGACCTGCTTCTGTTCCGACTGTGCATCTAGCGTCCTCCTTTAGCTTTCATTTGAAAAACAAATGCGAGCAACAGGCCCGGAAGCTTTCTGTGGCATCTTCCATTGTCCATTTAATAGTCATTCATTATTGCCCCCTCTTTTTTTGTGGGCCATGGGCTGGGGCAACTGAGACCCCCATCCTATCCAGGCAGGATTTCTGGCTCCTGGAACACTCAGTCCAGTGGGGGAAATCAGACAAACACCCAGTTCATCAGCAGTGACAAGCCAGCCTACTGGTGAGCTGGCACCATGCCGATTGTACCTCCCCGAACCCCAGAAAGGGATCCTGCTGGCTTTCCTCTGACTTTTAAAGCCGTAATGAGAGAATCCACTTCCTTCTCCCCAGCCTGACAGCCCAGAGTTTCATTAGCGTCATGTGCTTTGGCATTTGATTTATTCAAGCTGACACTCAAGCAAACTGTCTTATACTCCTCTCTAATTGTGGGGAAGGGAAGAGTCTGCAAGTTTATGGTGTGACTTCAAAGCTTCAGAGTCAGTCTTGGGTTTTGCTACTTGCTGGCTGTGTGACCTTAGGCAGGTTAATTACCCTTTCTGAGCCTTGGCTTTCTCCACTGTTAAAAATGGGGACAATGATAGTTCCTACTTGATAGGATTGTGCTGATTAGATGAGACTGTGCTTGTGAAGTCCTTAGTAAGCACAGTCTTTGGCACTCAGTACAAGTTCAGTTAATTGTAGTTCCCCCTCCTTTTGAAACTATTATTATATTATATATTATATATATTATATTGTGTTCTTATCTTATCTTATCTTATCTTATCTTATCTTCTGTTTTGAGATTAGAAGCTCTTTGAGGGATTTGGGCTGTATCTGAATCCATTTCTGATGTTCTCCAATATGCCTAGCCGTTTGCTGGCACATTCTAGGCACTCAATAGCTGCTGCTGCTACTAAGTCGCTTCAGTTGTGTCTGACTCTGTGCGACCCCATAGATGGCAGCCCGCCAGGCTCCCCTGTCCCACTGGAGTGGGTTGCCATTTCCTTCTCCAACTCAATAGCTAGATTTATCTACTTGCATGGAGGAATCAGGAGAAATTCTGTTACAGTGGTTCTCAAAGTCTTGTCCAGCAGTGTGAGGATCACCTGGGAGCTAGAAATGCAGATTTTTCTGGACCCATCTCAGACTCACTGACTCAGCAGCTCTGGGAGGTTGTGGGATGGGGGTGGCAGTCTGGCACTTTGGGTTTTTACAAGCCTCCAGAAATTCTGATGCATTTTTAAGTTTGAGAATCTCCTTTCTACACTAATGACTTTCAAACTTGTTTTAAAACTTAGCAATATTAAAAAAAAAAGTTCCAAATGAAATCATATTCAGAAGTCAAGATATAATAGGTGAAAGAGAAGTACTTAGGAGTCACGGGGCAAGGCAAGACCCCTGCCTGCGTATCCTCCTAGGAGTCCTCAAACATTTAAGACTTCTGGAAATAGAGTTGAAGAAGCACGGCCTTACGATTTTTCATCCTCCTACTCATCACCTACCCGCCCATCTATCCACCCTCTCATGCATCCGTTCGTACACTCAGTATCACTTAGCACTTACTACATTTCAGCATTTCAATATGTTACCTCTCACCTCCTTGGTAAGTGGCAGAGCCAGGATTTGAACCCATCAAGACTGGCTCTAGGGTCTATGCAATTAACCATTACATGATGGTTGCTGATATTGAGAAAGAAATGGGAAGAAGGAGCAGTTCAGGGCATAGAAAGATAGGATAGCAACTGACAAATAAGCTAAACATCACTTCTTCAAGATCACCATGGTTACCATTTCCAGAGCACTTCCTATGGGCCAGGCTAACCCTCCTTCATCTTCACAGCCACCTGGCAAATTGGATGTTACTGGTCTACTTTCTGGGGAAACTGAGGCACTGAGAGGTAGAATTACTTGCTCAAGGAGACACAGCTAAGCAGTGGCCACCCCAGAATTTGAACCTAAGTTTGTTGGACTCCAACCCCCATAATCTTAAGGGGATTAAAAAGGTGAAGGGGAAGCCTTAGAAAATTGGAGTGACCTCAGGGCAAGGGGGTCTGTTGACTGGGTTTGGGGACAAGGTTGGGCTGACCCAGCCTTGGAGCCAAAGAGCAGACAGAGAGACAAAGAGGATGAGTGAGAAAATCTGGGCCCTTCCTGAACTTTCTAGCCTAGAGTACCCACATCACGGTTGTATCCCGCCAGCTGACGATATGAAAAAGTGTGTTGCCACTGGAGCCAGGTGGTGGTGGTGGTTTAGCCGCTAAGTCATGTCCAACTCTTGTGACCCCATCGACTGTAGCCCGCCAGGCTCCTCTGTCCATGGGATTCTCCAGGCAAGAATATTGGAGTGGGTTGCCATTTCCTACTCCAGGGGATCTTCCCAACCCAGGAATCGAACCTGGGTCTCCTGTACTGCAGGCAGATTCTTTATCGACTGAGCTGTAAGGGAAGCCAAGTGAGACTGGGCCAAATCCTGGCTCTGTCTCTTGCTGGCTGTATGACCTTGGGCAAGTTACGTAACATCTCTGAGTCCCAGTAACGACTTGCCTTTCAAAACTTTGAAAATCATGTTAACAAACAAGGCACTTGGGTAGGCAGTAGGCATTCACATAATGCCCTATTGCCAAATGCCATTCATTGGTCCATTCACTCAGTAAATACTGACTGTAGCACTTGCTGTCAGTGCCCCAGCCAGACCACCTTGGTGTCCACCACTCATTCCCCTATGTGCTCACATCCCAGCTTCCAGCTGTCAGTACCTGCAATGCTTTCATAGAGGAA
Source organism: Bos indicus (assembly GCF_029378745.1). NCBI lineage: Eukaryota > Metazoa > Chordata > Mammalia > Artiodactyla > Bovidae > Bos > Bos indicus. The sequence goes on along the minus strand of NC_091776.1, from coordinate 57,796,046 downwards.
ATAATGGGAAATTAACATCCCCCACCGCCTGGAGTGCCTTTAACCAATACCTGATAGCAGTTGGAGGACGTCTGCTCCCTTGACCCCCGAGGAGGGTAACTTTGAGACATATGGTCTACACTGGCTCCCAGGCGGTTCAGCTGTGGTCGCCTACAGTGGTAACTTACTAGATAGCGCCCCCTTTCCTGGCTCCTCCCCTTCCCCATCCCACCTGCACTCTCTCCTCTGGGTGTTTCCTGGGATTACCTCCTGAAGAAATTTCCTTGTATTCCAGCACCTCAGGTTCTGCTTCTGGGACACAAAACCTCAAACAAAACTGAGACATTGATTAAACCCCTACTATGTGCCTAGAGGAACCTATGCCATCCTATGCCTAGATGAACCAGGCAGGGTCCCTGCTGTCAGCACACTGCCTACCATCAGGCCATCAGAAAAACAGAGGATAAAAAAGCCTGTAAAGATTGAACTGCTTTCAGTATATGAAGCCCCAGAATGTTAAGGCCTCTTTCTTAGAACACGTCCAAGAATCACAATTATTTTTCTCCAGTCTTTCCCTGATGACCCAATGAATAAGCATTCTGAGGCCAGAATCCACATCTTGTTGCTCATTTCCTACTCCCCTGCAAATTGCCTAGCCCAGGGCTTGGCATTCACTTATCTGATAAAAATTCAGTGAGTACCCAGAGTATGTTCTAAGATGTGGGGACACAGCCAGCAGTGAGAAAGAGAGACCGGTTCCTAGCCCTCACGGAGTTGACCAAATGCAAGCAAGTAAAGTGGAGAAGGAAATGGCAACCCACTCCAGTATTCTTGCCTGGAGAATCCCATGGACAGAAGAGCCAGGGGCTACAATCCACAGGATCACCAAGAGCCGGACATGACTGAAGTGACTTAGCACAAACAAGTGAAGGCAAACATAAGATAAAAGCCCACGAGTAGACAAAGACTATAACGTCATTCTGTGACACATACGATGACAGAGACAGCAGGGCAAGGAGGAGATGGAGAGGGAGATGGAGAGGGAGCTGGGGCAGGGAGAGCGTCTTGGAGGACGCGCAGACCGCTGGTGCTCAGCAAAGGTTGCTGAACACAGGAAGTACAAGCCTTAGCTTTTGTGGTCAATGAGTAACACCACAATGAGGAGAGCATCTTCAACACAGAAAACCGTTCCAAGCACTTCAAACCCCGCTGACCCATCTCTGAGTTGATGCCATGGGAAAGATTTCAATGACTTCATTCAGAAATCTGTTAGGTCCCCAACACAGACAAGTACTTGGGCCAATTAACACCCCCGAGAGGAAGGCAGCCTTGATCAATATGAGTAGGAGTGCGGCCAGAATCAATGAGGGGCTGTCTGAGGTCTTGGGAAACCACACGGCACTGGACAAGCAGGTTCTGGAACAGTTTCTGCAGGAAGTCTCATGACCACGAAGTGGCTAAAACCAGCAGCAGTGAGTCCTCACTGCCGGCTTCCTTGGTGCTGGGCACATTGCTAAGTATCATAAGGGCCACACCTGTTGGAGGCTCACACAGACCCTGTTTGCTGCTGCTGTTTATTCACTAAGTTATGTCTGAATCTTGCTGACCCCATGGACTACAGCCTTCCAGGTTCCCCTGTCCAAGGTATTTCCCAGGCAGGAATACTGGAGTGGGCTGCCATTTCCTTCTCCAGAGGATCTTTCTGACTCAGGGATTGAACGCAAGTCTCCTGCATTGGCAGGTGGATTCTTTACTGTCTAAGCCACCAGGGAAGCTCAAAGACCCTGTTAGGTGGCTACTATCATAACCGCATTTTCCAGGGGAGGAAATAGAGGATCAGATGAGGTTAAGTAACTCGCTTGGGGTCACGCAATGACAATGTGGTTTGTTAAGGGCCACGAGGGGGGCTGCTAGTGGGAGCATAGAGGAGGTGTGCCTATCCAGTCTGGGGTAAAGGAACTCCTATGTCTGTGGGTATAATTTCTGAGTTGAGGTATGGAGAAGGTTGAAGTTGATGCAGGAATGTTGGAAGGTAAGGAGGGAGAGAAACTCATTTCAGTAACAGGCAATGCTTGAAAGTGAGGGCACATTCAGGAACCTCTGGGAGGTAGAACTTTGTCAAAAGGTAGAATTAACCCCTTGGCTTATTTTGTGCAGAGAAGGCAATGGCACCCCACTCCAGTACTCTTGCCTGGAAAATCCCATGGACAGAGGAGCCTGGTGGGCTGCTGTCCATGAGGTCGCTAAGAGTCAGACATGACTGAGCGACTTCACTTTAACTTTTCACTTTCATGCATTGGAGAAGGAAATGGCAACCCACTCCAGTGTTCTTGCCTGGAGAATCCCAGGGATGGGGGAGCCTGGTGGGCTGCCGTCTATGGGGTCACACAGAGTCAGACACGACTGAAGCGATTTAGCAGCAGCAGCAGCTTATTTTGTGTGGTTCAGGGTTTAGCCGGGTGGACGTTACATTTCCGGAGCTGTGGTTTAATGCTAGGCTGGCTGGCACTCCCCAGAAGGGCTGTATGGGTGGTGTGGGCGTCTTAGGGGTGATTCTGGGGGATTCCCTACTCCTCCTTCAGGTGGCAAGGTTATCCTTGCGCCCGTCTCCTTGGGCCCCATGGAGATCCCTGGGGTCAGCAATTGGACTCCACCATCCCAGCAGGATGAAGGCTATTCGTGTTGATTTTTAGATTAGCTTGTGGAGTCCACAGAGGTGATGGATGGTTAGGGGTGAACACAGCATCTGACAAGGTTGTCAGCATGTGCTGCCGCCCACACCCAGGGTGGCAGCCTCTCACCCAGGCCCTCTGAGGGTGCTGTGGACCACCCTGAGCAGCTTGATCAGTGGTCGTCTATGTATAGTCTCCAAGGCTCTGACTGTGCCCCTAAGCCCCAAATTGCTTGACGTGACCTTCTCTTTCCTTCTGACAACACTCTAGTCTGAACTGCCATCTTCCTCACCTGGAACACTCCATCAGCCTCAAGAGGCTTTCTGCCCGCTGTGTTCCAGTCTCCCCGCACAAATCAGAGTCACCTTTCCAAAGTGCAAATGTGACTGTGTCAAAGTCTCCAGTGCCCTCGAGTGCTTAAAGCCCAGATTCTCTAGCATTCCTCGGTTCATTCATTTTTCCATCCTACAAATGGTGATTGAGCACCACTGAGTCTTCTGAGGTCTGATGAGGTATTAGCCTCTCCACTGACTTGGCTGTATTGCCCTTTTGGTAGGAGTGAGTCTTGTGAGGACATCTCTTGCTTTTGTGGGCCCAGTTTTCACTGGGGAGTGCCCCCCTTTCACATACTGTCCTGGAGCCCATGAGGCACAGCTGTTTAGCCTTTCCTCAAAATCTTAGAGCTACCTTGAATTCCTTCAATACATTCCTTGTTTTGTCAGACTCAGTTGATGGTGCTTGAAACCAAAGAAACCCTGATGGGTGGGGCCACCTCTCCTCTTTCAGCCTTAAAGGGCTGTGAGCTGCCCGTAGTTTCCCCAGGTCCACCTGGACCCTTCTGTACTCTGCATGGTGCCCTTAGAGGCTGAGCCAATCAGCCGAGTCCCTTGCACCCAGCTTGCAGGGGGATTCAGCCAATGGAAAGCATCACACAACAGTGTGGGTGGGAGGACACAGAGGCTGGGTTTAATGCTCCTGGGTCCCTCCCTGAGGGCTAGAGGTGCAGTGGCCGTGCCCCTCTGTTAAAGGCAATCTTTCACACACAGTTCACTCCCCAGGTCCTGTTAACGGCCCCTTCCTCTTACTCTTTGAGGCTCCCCCTAGTTTTCTAGGCTCCCCCTAGTTCAAACCAATCAATCTGAAAGGAAATCAACTCTGAATATTCATTGGAAGGACTGATGCCAAAGCTCCAATACTTTGGCCACCTGATGTGGAGAGCTAATTAGAAAAACCCTGATGCTGGGAAAGATTGAGGGCAGAAGCAGAAGGGAGCAACAGAGGATGAAATGGTGGGATGGCATCACAGACTCCATGGACATGAGTTTGAGCAAACTCCAGGAGATGGTGAAGGACAGGGAAACCGGGCATGCTGCAGTCCATGGGGTTTCAAAGAGTCGTACATGACTTAGCAACTGAACAACTAGTTCTGGGTCTTGTACTGCCTCTTGCTGGTTCCCCTTGACCCGGACCACACCTTTGTAAACAAAGCCTCCACAAATCTCCCCTCCAATTACATAGTTTGTATGTGTATCCTTTTCTTGCCAGGGCCCTGACTGTTTCCAGGGAGGCATCTGCCATCATCTGTGCCTGCTTGTTAGAAGCTGTGGAGGGTTTCCCAGGGTCCTGGATGCATGGGGGGTAGGGCGGGGGATGGAAGGCCTAGGAGAAGACAAAGAGAAATCCCCTAAAGTACCCCTAAAATGGGAATGCTAAGAAGAGCTCCAGCTAGAACAAGCTCTGAGCTGTAAGTTCACCATTTCCTTGCTGCGTGACCTTGAGAAAAACCACTTCCTGTCTCTGAGCCACATCTTCTCATCTGTAAAATGGGAATGATAATAGAACTTCCTACATCACATCGGGCTCTGCTGGAGGGTCAACGGCATCATGGTATTCATCCATTCATTCATTGACTCACTCAACAAATATGAATTGAGGGACTTCCCTGGTCGTCCAGTGGCTGAGACTCTGCCCTCTCAATGCAGAGGGCCCAGGTTTGATCCCTGGTCAGGGAGCTAGATTGCACATGCCGGAATCAAAAGAACCTATATGCCACAATGAGGATAAAAGATGCCACGTGATGCAATTAAGACCTGGTACAATCAATTAAGTAAATAAAATTAAATATTAAAAGATGTATCGAGCCCCTGCTATGTGCCTGGCAATGTGCTGGGTGCTGGGGACCCCAGTAGAGAGCACAGATACTGCTCTTACCCTCCAGTAGCTCCCAGCCTACGTGGAGAAAGGCACATAGACAAAGAGCCATACAACCAAATATCCAGTTGTTCACTGTGGACGTCCTTCTGTGGGGGGCCCAAATGGGACTGAAAAGTCTTCTCTGAGGAAATGGCTAGTGTGTGAGCTGAGTCTTGGAGGATGAGGAAGGCCAGCTGGAGGGTGAACCAAGATAACAGAGGTGGCTGTTGGAGGAGCTGTGAGTGACGGGGGAACAGATGATGAGGAAAGGAGGTGGCAGAGATCAGGCTAATCAGAGCTTTGCCTCCCTCAGTGACGGGTCTGCATTTTATTCTGAGCATGAGAAGAGCCATGGGTGGTCTGATTTATGGCTTGAAGGACCACTCTGGCTGTTGTATGAAGAACAGACTAGAGATGGGCCAGGATGGAGTCAGGGAGACCAGAAGGGCCCTGTTGCAGTTGCCCAAGTGAGACAGGATGGTGGCTTAGGCTATGGAAGAGGCAGCCTAAGTGGTGGAGGAAATGAGCTGAGGCAGAGACGGCCTGCTGACCACCACAGATCCACTTCCATAGCGTATTGTGGCTGGGAAGCAGCTCTCCTGCCAGAGACTACACTTCCCAGTGCCCTTTGGGGCTGGATGAGGTCATGTGACTTGTTCTCACCAATGAAATGAGAGCAGAAGTGAAGGCCTCACTTCTGAACTGAAGCAGTTAAGAGCAGGTGTGTCTTTCCCACTTTCTCTTTTCCTGTCCATTGGTTGGAAGCAAAAAGCCCTACAGGATGGTGGAGGCATAAGATGGGAGCCCCTGAATCACCATCTGGACCCCTAAGTGGACTTTATTTGACCTATGCACACATTTCTGTTCTACAGAGCCACTGAGATTGTAGGGTCTGTTACAGTTAGACTGAGCAATGGGCAGACCAGTTAGGAGAAAGAACCAGCAGGACTTGGTGATGGATTGGATGAGCAAGAAGGAGGTCAAGAATAACTTCTGTTTTGGCTTGAGCAATTGTGCAGAGGAAGTTAATGTTTCCCGAGCTGGGGAAGATGAGAAAGGTGAAAGAGAGTCCCCCCCACCCCCTTCTTTCTTCCTTCCTTTTATTTCTTTGTAGGAGTGAAGAGTTGAGTTTAGAACATGATGTTTGCAATGCCTGGGAGACATTCGAATGGAGATGTTAAGTAAAAAGTTAGATGTAAGAATTCAGAAGAGGTCTGAGCCAGTGATGTAGTTTGGGATTTGTTGTTTTGTAGACAGCATTTGAAGTACATAGTAGGTCCTTGATAAATGTTCTCTGAATTGGAATGTGAGTCATGTCTTCTTCACTTCTACTCAGCATTTGGAAGTCGATGAGCGCAAATCATCCCAAAGTAGTTAATGACCTCTATCCCCACCCCAACAGCAAGCTGAACAACCACCCACTCTCTGCTCTGCGCTCCTCTACTCGTTGAAGAAGAGTCCCTTTGAGCTCAGAAAAAGTTGAGAATCTAGCTATTCAAAGGCTGAATGAAGGTAATTCTGATGACGCTTGAAAATGCCTTCCTGCTGTGTTGGGTAAAACACTCCTCTTTGATGCAATAAAATCACTTGTATCTCTGCCTCTTATGTCCTCAAGCAACTTCACCTAAGGGGCTGGGGTATGAAAACAGTGTGAAAGAGCAGGGCTGGGCTTCACCTGCCTCCAGATGAGGCCACTTGTCTCTTCCCAGGTCTTTTATTCCCCGGGTTTTACAGTTGCTGCAGCATAGGGAAGGTCTTCTGGGCAGACTGGGGAGGCAGTTTGGAAGAAATTCTTGGAAGAGCTGGTATTTTCACCCAATGGCCTCTAACTCCAGGGAAGCAAAACAAATATAGTCACCCCTCAGCATCCATGGGGGATTGGTTCCAGGACACCGCCCACCCCCCCCACCCCCGCCCCGTGATCCCAGAATCCATGGATGTTCAAGTCCCTTATATACAATGGGGAAGCACAGTTGGCCTCTAGTATCTGTGGGGTCTGCATCTGTGGGTTTTGGATTCTTGAATTCCAGGAACCGAGGACTGAAGAATGCAGAACTGGTGAATGCGAAGCACTGGGATTGGCAGTTGGGTGAATCTGCAAATGCAGAACTGGACGTGGAGGGCTGTTTGGACCTGCAGGAGCCCACCAGTTGGACTCAAAGAAACTGGTCACGTGGGGACTTGAAGAATTGTGGAGTACAGATTCTCTCTAAAGGGATGGATGCAATGGGGTTCCAGCAGATTGTTGCCATGTGGAATGCAAATCCAGGATCACTGGGTCTTCTGACTTCTCAAGAGATACTTCAAATACAGATTTTATATGAAATCTGAATTTTAAATGCTGGCAACTAATTACATTTAAACAGTGTTTGTGGGCCAAACAAAGAACATGTGCTTGTGCATATGATGTCTTGAAACCAGCTTGCAGCCCTCAGGGACTTGTGGGGTGGACGTGTGCCTCTTTCCTAAGTAATTACCCATGGGGGGGAAATATGTAATCATTTTGGAATTGCTATTGAACCAGTGCAAGTTCATCAACTCAGCTCTATAAATAGTGAACCGTAATTCATGTGTGTGTGTGTGTGTGTAACCCCCTCTTCCCTGATAGCTCAGTTGGTTAAGAATCTGCCTGCAATGCAGGAGACCCCAGTTCAGTTCCTGGATTGGGAAGATCCGCTGGAGAAGGGATAGGCTACCCACTCCATTATCTTGGGCTTCCTTTGTGGCTCAGCTGGTAAAGAATCCATCTGCAGTGTGAGAGACCTGGATTCGACCCTGAGTTGGGAAGATCCCCTGGAGAAGGGCAAGGCTACCACTCCAGTATTCTGGCCTGGAGAATTCCATGGACTGTATAGTCCATGGGGTCACAAAGAGTCAGACACGACTGAGCAACTTTCACTTCATTTCACTTCACTTTGGTGAGGTAAGCCTTTTAGGTTTTTCAATAGGTGAGAAAGAATGTCAAGATAATGGTGATGGGGAGCAAACCAGACCTTGAGTCGGAGGGCTGTGTGTCTCTCTCACTGCTGAATCTTCGAAACTAAGCAGGTGCTTGAAAATATTGTTGGATAAAGTAATGAACGGGAAGGAATGGGCGAATAAAAGTAGAAGCAACCACAGAATCAGGTTTGCATGTTTCAGAACATGGGAACCCTTAGTGGCCCAATGGTCCCCCAAGCCCCACATCTTAGTTCTGCTACATTTATTTATTTATTAGGTAAGTGTATGTACTTGCCTATACTGGGGCTTAGTTGCTTAGTTGCGGCTTGTGGGATCTTAGTTCCCTGACCAGGGATTGAACCTGGGCCCCCTGTGGCGGGAGCATGGAGTCTTAGCTACTAGACCACCAGAGAAGTCCCAGTTCTGCTACATTTCAATGATCTTCTGAAGAGGTCACCTCTTGGGTGCTGGTGCAATGTATAATGATTGGTTCTTTCCTTCCTCCCTCCTTCTCTTCCACCCCTCTACTGTCATAAGTATTGAAGAGAATCAGAGAGTCAAGAGGATGCAGAGTCCCGTGTCCACACAAGCTTCACCCTACCATCCAATCCATTTTTCTTACTGCAAGAAGAGTGACATCATCCTGTCGCCCACTAACTTCATCAGTGGCCTTCCACTGCCCTCAAGACAGAATGAACTGCTAACTCCTATCAAGTGCATCTTCTGCCCAATCCTTCCCTGGCTCTCCCCGCCGCACCCACTGACCTAGACTCCAGCCAAACACAGAGACTCACAGTTGTTAGCAGGGGCTCACCCCACGGCCTTTGCACAAGTGCTTCTTTATGCCTTGAAGACATTTCCACTCCCTCTTTACCTGGCTAAACCCTACTTCTCCTTCACATCTCAGCTGAGACCTCACTGCCCCCAGAAGGCCTCTCCTATCTCCTGACACTGGGTTACATGGCCCCCTCTGGGTTCCCTGAGTTCCCTGGACTCCCTTCCAGCACAGATCACACGACTCCTGGCTCCCTGCCTGCCAGTCTCTGTCTCTGTGTCATGTTCAGGGTTGGCTGGCTTTCTGTTGCCTAACAGAATTGCAGGAAAGACTTCTGAATGAATACCATCTCTCCTTTCCCCTCTGCCTCCCGAGCCTGCAGGGCCCTGTGGATTATAAAGAGAGTTAATGGTCCTCCACAGGGTAGGGAGTGTGAGGTTACAGAAGGGGCCCCCTGTCCCCACAGCTCTAATCGACCACAGAGCAGGAGCCCGCACCAATAGTAAGTCAGGGTCAAAAGAAAGCATTGTTCCCTTCTGGGAGGTCCTCAGGTAGAGACCTCACAAAGTCGGCGACACTTCTGGTGTCAAGGGAGTGTCCTATGGGGCAAAGACCTGGAAAGGGGTGTGTGTGTGTGTGTTACACCCCAGTACTTTGCAAGGGTCTCAAATTCAGACTTGTCAGCAGCATTGCCCCCAGATGCTGGGTAAGAGGCTCTGTGGTGTAGTGGTTACTTCCTCTGACTGTGGTGTCCAGCTTCCTGGGTTTGAATATTGTCTCTACTATAATTTTATTTATATAATATTACCCAGCGGGGTGCCCTTGGCCAAGCCATTAAACTTCTCTGTGCCTCAGTTTTCCCCTCATGTAAAACTGTCTTGAGGAGGACAGTATTACGTGTTGGGGTCGGAATGGGCATTCGGTGCTATGAGGTTGCTGAAGGGTTCAGGGCTGGGCTGGGCTGGGGTGTAGGAAGAGCTGGAGAAACCTCCGCGTTTGTCCTTGCTCTGCTTTGGGGACTGACATGGAGATGATTCTGCTCACTGCAAGGCCCGGCCTCCCCTCCCAGCTCTCCTGCAGACTCTCCGGGCAGCCCTGGGCAGGTTCCTTCTCCTTCTGGGGTCTCCCCAGCTGCTCAAGGAGTCTCCCGCCTCGGGCGGATGGGCCGTGCCAAGCATTTGGGAAACAGCTGTTTGACCGCTTGGCCAGAGCCTGCCCTTTTGGGGTGTGGATTAGAAGGCAGTGGGGGGGAAGTGGGTTTGAATCACCGCGGGGACTGACTAGTCTGTGGAAGCCCTGGACGATAGGGGTACAGGGCCAGCAAACCGAGGGGGCCACAGGCAGGGTGGCCGATGGTGCCGGTTTGCCTGGGACTGTCCTGGTGTTATCACTGAACCTTCCACGTACTGGAAACTCCCTCGGCCCTGGGCACACTGGGACCATTGGTGACCCAGGCACATCAGACACCCCCTAAGTGGGATCCTAACACTTCTGGGATAACGAGGTTGAGGGCAGATCGGATGTGGCTACTGGGGAACTGACAAGGGCGACCCCAGCACCCCACCCCTGGTGTTGTGGGCTGCCTGACTTTCTCTTTTTGCATAACGTCCCCCCAGATGTCAGACACCCTATGAAATGAAAGCTGACACTTTTCCAGCCACAGGGCCTGTTCAGGCTGTACCCTCCACCTGGACCTGCCTTCCTCCCTCCTTTCCTCCAGCAACAAAGGTTTATTGTATAGTACAGGGAACTGTACTCAATGTCTTGTAATAACTTGTTCAGTTCAGTTCAGTTCAGTTGCTCAGTTGTGTCCGACTCCTTGTGACCCCATGAATCACAGCACGCCAGGCCTCCCTGTCCATCACCAACCCCCGGAGTTCACCCAGACTCATGTCCAGCGAGTCAGTGATGCCATCCAGCCATCTCATCCTCTGTCGTCCCCTTCTCCTCCTGCCCCCAATCCCTCCCAGCATCAGAGTCTTTTCCAATGAGTCAACTCTTCGCATGAGGTAGCCAAAGTACTGGAGTTTCAGCTTTAGCATCATTCCTTCCAAAGAAATCCCAGGGCTGATCTCCTTCAGAATGGACTGGTTGGATCTCCTTGCAGTCCAAGGGACTCTCAAGAGTCTTCTCCAACACCACAGTTCAAACACATCAATTCTTTGGCGCTCAGCCTTCTCATTCCAACTCTCACATCCATACACAACCACAGGGAAAAACCATAGCCTTGACTAGACGGACCTTTGCTAGCAAAGTAACGTCTCTGCTTTTGAATATGCTATCTAGGTTGGTCATAACTTTCCTTCCAAGGAGTAAGCGTCTTTTAATTTCCTGGCTGCAGTCACCATCTGTAGTGATTTTGGAGCCCAAAAAAATAAAGTCTGACACTGTTTCCACTGTTTCCCCATCTATTTCCCATGAAGTGATGGGACCAGATGCCATGATCTTCGTTTTCTGAATGTTGAGCTTTAAGCCAACTTTTTCATTCTCCACTTTCACTTTCATCAAGAGGCTTTTGAGTTCCTCTTCACTTTCTGCCATAAGGGTGGTGTCATCTGCATATCTGAGGTGATTGATATTTCTCCCAGCAATCTTGATTCCAGCTTGTGTTTCTTCCAGTCCAGCATTTCTCATGATGTACTCTGCATATAAGTTAAATAATCAGGGTGACAATATACAGCCTTGACGAACTCCTTTTCCTATTTGGAACCAGTCTGTTGTTCCATGTCCGGTTCTAACTGTTGCTTCCTGACCTGCATACAGATTTCTCAAGAGGCAGATCAGGTGGTCTGGTATTCCCATCTCTTTTAGAATTTTCCACAGTTTGTTGTGATCCACACAGTCAAAGGCTTTGGCATAGTCAATAAAGCAGAAATAGATGTTTTTCTGGAACTCTCTTGCTTTTTCCATGATCCAGCGGATGTTGGCAATTTGATCTCTGGTTCCTCTGCCTTTTCTAAAACCAGCTTGAACATCAGGAAGTTCACGGTTCACATATTGCTGAAGCCTGGCTTGGAGAATTTTGAGCATTACTTTACTAGCATGTGAGATGAGTGCAATTGTGCGGTAGTTTGAGCATTCTTGGCATTGCCTTTCTTTGGGATTGGAATGAAAACTGACCTTTTCCAGTCCTGTGGCCACTGCTGAGTTTTCTGAATTTGCTGGCATATTGAGTGCAACACTTTCACAGCATCATCTTTCAGGATTTGAAATAGCTCCACTGGAATTCCATCACCTCCACTAGCTTTGTTCGTAGTGATGCTTTCTAAGGCCCACTTGACTTCACATTCCAGGATGTCTAGCTCTAGGTCAGTGATCACACCCCTCCCTTCACACGACCCCTCTGGGACCCTGTGAAAATCCCTCCATCCTGCTGCTGGTGCCCACAGGCAAGTTGCTGGGACACCTCCATCTCCTTGTCCACACAACAGAACGTAAGAGATGAGACCTCTTAGGGGTACCAGGACACACACCACCCTTCTCCCCTGGGCCTTTTCTCTCACATACCTAAGAATTGGGCACCCAGAATGTGATTTGGTGAAGCCACTATGGAGAACAGTATGGAAGCTCCTCAAGAAATTAAAGAGAGTTGCCATTTGATCCAGCAATCCCACTCCCGGGCATAGATTTAGACAAAAGTATAATTCAAGAAGATACATGCACCCCAATGTTCATAGCAACAATATTTACAACAGCCAAGATGTGGAAGCAGCCTAAATATCCATCGACAGACGAATGGATAAAGAAGATGTGGCACATACACACAATGGAATACTACTCAGCCATCACAACGATGACATAATGCTATCTGCAGCTACATGGATGGAGCTAGAGATGATCACACTAAGAAAATCAGAAAGAGAAAGACAAATATATGATATTACTTATATGCAGAATCTAAAATAGGACACAAATGAACCTATCTACAAAACAGACTCACAGACATAGAAAACAGCCTTGTGGTTGCCAAGGGGGGTGGGGGGCGGGGGAAGGATGGATCGGGAGTTGGGGATAGCAGATGCAACCTGTCATATCCATTCTATAATGGATAAACAGCAAGGGCCTACTGTATAGCACAGGGAACTCTATTCAATATTCTGTGATAAACCATGATGGAAAAGAATATGAAAAAGAATGTGTATATATGTATAAGTGAATTACTTTGCGGTACAGAAGAAAATGAAGAAACTGTAAATCAACTGTACTTTAAATGAAAAAAAAAAAAGAAGAACCAGGCTTACATATGTATCCATCCCAGGCTGGCCTTTAGCTCTCTGTACACATGTGATGTTTGATTGTTGAATCACGGATTTCAAAAACGTCCTTTCAAAGGCCTTGAAAGGGCCTTTGGCAAGACAACTACGAGCACAGTGAACATCTGTCAAGTGCTTTCCGCGGCCTGCGATGTTCTAGGCTGCAGCCGCTTTGAATTCAGACATCGCTGCTAGTCTATCAAGTGCTGACCACATGCCAGTCATGGCACAGAGCGCTCCACACCAGTAATTCTCAGCAGGGGTGGGTTGGACCCCCAGGGGACCCGAGGCAACATCTGGAGACACTTCTGTTGCCACGACTGGGGGAGCGGTGCTGCTGGCATCTAGTAGGTGGAGGTCAAGGACGATGCCTAACGCCCTGCAAGGCACAGGGAAGCCCCTATCACGAACAGTTATCCAGACCAATGTATCGACGGTGCCAAGGTCTGGAGACCCCGCTCCACCTGTGTGAGCTCTTATTTCATCTACCCAATGGCCACGGGATGTGGGTAAAACAGAGGAGGAAATGGAGACTCAGGTCCTGGCACATGCCCGGAGGAGTCAGAATAGGACCCCCAGTAAATATGATGCCGAGTCCCATGCTCTTTTCACCCTGGCTTAGGGGGAGCAGACTCGGAGGGGTGTGTAGAGGTGGCTGCCTTGGCAGGAGATGAGGGGATGCTTGGCTGGAGTTAGGGGACCCTCCTGATTAGCTGAGTGCAGCCCTGTCTGAGGGTCACTGGAGGGTTGGCTTGGGGCAGAGTGGCTTGCCAGAGCCCAGAGCCGGCCCTTCGGGAATTCTCCCAGCTGGCCAGAGCCGCCACCAGATGGGAGGCCAAGTAGAACTTAATATCTGACCATCTGCAGCCAGCAGCCCCCAAGCTTGGCAGGCAGCCCTCCCCGTGGATGAAAAGGGTCTGCTGGCAACACTGTATATCCTGCTGCTGGTTCTAGAAGACCTGATCACTGAAGATACAGTACCTCACACGCCACTGCACATCACACACACAGCTTCAATCTCTTGGGTGCCATGAGCTCTGATGGACACTGAAACCATCCATCTCTCTGTAACACGCCTGCTCCTGCCTTTCCTTAGGAACCTGATGGACACGAAGCTATGATAAAGGGGCTCTTGGTCTCCTACATCGAGCTGAAGGGAAAGCATCAACATTTCTGGGTGCAGCCAAAGACATTCATGCTGGCAAGGGGAGGGTGTCCTCTATCTGCCCCTGGCACACCCTAAGCCACCAGAAAGGCCTGGTCGGTCCCCTCCCTCCTGTGAGCTGCCCGCCAGCACTTTACTCTCTTGATCCACTTCCGGGAAGCTACAACCAGCTTCACACCTCGGGGACCCAGGGGTCCTGAGGCGTTACAGAATCATTCTGAAGAGGCACAGTTCTTAATCGCAGCAGGGGTTCCCAGTAATGGAAGGTTTCTGTCAGGCTCCAGGCACTGCGATCCATTGTCACCTTCAAGTCCTGAGGATGTCTCTGATACTGAACCCCATTTTCTGACGCTCAGAGAGGTGAGGGCTTTCTCCCAAGATCACAGAGCATGTGCATGATTTCAGGGTTTTCTAGTAAGTTGAGAATTTTCACAGCTCATGCAGAAGGGTCCAGGGTAGAGCCGGCATACGGGGAACACCCCAGACCAGCCCATGTCCCTGTGGGGTCTCGGGAAGCCCTGTGCAACAAGCGACAAGGGTTGTCCCACTAGGCTCGTACCTGCCTGCCTTCCAGATGCCGGGGGCATGCTCTTCTTCTGAGGTGGTTGAAACACACACACTTGCCATCGATGACTCTTTTGATCAAAGCCCTCTTTAGAAATAGGGCCATGACCCACTTTGTAGCAATTACACGTCTGAGAAAGGTCCCAGCTCCTGAAGTTGCATCTTTTGCGCCCTCACCCTGTCCAGAAGTTGCATCTTCCCTGCTGGTTTACTTGATTAGCCGGGTCTGAGCCCAGCACAGGGAACACCAGCATGAGGGCAGCACGCCTCTGCCTGGCGCATCCCATGTGCTGAGGAGAGCTGGCGTTAGCTTGGCACCCACCCTCTGAGGGGTGCTTTGCAGTCTCAGGCCTTCTCATCCTCTCAGTGGTCCTGTGATGTTGGATTACCATCACTTCCTTTTTGAGGCCTGGCAGCTGGGGCTTCCAGGGGTTTGTGGTTTGCGCAAAGTCCTGCAGTCAGATGGTGGCCAAGGTAGGGCAAGGAACCAGGTCTGGGCTGGGGTGTGTGTCCCTGTCCCTGTGGGTCTGAGCTCTGGAAGCCTGCCCTGCTGCCCTGATGGGGTCAGGAAGGGATGTGATCATTCTCTTGGCCTCCTGGGTTCTACCACCTTTCGAAGTTCAAGGCAATTTCTTCACCAATGGGACCAGCTCTACACTCTTGCTTTTAACCTAAGCACACAGGGCTGGCTAGCTGGCTACAATTCTCCAGTAACTTTCAAGTGTCCAGTGCAACCAAGCCAGATAGGCTAAAGAGTTTCCTTCTGCTGACCCGGGCAAGGAAATCATATTACCGAATTACGGTTCATTTGCAAAGTTCCCTTGACCAGCCAGTAGGCTGGCTTCCTGACCCCATTAATCAGATAGTCAACTTCCATGTTCAGGGTGGCCCAGACGGTCTGTGGCTGGTCCCAAAGGACAGTGGCCTGACCTTTGTGGAATGAGAGGTCAGTGATCAAAACATGGCTCAGATTCCAGTGGCTCATCTCAATTTCTGGGAGAGTTACCTAACTCCTCTGAGCCTCAAATTTCTCACTCATAAAACAGGGATGGTAACAGTATTTGGCTGTCTGGGAGGCCTTACAAATAGCTATGAAAAGAAGAGAAGTGAAAAGCAAAGGAGAAAAGGAAAGATATAAGCATCTAAATGCAGAGTTCCAAAGAATAGAAAGGAGAAATAAGAAAGCCTTCCTCAGCGATCAATGCAAAGAAGTAGAGGAAAACAACAGAATGGGAAAGACTAGAGATCTCTTCAAGAAAATTAGAGACACCAAGGGAACATTTCATGCAAAGATGGGCTCGATAAAGGACAGAAATGGTATGGACCTAACAGAAGCAGAAGATATTAAGAAGAGGTGGCAAGAATACACAGAAGAACTGTACAAAAAAGGTCTTCATGACCCAGATAATCACGATGGTGTGATCACTCACCTAGAGCCAGACATCCTGGAATGTGAAGTCAAGTGGGCCTTAGAAAGCATCACTATGAACAAAGCTAGTGGAGGTGATGGAATTCCAGTGGAGCTATTTCAAATCCTGAAAGATGATGCTGTGAAAGTGCTGCACTCAATATGCCAGCAAATTTGGAAAACTCAGCAGTGGCCACAGGACTGGAAAAGGTCAGTTTTCATTCCAATCCCAAAGAAAGGAAATGCCGAAGAATGTTCAAATTACCATACAATTGCACTCATCTCACACGCTAGTAAAGTAATGCTCCAAATTCTCCAAGCCAGGCTTCAGCAATACATGAACCGTGAACTTCCTGATGTTCAAGCTGGTTTTAGAAAAGGCAGAGGAACCAGAGATCAAATTGCCAAGATCCGCTGGATCATAGAAAAAGCAAGAGAGTTCCAGAAAAACATCTATTTCTGCTTTATTGACTATGCCAAAACCTTTGACTGTGTGGATCACAACAAACTGTGGAAAATTCTGAAAGAGATGGGGATACCAGACCACCTGACTTGCCTCTTGAGAAACCTGAATGCAGGTCAGGAAGCAACAGTTAGAACTGGACATGAAACAACAGACTGGTTCCAAATAGGAAAAGGAGTACGTCAAGGCTGTATATTGTCACCCTGCTTATTTAACTTATATGCAGAGTACATCATGAGAAACGCTGGGCTGGAATCAAGATTGCCAGGAGAAATATCACTAATCTCAGATACGTAGATGACACTACCCTTATGGCAGAAAGTGAAGAGGAACTAAAGAGCCTCTCGATGAAAGTGAAAGAGGAGAGTGAAAAAGTTGGCTTAAAGCTCAACATTCAGAAAATGAAGATCATGGCATCTGGTCCCATCACTTCATGGCAAATAGATGGAGAAACAGTGGAAACAGTGTCAGACTTTATTTTTGGGGGCTCCAAAATCACTGCAGATGGTGATTGCAGCCATGAAATTAAAAGACGCTTACTTCTTGGAAGGAAAGTTAGACCAACCTAGATGGCATATTCAATAGCAGAGACATTACTTTGCCAACAAAGGTTCGCCTAGTCAAGGCTATGGTTTTTCCAGTAGTCATGTATGGATGTGAGGGTTGGACTGTGAAGAAAGCTGAGCGCCGAAGAATTGATGCTTTTGAACTGTGGTGTTGGAGAAGACTCTTGAGAGTCCCTTAGACTGCAAGGAGATCCAACCAGTCTGTTCTAAAGGAGATCAGTCCTGGGTGTTCTTTGGAAAGAATGATGCTGAAGCTGAAACTCCAGTACTTTGGCCACCTCATGAGAAGCGTTGACTCATTGGAAAAGACTCTGATGCTGGGAGAGATTGGGGGCAGGAAGTGAAGGGGATGACAGAGGTTGAGATGGCTGGATGGCATCACCGACTTGATGGACGTGAGTTTGAGTGAACTCTGGGAGTTGGTGATGGACAGGGAGGCCTGGCGTGCTGCGATTCATGGGGTCGCAAAGAGCTGGACACGACTGAGCAACTGAACTGAACAGTATTTGGAAGACTTTTTTTTCCCTTTTAGTATGCATTTTCCTTTCTTATCAGCACCCCCATCTTTTAAGGGGTAGTTTGTCTTTCTCTGTTGGATGACCATTCATTCTGCTCATCCCTTGCCAAGGGGTGGGTAAGACTTAGCCTAGGGGGCCGTGGTGAGGATTAAATGGCTGATGCCTGCAAAGCATTTAATCTAGTACCTGGCATTCAGTGAGGATGCTGTCTCTCTGGGGTAGGAAGCCCCAAGGTGTCGCCAATGACCCTGCCTCCCAGTAATCATCCTTGCATCCCTCTGAATCCTCCCCCAATGAAGTGTGGCTGGGACCTAGTGATTGCTTCTAACCAAGAGAACCCGGCTAAAGCAATGGATGTCACTTCCTAGATTTGGTTCCGAAAAGATAGACGCTTCTCTCTTCTTTCCTTCTCCTGTCCTTGCCTTAGAGATGGTTAAATGAGACAATGCCTGAAAAGCATTTAACCTTGGTTCTTTCTCTTGGAGTCTTTGCCCTGGGGGAAACTGGGGAGAAAGCCAGGAGCTGACGCTGGAGAGCCCTGCATTGTGGTGAGGAGCTGATGTCTCCTGGCAACAGGCGGCCAGACCCACACTGCAGAGACCCGCTGACTAGCTGGGAAGTGGATCTTCCTGCAATGGAACCTGGAGATGACTGCTAGTCTTCTGTCTTGCCTCACCCACTGAGGGGGGTCCGTGAGGACTATGGTTTTATTTTTTCTTTATTTAAAAAAATTTTTGGCTGTACCTGGCAACATGAGAGACCTTAGATCCCTGACCAGGAATTTAACCTGCATTGGAAGGTGGAGTCTTAACCACTGGACTGCCGAGGAAGTCCTGGGACTGTGGTTTTTAAAGTGTTCTGCTAGCTCTGAAGCCCTCTAAGGGATTTGCTATTTTTCTGTTAACTATTACTCCAGAAACTGCCAACTGAACCTCTCGAGACCAAAGTACACAGTGTTGAGCCCATCGGTCCACTTGAGATTTCAAATTCCCAGTTTGCAGATGTGAAAACTGAGGCTGGGAGAGTTTAAGAGATGTGTGCATGGTCACACAGCCAATACTGGGCCAAACTGGGACTTGCCAGAGTGGGCCTGCTCAGTGAACATTTGCCTCCCAACAAATTTGAGTCAGTCTTCTGAGAAATGGGCCCAGGGAGCCCTTTCTCACTCAAGAAACATCCTTAGCCTGTGCCAGGGTTGGCGAAGGTCATCCATGTTGTCTTTCCCAAGGGTCCGCCAAAGCTGAGACTGGTCCCAAGAGAACCAGAGATCAATGGGTTTGCAGCAGCTTCCTCTTAGGTTGAGGAGGGTGCTGGGACAGCCTGAGTGGAGGCAGGGGGATGGCTGAGGTGGTCTGTCTGAGCCCTGGATGACCAGGAGCTGAACTCAGAGGCCCTGGCCACAGGCCTCTGACTGGGTCTCTGGAGGCCCCCCTAGTGGAAAGTGGCCCCCACCTGTGTGATTGAAGGGTGAAGGATCCCCACTGTCAATCTCCTTCCCAGGGACTCTCATCTGAGCCAGAGGTTCATGGTTGCTGTGACCTCATCCCCTGGGTCCGTCCCTGCTTCCCCATAATTTATGTCCACGTCCACGTTAATTGATGCTGCAGAGGCCGTGAACTGGGCTAATAGTTTCCAAATAGCAGATTGCCAGGTTTCTTGGCTGATTATGAGGCATTAGAGTGGGAAGTGGCAAGGTTCTGCTGTAGGATAATTAGTGAAGGACCCGGGGGACGCCATCTGCCCGGATGGGATTCAGAAGCCTCCGTGTGGCGTGGCCACCCGGCGCCCTCTGAGGTCCTCCAACCCCAGACAGCAGGAAGGGTACATCTCCTGGGCGGAGCTGGAGGAATTCTCCTCGGGTGATTTCTTCAGTGTCCCCCATTTTCATGTGGTGATGACGTGTCAGACGGAAGCCTAGAGGGACTTCCCTGGTGGTCCAGTGGCTAAGACTCCATGCTCCCAAAGCAGGGGTCCAGGTTCCGTCCCTGGTTGGGGAACTAGATCCCACATACTGCACCTGAAGATCGCGCATGATGCAAAGAAGACTGAAGGTCCTGTGTGCCACAGCTAAGGCCTGGCGCAGCCATACAAATAAACAACCAAGTATAGATATATAAGAACGAAGCCTAGTGCTGGGCTTCCAGGATCCAGAGGGAGCAAATGCTTGTCAGATAATAATAATAATACCCCTCTTAATAGTATTTGCTGTATGCCAGGCACTGTGCCAGGACTTTCCTTAGATCTCATCTAATTGACATGCCCACCTGGGGGAAGGGGCTTTTGGTGCTCCCATTCTACAGATGAGAAAACTGAGACATGAGCGGTGATGTCATATACCTCCAGCAAGAGGTGATGTTTGAGGAAGAGCTGGGCTTAACTCTGTGTGGTCTGGCTCTAAACCACCACTCCCCACAGCCTCTCCAGGGTGCAGTGGGACAAGCTTTGGGTTTTTTGTTTTTTGTTTTCCAACTTTCTATTGCTCCCCAATTACTCCAGTTTCAGTTCATTTCCAGGTTAGCCCCTTTGCACATGCCCTCACCAGTTATGCCAGGGTGTCCTTCCTCCCTTGTCTGACTTCCCACCTCCTCAGGATGGATGGCTGCAGGTGGGGAGAGGATGGGAAGAAGGGAAACAGGGCTCACTGAATCGTTCTGCATATATGATTCCATTTTAAAACGCCTGTGTGATAGCAGTGATGGCATTGCTACAATAATGAAAAGGAGAAACAGGCTCAGAGAGGTAGGTGACTTGCCCAAGGTCACACAGAAGACAGGTGGTGGAGCCAGGAGTGGTCTGATCTCAGACTCTGCTCTTTACTGTGGCATGTGACCTTGGGACAACCCCTGTTACCACTCTGCATCTATTTCTAGTGGGGCATTTTTCTCTAGGAAGCACAATGTTGTCCATTTGATCAGCTGTGGTAAATATCTGGCATGTGTACACCACCCACTCTTCCTGTGTCCCTGGCAGACATTACTAGTGGCTCACAGTACACTTTCCTCCTGATCCTGTATCTGTGCTCAACACAGTGGTCCAGGCAGCCATTACCAACCCCTCTGAGATGGCATTTGAGATGAAACCAGGTGTCACTCCTTTCCCAGTATTCTTGAAGACAAAGCAACATGTCTAATCCCTTGGACACCAATCTCAGGACCTCAGATGACTTCCCAATAATATGGAAGAAACCTGAAAACTCTTCGAAGATTGCTGAAAACAAACCCAACCTGAAGCTTGGCCTCCTTCCCAAACACAACTGTTTCTGGGACCTGCCCTTTCAGGAGTAAATACCACCTCAGTCCCACTAAATTGCAAATCTCAACTCTCACTCTTCTGAGACCCACAAAACAGATGAGGCAGTGCACTCTCATGGGTGTACCGACCTTAAGGCCGGAGAAACATTTAGCAGAGAAGGAATGCAGTGCAATAGCTGGTGATCACCAGGACTGCCAACCCCCACCCATCAGGAGCTCACGGCATCAGGCATGGTGTGGCTGAAATTGGGTGGATGATGGGGGCAGAGCCTCATGCGTCTGTGATGCTGCCAGATCCTTCCCTCATGCTTGTGAAAGTCTCAGGGGCCTCCTGGAATCTACTTCGATATGAGTCAGATATTGACATGCTCAGGTGCTCCAGGGTCCCTTGCTTGATGACAACATGCCACTGTTCCACCCTGGAGGCGAGAAGTCATGAGGCCAGAAATGACTTCTCCCCACTGGTGCCCAGAATCTCCTCCAAGGACCTGGTGTAGGGTCTGTGATCCTGGGTCCTGAGTCCTTGAATCTACTCCCTGCACGGTCTGAGGAGGACACACCACCTGGATTTGCCTGACTGTCTCTATCCCACCCTGTTCTGGGAACATGTCATTATTTTCTTCTGGGACAATTCTCCCCTTGCTCTCATTGTCATGAGACTGGTGAGGAACAGGAGCCTCCAGCCAGGGCAGTCAGAGGCCCTACACATCAGCTGAATTCCCACCTGTCTACCCGCTGCCCATTACTCTCCAACTCCCTCCCAGTTATCACTGGTTTAGGGAACTCATTATCCTGACTTGTTGATTGTTTGTCTCCCCAACTGGAACGTAGCCCCAAAGGACAAGGACTCTGTTTACTGATGATTCTTCAGTTCTTAGAACAGTGCCAAAACCCAGTTAAGGACTCACTCAGTTAAGATGTGTCCAATGAATAAATGGTCACTTGAACATGGTTGAAGTGATTAGAAAAGAGACCCTCTTTTCCCAGTAGAGTTGCTAAAACTTGCTCCAAGGAGACCCTGCCTGAGAATGAAGATAGCATAGAGGAGAGCAGTTCTAAGTAAACAGAGAAAGATTCCTGATGACAGCAATCACCTAGATCCAACTGTGCCTGAAGCCAGAACTGGAGTCACTGTATGGGATTGTTGTTGTCTCGTTTATTATGTGTAATTCATTGAATTAGATCCTGGGTTGTACACGGATAAATCATCCATAGTCCTGCCTTTTTAGTCCAAAGGAGGAACTAGACAACATAAAAGCAAGCAAGTGCACAAAAGCTATCGTTATAAGCCATGATAAGGGCTAAGAAGAAATGCCATAGGGTACAGTGAAAGAGAATGAGAGGGGATTTCCTCCAGCTAGGTATTTTGGAACATTATTCTGACTTGAAGCTTAAACTTGAATGAGTCCTCCTGCCTCTCATGTGAAGATGGGAGTATTCCAGACAAAGGAGAGAGCATGTGCAAAGGTCCTGAGGTTGGCACAGAGGTGGTATGCTTGAGGATGCCAGAATCCTGATGGGGACAGGGTGAGGGCCCACATGGCTTGACATGAGGCAGGACAGGTAGATTCAGCTCATCATGTAGATTAGAATTTGCAGATTAAGGTGAGGCATTGAAATTTTCTCTGATAATCACTGAGAAGCTACAGAAGGATCTGGAACAAGGGAATGGCAGTCACCTTGTCTCTAGACAGAACTCCTCTGGTGCCCGAGATGAATGGACTTGGGAAGAGCAGAGACAGGAAGGAAAGGCACCAGCAAGGTGGTCATTTAAGACTCCAGGGAAGGACGTCAGGTGCTTGGAGCAGCGTGGAGAAGCTGGACTTCGCCAGGAGTGGGCAGACTCAAGGCTGGTGGTCTGACTGGACTTTCTGAGCCCCACTCATCAGCATCAGCTGTTTAGAATCATTCTGGTGGCTCCCCTATGGGATACCCACCCCCAGGCTGGCCCCAAAGACACTCCTCGTCATTTCCAGGCACGGCCTTCTGGGATCCTTCCCTCACCTGCTTTGCTGTCTGTGTTTTAAGCCCTTCATTATTCCTAATTGTCCTGGTTTCAGTTCTTTCTTGTTCTTGTCAAACACCAATTTAAAATATGAGTCATCATTAACTTCACACCACTCCTCATTTATAAATAGGCCCATTTCCCCACTCTTCCTCTCTCTCTGTCTTTTTAATCAGTGTTGAAAAACTAGAGGAGAAAAAGAAAACGATCATTTTTTTTTTTGACATCTTTTGTGTCTCTTCTGCTAGCACAAAGGCTATTGGCTCTTCAGCTGTCTCGAAGTTCCCTTCAGCAGTTTTAATAGAGCAGTCTCGAGCTTCTGGCTACTTTAAATGCCACACATGGATCTCAGCTGGGGAACCTGAGAGGTGCCAGGATGCTTCAAGAGAGTACCATCAGCTGTGGCCTTTGGTGGCTCCTGGGGACATGTCTCACCGAGCCCAACCTCCAGGCCCCAGGACACAGCCTCCCAAACTGGCCAGCTCAGGTGTGAGTCAGGCTGAGGCCAGACCACTGGTGACATGATCCCATTGTTTGCCCTATGAGTAAAGCTGGCCTGGCTTTGAGCCCTGGGAAGTGAACCTACGCTGTTTCTAATGCAGCAACTCCAAAGATCAACAGAACAGTTGCTTTGGGGGGAAGGGGTTTGTTTCAGTAAGTCAGTCAAAAAACACTCTCATGCTTGTCTGCTGGGTTATAAGGTTCTGTTGGGAGGGAGGGAGGATGGGCTTAGGGTTAAAGGCAGGCTCTGGATTCAAACTACCTGAGGCTGCTTCTTACAGGCTGTGGGGTTTGGGACAAATGTCTTACCCCTCTGAATCTCAGTTTTATTATCTGCAAAATGCAGGAATAAAAACACCTTCTTACTGAGAAGGAAGAAAGACCTTTTTGAGAACTGAAAAGAAGTAGAAGGCTGTGTCTTACACAGGAGATGAGGCACAAGGAAACATTCATGGATGCAGTCACTTGTGGTTTCTGGACCAAGGGTTCAGAGTGAGTGACAAATAAAAAATACACCCGTCAGCTATCAAGAAGGGGCCTCTGGCACAAAGAGATGTATACTGTGTGATTGCATCTTGGGAAGCTCAAGAGAAAAGAACTATTCCTTCCTAGAATACCTCTTGGGGCAGGTTACTGATTATAGGGCACAGGAGAAAGACAGCCAGGCGCACTGGGAATGTTCTGCATCTTGATCTAGGTGGTGGACACACAGATGTACAACCATGTAAATATCCATCAAGTGTGCACCTTTAAGGTGAGTGTGCTTTCCTGGGTGTACTTATACCTGAGCCACAGAGAAATGGAGGGTCTGGGGGAGTTTGCAGAAAGGGCTGAGCGAGGGGAGCAGAGAAGAAAAGCTTAGGGATCCGGCTGAGCACGTTGAACCCCAGCCTTGCTAATGTTTCCTCCTCGTACGAAAGCTGGCCCTCTGGAATGCAGGCCAGGTGAGTGGACATCAAGTGGAAACTTGGTAGAAATGCAAATTCCTGCCCTCCGGGGGTAGGGTTTCCAGGTGGCTCAGTAAAGAACCCACCAGCCAATGCAGGAGATCTGGGTTCGATCCCTGGGTTAGGAAGATCCACTGGAGAAGGAAATGGCAACCCACTCCAGTATTCTTGCCTGGGAAATCCCATGGATGGAGGAGTCTATAGGTGGGCTATAGTCTATGGGGTTGCAAAAGAGTCGGACATGACTGAGTGACTGAACAACTTTCCTGGCCTGTCCCAGACCTACTGACTCAGGACCTCTGGGGCGGGGCCTGGGCATCTGAGTTTCATAAGCCCTGGGGGTGATCCTGCTCCCCCTCCACAGGGGATTAGCTGCTCTATGCCAAGACTCTGCCAGGGGAAGCTCTGGCCTTTGAGGACCCCCATCCTCTGGGAGAGTCTCCTTTGGTTTTCACTTGCTGCCCTGTCCTGCCCCTCCTCGGGCTCTCTGCATGCCTCTTCCTGTGTTGTCCTGTACATGTTTCTTTGTTCAGGGTTTTTCTCCATCCCTCCTCTTTTCTCTGTCCTGGGCTCCCTCTTACTCACCCCAGAAGCTTCAACCATCACCTTCCCCTGCCATGTCCCCAAGCTCTCCCATTAATTCACACTTCCATCTAGAGCTCCCAGCAGGTCCCTACACCCCTGCCTGGGTGGAGTCTGGGCTCCACTGTACCTGAGCAAGGAGGCGGGGAACCTGCTTCTCAATTTTACTCTCTGGGGTCTCAGCTGTTTTACCTTCAAAGGGGAATAATGATGCCCACCTCATCAGTCTGCTCTGAGAATTAAAGGAGATAAAATGTGGATTCAAATCTAGGCTCTGCCACATACCCCTGGACCCTTCTGAGCCTCAGTTTCCACATCTGTAGAATGGGATAGTCAATGCATGTACTCGACAGAGCTGCCGCAAACACGTATCTGAGCCTGGAAGGAGATCAGTGTTGGCTGATCTTGTAATCTATGATTTTACCAAAGCCTGGGCTGTTCACCTAGCTGGAGTGGGCTCAGCATTGACTTCAAGGTGCTTGGGGAAGAAGGAAGCTGCTTCTGAGGTAGAAACTGGCCCTAGACCTCCCCTCCTTCATAAACAAAAGCTCTTCCAAGGCTTCAGGATCCTCGTGTAGCTCCTTTCCCCTTTTCTCAAAACCTGAAAGTATCTTGGTTTCAGCAGTAAAACAGGCCCTAGGTCATGACCACACATCAACACACACTTAGTCATGGGTGCAATTTAGATTTCAGAAGAAGGTTTCTGGATTGTGTAATAAAAAACAGGAGTGTGTTAACAGGTGAGAGCTGATCTCTATTTAATTAGATGCCGGCTTCCTATGGCTCCAGGGAATGGTGAAAAGACTTCTGGGCTAGAGCGTGGCTTTTGCAGCCATGTCTCTCCTATGTTTCTCTCTGGGACATCTGTTGAAATTACCCGTGGAATATAAAAGCTAGAGAAAAGCCTTTATTGGAGGTAGAAACTAGGGAAGGTTGGCATTCATAATGCCCCAGACTTAAGATAATTGTGCAAAATAGCATGGAGATGGGATTAGATTGGAGGAAGGTCTGAACAGATCCATGGAAGGTCATGTGTGCAAGAATGTCACTACTAGTAAGGACCTGCTGTATAGCACAGGGAAACACACACACTCACGCACACACACACACACACACACATGCATACTATGTGTAACATAATCAATAAGGACCTACTGTATAGCATAGGGGCATCTATTCAATACTCTGTAATGGCCTATGTGGGAAAAGTATCTAAGAAGAGTGGATGTATATATAACTGATTCACTTTGCTGTATACCTGAAACTAACACAGCATTGTAAATCAACTATATCCCAATAAAATTTTTTTGAAAAAAGAATAAGTCACTGTCAAGTTAGGAGAAGAGACCCCAGAGCATACCACTGTCAGGAATGGGGAGTAACAAGCCGTTCACTTATTGGACTTTTTAAAACCTGTTTTTGATCATGCCACACAGCATATGGGATGCTAGTTCCCCAACCAGGGATCAGACTGGTGCCCCTTGCACTGAAAGCACAGAGCCTTAACCGCTGAACCTCCAGGGAAGTCCCAAGCAGTTCGTTTAGCTCTAGCTGGCGCCTCTGGGAGGGTGTAGTATGGGCCACTGTGTTGTGGGGAGCCCCAAGGGGAAGCCGGTCAGCGGCTAGCATCGCCATGACTGGCTGACACTGAGGAAAGCCGGGCTTGGCGAGGAGTTAAGGGTATTGCCTTAGCTATTCCACAATTGTCAGAGACAAGACACTATTTGACCCAAAGCTTCCTAATGAATCTGGCGGTGTGGTGCAAACTCCACTCTGCTCTCCTAGGTCCCTAGAATTCCAAACCAGAAATGTTCCTCTGTAACAACTTCAGTTTTACTCCCTCTCACTCCCATGTGACTGAAAGGACTGAAAGGATGCATAACCTTAGAAAAAGTCAACTCAATCCTAAAACTCGATTCAACACCCTATCAGCAGAGAGCTCCCTTAGAAAGGAAGCAGAGGAATGATATGAAACCTACAGAACGGTGGTGCATCCAAGAGAATAAGATGACGCATCCTTACGGGAGGGAGGGATTAAAAGAAATCAGAAAAACACTTGGTTAAATTTTTAGCTCATATTCTTGGCACAACTCTAATGGATGCTACCCTTAAGAAACTACAGCAAGTATTCATGAAAGAGGCATATCTGAGATTAAGGAAGACCGAAGAGATGAAAACATAATTGCTGAACTAAAAACTGCAATGGATATTAGAGAAATATGAATCAAAAGGACAGTGAGGTGCCACTTCACACCGGTCAGAATGGCCATCATTAAAACAGTCTACAAACTATAGATGCTGGAGAGGGTATGGAGAAAAGGGAACCCTCCTACACAATGATGGGAATGTAAATTGGTGCAGCCACTATGGAAAACAGTAATGAAGTCCCTCAGAAAACTAAAAATAGAGTTGCTGTATGATCCAGCAATCCCATTCCTGGGCATATAACTGGACAAACTAAATTCAAAAAGATACATGTATCCCAGTGTTCATAGCAGCACTACTCACAATAGCCAAGACATGGAGGCAACTTAAATGTCCATCAGCAGAGGAATGGATAAAGAAGATGCGGCACATCTATACAATGGAATACTTGTGCTCATGCTTACTCACTCAGTCATGTCTGACTCTTTCTGACCCCATGGACTGTAGCCACCAAGCTCCTCTGTCCATGGGATTTTTCAGGCATGAATACTGGAGTGGATTGCCATTTCCTCTTCCAGGGGATCTTCCCGACCCAGCGATCAAACGCATGTCTCCTGCATTGCAGGCAGATTCTTTACCACAAGCCATCAGGGAAGCCCCACAGTGGAATACTACTCAGCCATAAAAAGAAAGAAATAAAGCCATTTTCAGCAACATGGATGGATCTAGAGATTATCATACTAAGTGAAGTAAGTTAGAAAGAGAATGACAAATATTTAACACAACTTACATCCAGGAGAAAGCAGTGATCTCTTCTGTTGTAAGGAATGGGGAAAGAGGAGGTGTCTTAAATATCCATTTGGTCCCTTGTTTTCCTAACTGTGCTTTTTTTCCAGAGGGCCCTGGCTATGCAGTGACTGTTTGTAAGGCCTGATGGACATGCCATGCCTTGCTTTGGTGGCTTGCTTCTGCCAAGCTCTGGGCAACTCCACTGGTAGAAGTAGAATCAGGCCCTCCTCAGGGGACTGAGGAGTCACTGACAAGTTCTCACTAACATAGCACGTGGTGACCTTTCTGCCGGCAAGGGGTGATGACCTACCTCCAAAGTCCCCTGCTCTTCCCTGTCCAGCCAGGAAAGTTTTCAGCACCCCAGAGCACTGGCCAGCAGAGGCCCCTCTCCAGGGGCTTAATAAGAGGATGATGCTTTCGCAGTGAACATTTCCCAGGGATTTTCCAGCAGCCCTGTCCCGTTCTCTGCCTTTAAAACCAACTGCTCTCAAACTAAGACTTAAACAGAGGCCCCCTTCCCTCTTTTTGTCTCTGGTCACTGGGGTCAGGGGGTGGTGTCCCTGGAAGTGGCCTCTTTTATTCATGCATTCATGCATTAATCTATTCCCTCAATGTCATGTAATGTGCATCGTTAACAGGTTCAGTGACCACAGGAGGATTGATGGAGTCCAGTGAGAAAGACCATGGCCTCCAGTCTTAGCCAGCTTGGGGGTTCAAATCCTGGTTCTGCCATTTACTATGTGTGTGATCTTGGGGAAGTGACTTCACTTCTCTGTGACTCGGTTTCTCCTTCTGTACAATGGAGTCATAAGGAGCCCTACCTCAGGGAGCTGATGTGAGGATTTGAGCACATAAAATACTTAACCTGTGTTTAAGTGGCATATGGTGAGAAGCCAGAAAGGAAACTGCGATGATAATGATGACGATGGTGGTGGTGGTAGTGAGGAAATCTTGGCTTTGCATCCCAGTGATGCCCTCACATTTGGATCACTTTGGAAGGTTGCAGAATCTTCCTAGTCTTGAGGCTGGAAAACTAATGCAGGGGGAGTGCATGGCACAGTGCCTGGTACAAGCGAGGGTGTAAAAAGTATGAAACCAGCACAAAAGGGTGAAATTGGTTCTCTTGGCAACATGCCACACTAGTACGGGGAGAGAAGGGCAGGGTGCATTTGACTGGCAGCGGGTAGAGAGGACAGTGGCTTGGGCCCTCCTGCAGAAAGAACCCCCAGGGCCTCTGCTTTGCCTGTTTTTGTTTGTACCCCTCCCACGTCCTGCCCACAGGTCTAGACTCTTTGGAGCCAGCAGAGTTGAAGGGGTCGCTATGTTGTCCTGGGCGTATGCACTTCAGATCTAGAAAGAACCAGTCTGAGTCTTGACTCTGCCACCTCGCACCTGTGTGATGTAGATGAATTCTTTCTATGCCCAGGGCCCTAGTTTTTTCATCTTCAAAATAGGGGTGGTAGTAATGGTACCTGCTTGGGTGGGTGGTTGGAGGATTAAGTGAGATCACTCCACACTGTCCTGGATCTCTTAGACAGGGCCTGACACCAGGTATGGGGGTATGACAGTGAATGGCACAGGAATGGTCCCTGGCCTTGAGCAGGGGACATGTCACAAAGTCAGCATTCGATAATAGGGATCATTCAGTCATCATAACTAAATAACAGTGTTCATTCGTCCCACAACTCAAAGGTCCCTTACCCCAAATAGGATGATTCTGTTTTTCTTTTTGCATCTCTGGTCTCAGTTTCCCCAGGATTGTGGGAGGCTGGCTGATCCCTGGGCTCCCTTGCAGGAGGGTGACCATGCACTGAGCCAGCCTGATATTCCTCCACAGACCTGGCCCCATGCAGGAGGACACAGCTCTTCCCTCCATCTCAGAACCTGCAGCCTATAAGATGTCTCAGAGCATGCAGGCTGTATTTACTGAATGGTGGAGAGTCTCTACTGGGTGCGAGGGGTTAAGTGAGACCAGTCCAGGTCACAGAATCGCCATGTTTGCTCTTAGACCAAATAATGAAACCATAAACGGGGCTCTTAGTCAAGGCTTAATAGTTGAACTTGAGTGAAAAAGAGCCTAAGAGTTTCTGGTGAAACCACTTGGGTTTTCCTTGGGAAAAGAGACAGGAGGATTGATGGAGAATCCACCAGGAGCTTGTCAGGCTTTGGCTCCTGATAAATTGCAGGAGACGTGGCTCACGGGGAAAGAGGCACGTGCCTGATGTGAGCAGCCGGGCCTCCTTCTGTTTCAAGGACAGGTAATAGGATAAGAGCCCCTTCTCCCTCCACTATGTTATTTGAGTTTTATGATAACCTGTGAAATAGGCAGGATGAGTACATTTTTCCCTATAATATAAATGAAAAAACCAAGGCCCAGAGAAATTAAGTAACTGACCAAGGCCACATAGCTAAGTAATTGACAGCTTTGTGGAGCCAGATTAAGTGCTGATGCCACCAACCATGACGACTACATAAATAGGTACCTTGGCCTGGAAGGAAAACACCGTCAGAGGAGACTGCATGGTGATAATATACTTTGGGTGGAATCTACTTCCCCACCCTGTGGGTCTGGGCTGGTCATGTGACTTGCTTTGACCAATAGAATGCAGCAGAAGTGACAATACCCAGTTACCAGCAAAGGCACCAAGAGGCCACATATCTCCTCTCACACACTTAAAATCCTGCCACTGCCACATACATGAGCTCAGACTAGTCACTACAAGTTGAGTGACCAGGTGGAACAGAGGCGAGTCATTCAGCTAAAGGTCTTCTAGATCAGCCAGCCCCCAGCCAACTTGGGAGCTGACCACAGATTCAAACTGCTGACCCACAAGATGGCAAACTTCTATAGTGACTCTGTATAGAGAACGAACTTGTGGACACAGCAGGGGAGGGGAAGGAAAGGGTGGGATGGACTGAGAGAGTAGCATCGAAACATACATATTACTATATGTAAAATAGATAGCTAATGGGAAGGTGCTGTATGATACAGGGAGCTCAACCCAGTACTGTGACAACCTAGAGGGGTAGGATGGGGTAGGGAGTGAGAGACAGGGTCAAGAAGGAGGGGACATATATATACTTATGGCTGATTCATGTTGTTATATGGCAGAAGTCAACACAACATTGTAAAGCAATTATCCTCTGATTAAAAATTAAAAAAAGCATTTGCTTTTGGGGTGGTTTGTTACACAGCCAAAGCTCACTGATAAATCACAAGGAGAGACAGTTTCTTTTGGCCCGGCATCTGTCAGACTTGAGCATCTATGGAGTCAGGACCTCACTCCCTCATGAGGCCAGGGTCTCCATCCATGCAGTCTTCTGATCCGTCCCCTTGGGGACTTCCAAGGTTGGGAACCCGGATGCCTCCTGTGCAATGAACATATGGAGGTGTTCCCCATAAAATAGCAACCCCAATAAAAAGCAACCATTTTATTATATCACTGATACAATCTAGCAGTGTTTCAGTGGGTGGGCTTTGGAGACAAGGCCAGGTTCAACTGTGATACTCAACAGTCACTCTCCCTCTCAGAGCCTCATTTTTTTCAATTCTTAAAGTGGGGAGTTTTTAAAAACAGCAAAGGATTGCTAATGCTTTAACCAGCTTGCTACAGGCCTAGCACAGCATTAAGCATCAGCATCGTGTTAGGTGATATCCCTCCTGGGCCTTTCTCTGATTATAGGTCCCAGGCAGCAGGACACATGCCCTCTTGGCTGCTCTTCTTGTATTGATATTTACAAGAGGAGGGTGTGATATCCTGATACTGTAACAAAGAGTTAGAAGAAGGACTTCACTCTGCGTGCCCAATGCAGGGGTCCTGGATTCAATCCCTGGTCAGGGAACTGGAACCTGCATGCTGCAACTAAGAGTTTGCATTCTACAACTAAAAGACTCCACATGCCACAGCTAAGATCTGGCCACAATCAAATAAATAAATAAAGTCATCTTTTCTTTTTAAGAGAAGATGAGGTTAAAAAAAAGTTAAAATGTTGATATATGGCAGAAACCAACACAATATTGTAGAGCAATTATCCTCCAATTAAAAATAAATAAATTTAAATTTTAAAAAAGTTAAAAGAAGTAGAGAAACACACAGCCCTGGGTTTCTTGACCTCAGCGCTACTGACCTTAGGGATCATTCTTTGCGGTGGTGGTGGTGTGGAGGGCTGTCCTGTGCATTGCAACATGCTTAGCAGTACCCCTGGCCCCTACCCACTAGATGCCAGTTGTGACAGCTAGAAATGTCTCCAGACACTGCCAAGTGTCCCTCAGGGGACAAAATTGTCTCCAACTGAAAACCCACTGACATGGCCACCCTCTGATGCCCAAAGAACAGGGCTGAACTTCCTCCATCCTGGAGGACAGCAGAAAGTAGAGATAGGATGCTAAAAATACCGACTGCCCAATCAAGAACCATCAATCACTGTGGAGGGAGCTCTCTTGCCCAGATGATGCCATCTGCTTCCAAGTTGGTGGTGGAGGTGCCTGAGGGGGTTGTCCGGGAGGGGAAGGCAGAGAGGGGAGGGGCGATGGGGAGGGTGAGGATGAGAGGGAGGGGCCCCTGGGAGGCTGAGATGGAAAGAGATACTGTCTTTGGTTGGGTTCCCCAGCGTCAGACCCTGAGATGAGGATTTGGGTGGCACTGATTTATGGGAAATGTCTCCATGAAAAGTGGTCGGGGAGGGTTTCCCACTGGTCCAGTGGCTAAGATTCTGAGCTTCCAATGCAGGGGGCCCAGGTTCCATCCCCGGTCAAGGAACTAGATTCCACATGATGCAGCTAAGTGTTCACATGCCAAGCCACAGCTGAAAGAACCTGCCTGCCACAATGAAGACTCAGCACAGCAAAATAAATAAATATTAAAAGAAAAAGAAGAAGAGTGGAAGGGGAGAGTGGGAAGGAGGAACCAGGGAGGGAAGGTGACCGAGAGAGGATTTGTTAACACCCCGGAGTTGTCCCTATTAGGACATGAGGGTGCTACACTCCTCAATCACTGGGTAGGGGTCACCCCAGGAGGATGTCAATTCCTGGGCACTCAGGTTCTCTCCCAGGCAAACCAGGTTCTGGCTGTTGGGAGTGAGTGTGCATGGAGAGTAGCTGTGCACACAGGGAAGGAGCCTTGGTGAACGTGCATGGGACATGGAGCTTGGAAGCACTCCTGCTGCAGACAATCAGGGAAAGAACTAGAAGAGAAGAGGAGGAATGTGCAGACATAGTTGTTTTTACTGAATAGGGTGCCAGATACCGTGCCTGCCACCAGACCCCACGTGCAAGCCTGCGACTTGTGATGGAGGCTGGCGCTCCAAATCCAGCCAGCCAGTCAGAATCCTTCTCTCAAGAGCTGAAGCCCCCAGACACTCAGAAACAGTCCTGAGTCAGAGTTATGGAGGAGGTGCAAAGAGGAGGTGGTCAGAGGTATGGATGCTGAGAAGACAGTGGCGCACACTTTGTAAACAGTTTTATTTTTTTTAATACCTGGTACACCCCCCATGTCACCTCTGGTTGGGGGTGGTCTCCAAAGGAGGCCCTGCCTTGTCTGACTGTCAAGTGTGCAAGCTCCATGCAGGTTGGAGGGGGGTGTTCCCTGCTTAGTGCCGCCCTCTGCACACAGTACACACACCCTGCATACTTCTTGTTCAACAAGGCTGCTACAGGGGCTTGACAGCATATGACGTCTAAGGGCACTGTACCCAGGGCCTGGCACACAGCAGGTGCTCAATAAATGCATGCTGCATGTGTGAAGGAGGGAAAGGGTGAATAAAAGAATGCCATTGCCTACCCAGGCAGAGCAAACCATCTCATGCTTTTGAAGCCACAGCTTCTTATGTTACAAAATGGCTCTGAATGTCACTCAAATACCACCTCTTCCAGGAAGACTTCCTTGATCTCCTCCCTGCCCTCAGTTCAATGAATTATTCCCTTCTCTATAAGATCATCTGCTTGGGCATATCTCTACTAATCACTCATTTATTTGAAGTGAAACTTATTTTAATGCCTGTCTTTGCTCTCTAATATGATGGAGGCCACAGGACTGGAGAAGGTCATTTTTCATTTCAATCCCAAAGAAGGGCAGTGCCAAAGAATATTCAAACTACCATACAGTTGTGCTCATTTTTAATGCTAGTAGGGTTATTCTTAAAATCCTTCAAGCTGGGCTTCTGTAGTATGTAAACTGAGAACTTGCTGATGCACAAGCTGGGTTTAGAAAGGACAGAGGAACCAGAGATCAAATTGCCAACATTTGTTGGATCATAGAGAAAGTAAGAGAATTCCAGAAAAACATCTACTTCTGTTTTACGGTCTATACAAAAGCCTTTGACTACATGGATCACAGCAAACTGTGGAAAATTCTTAAAGAGATGGGAATACCAGACCACCTTACTTGTCTCCTGAGAAACCTGTATGCAGGTCAGGAAGCAACAGTTAGAACTGGACATGGAACAATAGATTGGTTCCAAACTGGGGAAGGAGTACGACAAGGCCATATACTGTCACCCTGTTTATTTAACTTATATGCAGAATACACCATGCGAAATGTCAGGTTGGATGAATCAGAAGCTGGAATAAAGATTGCCAGGAGAAATATCAATAACCTCAGATATGCAGATGATATCACTCTAATGGCAGAAAGCAAAGGGGAATGAAAGAGCCTCTTGATGACGGTGTAAGAGAAGAGTGAAAAGGCTGGCTTAAAACTCAACATTCAAAAAACTAAGATCATGGCATCCAGTCCCATCACTTCATGGCAAATAGAAGGGGAAACAGTGACAGATTTTATTTTCTTGGGCTCCAAAATCACTGTGGATGGTGACAGTAGTCATGAAATTAAAAAACTCATGCTCCTTGGAAGGAAAGCTATGACAAACCTAGACAGCATATTAAAAAGTAAAGCTATCACTTTGCTGGCAAAGGTCCATATAGTCAAAGCTATGATTTTTCCAGTGTTGATGTACAGATGTGAGAGTTGTACCATAAAGAAGGCTGAGCACCAAAGAATTGATGTTTTCAAACTGTGGTGTTGGAAAAGACTCTTGCGAGTCCCTTGGACTGCAAGGAGATCAAACCAGTCAATCCTAAAGGAAATCAACCCTGAATATTGTTGGAAGGACTGATGCTGAAGCTGAAGCTCCAATACTTTGGCCACCTGATGTGAAGAGCTGACTTATTGGAAAAGACCCTGATTCTGGGAAAGATTGAGAACAGGAGAAGAGGGCGACAGAGGATGAGATGGTTGGATGGCTTCACAGACTCAGTGGACATGAGTTTGAGTGAACTCCGGAAGATAGTGAAGGACAGGGAAGCCTGGTGGGCTGCAGTCCATGGGTCACAAAGAGTCGGACATGACTTAGCGATTAAACAGCAACAACATGCTAGAGGCTGCTTGAACACAGGCACCTTGGTCTAATTATTTCTGTATCCTAGTGCCTAGTGCTGTCCTTTGTGTATTGTAGGCACTGGACTGTCGGACATTAAACACAATTTCAGAGCCTGCTGATAAAGAATAAGATTTAGATGTACATGGGAAGTCAGCCTGGCAGCTTTCTCTCCTACTTCACGAAGCCTCAGTTTCCTCTTTTATAAAGTGGGGGTATGGAGAGAGACCTCTCGAAACCATCATGGGAGCCTATGGTGGACAGACTCTAGGATGGCCTTTGATGGTTCCCACCAGGCGTCCACCCCCTTGTGTAACCCATGACCCTTGAGTGGTGGGCAGGACCTGTGATGTGCTTTCAGCTAACAGAATACAGAAAAGGTGATGAGATGTCAGTCCAGCGATTTGTTTACGCAGGAGTGTGACTCCCAGGTAACTAATGAGAGCCTACTGTACAGCTCAGGGAACCTTACTCAGTGCTCTGCGCTGTGCTGGGCTGTGCTTAGTCGCTCAGTCATGTCCAACTCTTTGCAACCCCATGGACTGTACCCTACTAGGCTCCTCTGTCCATGGAATTCTCCAGGCAAGAATACTGGAGAAGGTTGCCATGCCCTCCTCCAGGGGATCTTCCCAACCCAGGGATCAATCTGGGCTCTCCTGCATTGCGGGCAGATTCTTTACCATCTGAGCCACCACGGAAGCCCATGAATACTGGAGTGGGTAGCCTATTCCTTACTCCAGGGGATCTTCCTGACCCAGGAATCAAACTGGGGTCTCCTGCATTGCAGGCAGATTCTTTACCAGCTGAGCTAGCAGGGAAGCCCAGTCAGTGCACCATGGTGACCTAAATGGGAAAGAAACTCAAAAAATAGGGGACATATGTGTACGTATAGCTGATTCACCTTGCTCTACAGTAGAAACTAACACAACATGGTAAAACAACTATATTTAAATTAAAAAAAAAAAAAAAGAGTGTGACTTCCAACCGGAGAGCAGATTCTATTGCCTTTTCAGCTTACACACTTTGATGAAGTCAATAGCCATGCTGGAGAATCCCACAGGCACGCAGTCCACCAACCCTCAAGAAACTCACTATTTTCAACAAACACAGGAGCCTGGAAACCTGTCCTTCCCCAGGTGAACCTTCAGATGAGACCCAAACCCAGGCTAACAGCCTGATTTCAGGCTCAGGAGACACTGAAGCAGAGGACCCAGCTAAGCTATGCTGGGATTACTGACCCACAGAAACAGAGATCACATCTGTGTGTTCTTATAAGCCACTAAGTTTGCAGTGACTTTATGCAGCAATAGACAACTTATATATATATATATAAATATATAATAACATATACTATATTAAATACTAAATAGTCATATATACATTATCTGCTATATATTTAGTTCTGATGCTCTCAATTAATGGCAGCCATGATTTTTAATGCTATTATTTTGGAGGGAGGGAAAGAGCCACCCCATCCCAACACCTGTGTAGTTTCACACTCCTAATGACAAACAGTCCTGATCATTTTGCTTTCCCATACTTTTCTGTTTGTCTACAAGGAACATAGATGTATGCAAGTTTTAAAAACCACATTGACAATATTCACAAATAAAGAAAGTTTGGCTGAACTGACTGTAGGAATTGAAGTTCCAATTTCTGAATATGCTAGAGAGGGCTTCCTTGTCTGTACCTGCCTGCCCACCTCTCCATCCTCAGTTCTCATACCAAGGGCTCTAGCCTCATCTGACCAGTTTCTGCTGTTCTTTCCTCCTGGTACCTCCTTTCCACCCTTCCTCACCGGGTTCATGCTTAACCATCGTTCAGGTCCCAGGTTAGAGCCACCTCCTCCAGGAAGTTCCCCTAGTTGCCCCAGGCTCGGTGAGATGCTTCCTCCATCCTCCCACAGTGCCCTGCCTCATCCAACCACATCTCCTGGGCACCCCACCAGAATCCCACATGTCTCCCTAATGACCCACCACAGGTTTTATTCTTCAGCGAGTAAGAGCCCCAAACTCAGTCACCTAACGTGGTCTCCAAGAGTGCTCATTCATACAGTCACCAAGACACAGCCATAGGATCTCAAGTAGATGACATTCATCAAATAACTTTTAACTTCTGCTCATAGAACACTATAAATTCATATTTTTAAAAAATCCTGTCATTTTCTTCTGGCCAGTGTGTTTGGTGGTTGTTAAATATAGTCGTATGAGTTCACTGCAATCATTAAACATATAGTGGAGAATTTTTAAACTCTGCTTTGAAATTTCCTCCTTTCTCCATATACCAGGAGCCTCAGGAAATGAGGGTGCTCTGGATCCTTGTCAAACGCCCTGTTCCTGCTGTGGCCACTGCTAGGAACGCCTTTCTCATTCTTTCCTGCCCATTCAAGCCTGCCCTGGCCCCTCCAGCCACAATGGGCCATTTCCTTCACCAAATCCGGACGCTGCCCGGGATTGTAAGGGTGGCTGGTACCCAGGCAGGGCCTCCCTGGGGGCCGTGTGGAGTCTTGGCAGAAGGCCTCCCATACCAGGCCGACTGGCTGGGCTCCTCCCTGCCTGGGCCTTGTACCTGTTGAGGACGCTGAGACCCTTCGAGTCTCCTCCTCTCCGCCTCCGCTTCTGTCTCCTCCTCTCTTCAGAGCCGGCAGGTCCTGAGGACACCTCTGGCCTGGCTGTCCACAGGCTCCTGGCAGCCTGATGCTGACCAAGTCTGACCCAGGGCCTCTGCGAGCCCTGCCCCCAGGGTTCTGGGCTGTGAGAATCAACCCAGGTGCGTCCCCGGAGCCCTGTCTCCCAGGCCCAGCTGTGCCTGTGATGTTGTGGCTGCGTGGGAGGCTTTGGGGCTGCAGCTGGGGTGGGGGGGGTGGGGGGGCCGAGACAGTTCACTCACCCCAGGCGGAACCCACCGTCTCGTCTGCTGTCAGAACAGGATTCCAGGTCCTGCATGGGGTATCCACAGAAAGATACTAGAAATCTCTACCCTTTAACAGGTTGTACCAGTTGAGGCAAGGGTGAAGGAAAGTTCTGGAAAGAAGCTTCTGCTGAAGCAGGACCTCTGGCCCAGGCTGTTAGCAGGACTGAAGGAGAAGCGTAAGGACAGGCTGGAGTACTGGCAGATGGACGGCCAGCCAGATGGACAGACAGGCAGCAGCCTGGTTATCTTCCCCAGAGTCTTGGCCCAGCTAGCGATTATATATTTGGCTGTTTGTTTACTTGTTATTGCTGTGTCCCCTACTAGAATGTCAGCCTTGGGAGGGCGGGGACTGTGTCTGTTCCAATGTCCCAGGCCTAGCATAGTACTAGGCACATAGTAAGTACTCAATAAATACTTGTGGAATAAATGAATGAATGAAGTGGATGCTTGAGAGGAGGAACTGGCAGTCAGGCAGATAGAAAGGTGAGTAGATGGGTGGATGAATGCATGGATGGATGGATGGACAAAGGCAGGGAAAGGCAGATGGATAGGCACCCAGGTCAGCACTCCAGGCAGGCTCCTGTCCAGTCTCCATCCCTATTTCTCCATCCTGAGACTTCCCAACCTCGAGGCTTCTCCCCGTCCCTCTGCCAATGTGCCCTGAGACCCCTCTAGCCTCTCAGCAGGTGGTCTTCTCCCTGTGTTGTCCAACCCCAAAGAAAGTCTACTCAAAGAGAAAAGCTGCCTCCTGGGTCACACTGAAGAGTTCCATAGGCCAGGTCAGAGCTGTCCTGAGCACGGCTGGAAGCTTCAGACCCAAAGCAGAAGGGTGCACTGAGGGCTGACGCTATTTCAGCCACTGAGGCCTCAGAGAGACCCTCTCCCAGCCTCCCAGTCTCAAGGTGGGGCAGGTCATAAATTTTTAAAAATACAAAGAATAAAATACAATAACTACCCTGCATAATCTGACCACCCAGCATTAATCTTAATTAACATTTTGGCATTCTGGCCTTTCTTCTAGACACACGCTTTAAGGTTTTATTTTACATTTACTCTGAATGGGA
This sequence comes from Bos indicus, assembly GCF_029378745.1. Taxonomy (NCBI): domain Eukaryota; kingdom Metazoa; phylum Chordata; class Mammalia; order Artiodactyla; family Bovidae; genus Bos; species Bos indicus. Next base: position 57,756,979 of record NC_091776.1, on the reverse strand, counting down.
AGTACAGCGTTCCCATATGCCTCCTGCCAACCCCTCCTCCCCCAACACACAGCCTCTTCCACCACTGACCTCCCTCTTCAGAGTGGGATATTTGTCAAACTGATGAGCCGGCACAGACACGTCATTACCACCCAGAGTCCATGGTTTGACATTCAATGGGTTTGGACAAATGTATAACGACAATGTAAGAGTTGGACCATAAAGAAGGCTGAGCACTGAAGAACTGATGCTTTTGAATTGGGATGCTAGAGAAGACTCTTAAGAGTTCCTTGGACAGCAAGGAGATCAAACCAGTCATTCCTAAAGGAAATCAACCCTGAATACTCACCAGAAGGACGGATGCTGAAGCTGACGTCGCCTGACGCAAAAAACCAACTCATTGGAAAAGACCCTGATGCTGGGAAAGATAGAGGGCAGGAGAAGGGGGTGACAGAGGATGAGATGGTTGGATGGCATCACAGACTCAATGGACATGAGTTTGAGCAAACTCAGGGTGATAGTGAAGGACAGGGAAATCTGCTGGGCTGCAGAGAGTCAGACAGGACTGAGAGACTGAAGAGCAACATAATGACATGCATCCATCATTACAGTATCACAGAGTAGTTCCACAGCCCTAAACACCCTCGGTGCTCCACCTAATCATCCCACCCTCCTCCCTAATCTCTGGAAGCCACTGATCTGTTTACTGTCTCTGAATTTTAAATCTTTTCCTGAATGTCATATAATTGTAATCAGACAGTATGTAGCCTTTTCAGATTGGCTTCTATCACCTAGTAACATGCATTTCAGTTTCCTCCTGATCTTTCCATGGCCTGAGAGCTCATTGCTGCTTAGTGCTGAATAATATTCCATTGGATGTACCTCAGTTTGTTTACTCACCTACTGAAAGACATTTTAGTTGCTTCCAAATTTTGGCAATGATGAATATAGCTGCTATAAAATCTGTCTGTAGGCTTTTGTTTGGACCTAAGATTTCAACTCATTTGAGTAAGTATCAAGAGTATGATTGCTGGGTCGTATGATAAGAATATATTTAGGCAAATACTTTAAAACTTACATTATTACTGTATGAACACATTGTCCTCTAGAAACATGGCTAACATTTACTGAGCATGTGCCATAGGCCAGATGGTAATTCTATGAATTTTATGACATTCTCACTGCTCCTCTGTGAAATAGGTATTACTGGCTCCCTGTTCCAGATGAGGAAAACAAGACCAGAGAGATAAAGTAATTTGCCCAGGGTCATACAATCTTGGGGTCAGGATTCAAACCCAGCAATCTGACTTCAGAGTCCATGCTCGAAAAATCGGAATATTATGGGTAGAGTTGAAGTCTCCTTTGACACCCCCAGCTCTGACCCTGGTCCCTACCAGCCTTCCCTAGCAATGGGATACCAAGTGTTGGGCTGAGGGGGTGGACCACCCTGTAAGCATAAAATAATGAACTGAGCTGTCTGTAGAAAAGTTTACAGTAAAGCTAACTTGGTCTGCTTTTTATTATCACCACGAACTATGTATTCACTGATTCTAGTCGGTGATCAAATACTCCTCCACAAGAAAGTGTTTTAGGTTCTAAACCATTGCTGCATTGCTGTTAAGGTTTAATAATAAGCTTCAAATTAGCCCATTTTTGTTACTCATGCTTTAATGATCATAGTATCCTATGGAAGCTAAATCAGTGAACCCCTCAATTATACACTGGCCCCTGACACAGGCAAACTCAGCTACACATAATTGTTTTGAAAGTTCAAACATTCCCAACAGCTCGGAATTGTTCAAAGCCACTTTGGGCTTAATTTGTGTCTCCAGCTTCTGAGAGAATATATATTCCTATGTTTAAACCATAGATTCAAACTAAACAGTGATTATAGGCAGTTTTGCTATTCTTTGCCACTGCGTGCAGCAGTGTTTGAAATTAATTTGCGTTTAAAATGTAAAACAGTGAAATGGAGTACAAATTGTTAGATGTAAAATTTCTGGGTTTTTTTGTCAAACACAAATGTTTAGTTTATTCATGACCTATTTTATTGAATTTGAATACATTGAAATGTATTTCTTTAAACATTTTTGGTTTAAAAACCCAAGAACAAGCCCTGAAAATAATGCTTGCTATTACAGAAAATATTTTGCCCTGTAGAGGTGGGTAGTGTTAGAAAGATGACCCACTCTTGAGGCTTCCCTGGTGGCTCAGTGGTAAAGAAGCTGCTTGCCAACGCAGGAGACATGGGTTCCATCCCTGGTTTGGGAAGATCTCATACACCACGGAACAGATAAGCCAGGGTGCCACAAATACTGAGCCTGTGCTCTAGGGCCTGGGAGCCACAACTAGGAAGCCACTGGAAGACCACGCCCCTAGAGGCCATGCTCAGCAGCAAGAGAAGGCACCGCAACGAGAAGCCCACGGACTGCCACTGGAGAAAACTCCACGCAGCAACAAAGACCCAGCAGAGCCCCAGACAAATGAATAAATTATTAAAGAAACAGTATCTTTCTAAGAAAGTGACCCACTCTAGGTATCACATATCCTGATCATTCTTGTTCCCAGAGGAATTCTATGCTGTGAGTTTCCCGTGTCTTTCCAAATTTGCTTTATACTGATGGAAACAAGTATGTATATCGATAAAGTAAATATATAGCGTAATTTTTTATATGCACACATATTTAAATATATGGGGGTATTATCACTTTTTGTACCTTAGTCCATACATTTTTCCCACTCTGCGGATGTGTTTGAGGTCTTGTCATGTGAACGCTTTTCTTTTCTAGACTAGTTCTTTAACCTGGCTGTATTCATCATAGAGAACAAACGTATGGATGCTGAGGGGAAAAGGGTGGATGGGATGAACTGGGACATTGGGATTGACCACACACACACTATTGATACTATGTGTTGAACGGATAACTAGGGACTTCCCTGGTGGTCCAGTGGTAAAGAATCCAATGCAGGTTTGATTCCTGGTCGGTAAACTAAGATCCCACATGCTGAGGGGCAACTAAGCCCGAGTGCCACAACCAGAGAGCCCACGCCCTGCAACTAGAGAAGGCTTCGTGCTGCAACGAAGACCCAGCACAGCCAAAATAAGTAATATGAATAAATAACCATTAAAAACAGTAGATAACAAATGAGAACCTACTATCCAGCAGAGGGAACTCTGCTCTGTGCTCTGTGGTGACCTAAATGGGAGGGAGATCCAAAAAAGAGGGGATATGTGTATACAGACGGCTGATTCACTTTGCTGCAGAGGAGAAACGAGCACAACATTGTAAAGCAACTAGACTCTGATAAAAATTTTAAAAATAATAAAATACATGGCTGTATTCTCAAAGAGACTGCATTACACTCAATATACTTTCCTCCCACCTGTTATTCAGGCTGTTTTCAGTTTTTTTACTATTTAAGCAATGTGTCTGGGCTGGGGTTTCTCTAGAGGTGACAAGGTCAGAGGCAGGGCAGGTGCCCTCCTGAAGTCCTCCCTAGCCTGCAGCTCCTGACGGTCCTGGGCTATTTTCACTCCTGCCCTTTCCCCGATGGCCAGGGCCAGGCGAGGCCAGAGATGCCATTCCCATCTCAGGTGGCGCCTCCTGCATGGATCCCGTGACTCTGTGGCTGTCACAAACCTCAAGCCTTGTGATCTGGGCTGTTTAGGCAAGCTCCCCTGCCACACACACCCACACACACACCCTCCCTTGGTCTCTTCATACCAAGGAGAGATTTCTAGCCCTGATCAGGTTACTCTGCTCTGTGTTCTGGGGCTGGCAGCTGCGACTGGGGATCCCAAGGACTGTTCTCACTACCCATCTATACCACAGCTTCTTCCTCTTCCCCCAAATCCCCCTGGCCCTGGCCCTGGCCCATGCCTGCAAGAGACACCAGGCATGGCTGCCTTCTCTTATGCATACGTCTGCCTCCCCAACTTGTTTGTGACACCCTGGAGGATACGGACAGTGTCTTGCTCACTCAGCCCCCAGAACTTGGCATGAGGTAAGTGCTGGGTCAGATGTAAGAGTTGGACCATAAAGAAGGCTTGAACGCTGAAGAATTGATGCTTTTGAATTGTAGTGCTGGAAAAGACTCTCAAGGGTCCCTTGGATGGCAAGGAGATCAAACCAGTCCATCCTAAAGGAAATCAACCCTGAATATTCATTGGAAGGACTGATGCAAAGAACAGACTCACTGAAAAAGATCCGTGAACCGTGAACTTCCAGATGTTCAAGCTGGTTTTAGCAAAGGCAGAGGAACCAGAGATCAAATTGCCAACATCCACTGAATCATTACAGAGAAGGCAATGGCAACCCACTCCAGTACTCTTGCCTGGAAATCCCATGGACAGAGGAGCCTGGTAGGCTGCAGTCCATGGGGTTGCAAAGAGTCGGACATGACTGAGTGACTTCACTTTCACTTTTCACTTTCATGCACTGGAGAAGGAAATGGCAACCCACTCCACTGTTCTTGCCTGGAGAATCTCAGGGACAGGGGAGCCTGGTGGGCTGCTGTCTATGGGGTCGCACAGAGTCCGACATGACTGAAGCAACTTAGCAGCACCAACAGCAGCTGAATCATCGAAAAAGCAAGAGAGTTCCAGAAAAACATCTATTTCTGCTTTATTGACTATGCCAAAGCCTTTGACTGTGTGGATCACAATAAACTGTGGAAAATTCTGAAGGAGATGGGAATACCAGACCACCTGACCTGCCTCTTGAGAAACCTGTATGCAGGTCAGGAAGCAACAGTTAAAACTGGATATGGAACAACAGACTGGCTCCAAACAGGAAATGGAGTATGTCAAGGCTGTATATTGTCACCCTGCTTATTTAACTTCTATGTAGAGTACATCATGAGAAACACTGGGCTGGAGGAAGCACAAGCTGGAATCAAGATTGCTGGGAGAAATATAAATAACCTCAGATATGCAGATGACACCACCCTTATGGCAGAAAGTGAAGAAGAACTAAAGAGCCTCTTGATGAAAATGAAAGAGGAGAGTGAAAAAGTTGGCTTAACGCTCAACATTCAGAAAACTAAGATCATGGCATCTGGCCCCATCACTTCATGGCAAATATATGGGGAAACAGTGGCTGACTTTATTTTGGGGCGCTCCAAAATCACTGCAGATGGTGATTGTAGCCGTGAAATTAAAAGATGCTTACTCCTTGGAAGGAAAGTTATGACCAACCTACACAGCATATTAAAAAGCAAAGAAATTACTTTGTCAACAAAGGTCCATCTAGTCAAAGCTATGGTTTTTCCAGTAGTCATGTATGGATGTGAGAGTTGGACTATAAAGAAAGCTGAGCACAGAAGAATCGATGCTTTTGAACTGTGGTATTCGAGAAGGCTCTTGAGAGTCCCTTGGACTGCAAGGAGATCCAACCAGTCCATCCTAAAGGAGATCAGTCCTGAATATTCATTGGAAGGACTGATGCTGAAGCTGAAACTCCAAAACTTTGGCCACCTGATGCAAAGAGCTGACTCACTGGAAAAGACCCTGATGCTGGGAAAGATTGAGGGCAGGAGGAGAAGGGGACAACAGAGGATAAGATGGTTGGATGGCATCACCGACTCAATGGACATGGATTTGGGTGGACTCCGGGAGTTGGTGATGGACAGGGAGGCGTGGCATGCTGCAGTTCATGGGGCCACAAAGAGTCAGACACGACTGAGCTATTGAACTGAACTGATGCTGGGAAAGACTGAAGGCAGGAGGAGAAGGGGGTGACGGAGGATGAGATGGTTGGATGGCATCACTGACTTCACGGACATGAGTTTGAGCAAATTCCAGGAAATAGTGAAGACAGGGAAGGCTGGTGTGCCGTAGCCCATGGAGTCACAAAGAGTCGGATGTGACTAAGCGACTGAAGAACAACAAGGTGCTGGGTCATTAGAGAATTAACAATTGATAAATGCAATAATTGCAGCTACTCTGTGTTGGGTCTTTACTCTGTTGGGCACCATTCATTATAAGCACTTTCTCACTGAATTCTCACATAGCCAAATGATTAGAAGCTGTTGTTATTCCTGGGCGGTGGGGAATTATCTGCACTTTATGACTGGGGAAACCAAGGTTCAGAGAGCTTAAGCACGTTGCTAAGGTCACACAGCAAATTCCTCCAAGGCCAGGGGCCTTCAGTGAACCACAGTGACAAAAATCACTGATCACAGCCCATCGTAACAAACAGATAATCGGAACAGAATGAAATATTGCAAGAATTACCAAAATGTGACACAGAGACACAAAGTGAGCAAATACTTTTGGGAAAACAGCACCGAGAGACCTGCTGTTTCCTAAAGAATTTAGTACCACCGCTGGACAGCAGGCTCCCGTAGCACTGTGGCTGGGACCTTGGAATGATTTGATTTCTCATGTACAACTGCTCCTGGTCCAGAAGCAGGTGAGGGAGGCCTAGTCCAACCCCTGTGGGTCCTGCTGAGATCAGGGCTTGGGCTGGGGCGTGGGATGCATGCCCTCCCACCTGGGGGGCACCCCCAAGGTATGCACACTTCTGGGGTCAGCAGTTGGGATGGGAGGAGACTGGCCAGTTAATGGACCACTGCCCAGAGCCCCCTTTGGCTCTGAGCCAAAAGCCTCTTCGTTCCTTGGCACTGAATTGGGGGTGGTGGTGCTACTGGCTACTTTTAGCAGGTGAAGCCCCTGGGGAAGTGTCCCTTGTCTGTCTGTCTTTACTTCTCTTTAGTCTTTCCTGTCCCACGTTAATTATCCATTCCCCACCCCCACCACCATGCCAGGCACTGGGATAGAGCTGACAGTGACCATGGGTTCAGAGAGAGGATGGGCCCCATGGAAGACTCCAGCCCAGGCACGGCTTTCTCAAAGCTCCAGGGGGTTCTGCCCTTGTAGCTTTCCAGTGTGTCCCTTTAAGACTGGCCATGGGGATGCCACCTGCCACCCGGGAACACCACCTGACCTGACTCTAGTTGGGAGCGGTTCCATCTCTTGTCTTCTTCCTCATGCAGGAAAACCACACTGCAAAGTCCTGCTCAAACTTCATGACATCCCTTTGGGGTCAACCTCGGTCAGTCACCCACAAATTGTCACGAGAGGCTGGGAGCCCAGCGTACAGACACTTGTTCTTGTGAGCTTGTGTGGCCAGTTGTCTCTGTTGTATCTGACTGACTGTGACCCTATGGACGGTAGCCCACCAGGCTCCTGTGCCCATGGGATTCTCCAGGCAAGAATACTGGAGCGGGCTGCCATTTCCTTCTCCAGGGGATCTTCCCAACCCAGGGATGGAACCCGAGTCTCCTGTGTTGGCAGGTGGATTCTTTACTTCTGGGCCACTCAATTATCAAAGGGATCACAGATTCCAAGCCATCCTAGCATGGTCCTGAGTTGCTATGAAGTCCCCTCTCATTAAGGTTGAATTAGGCTCCCCTAACCTGCCACTTCCAATTCATATACTGATATCCTAACCCCCAGCACCACAGAATGTGACTTTATTTGGAAACAAGTCATCGCAGATGTATTAAATAGTTAGATGAGATCCTACTGGAGGGGAGTGGGAATTCAGTATGACTACTGTTCTATAAGAAGAACTCCACGTGAAGGCACAGAGGGAAGATGGTATGCAGACCGGGCCATGTCACTGACAGGCTGGGGAACCCTGATGCAGCCCGAGCTAAGCGAGGCACATGACATGTTCTCATCTGCACCCCTCAGAAGGTGTCCCCCAACCTTGGTCTTGGACTTGCAGTCTCCAGGACTGTGAGATGATACACTTCTATCACCAAAGCCACCCAGCGTGTGGGAATTTGTTACGCTGGCCCTCGCAAATGAACACATCTCATATCCAGAGTGGTGAATGCCCTGCAGTCCAGCTGCAGAGTGGATTGCCACAGTCCCCTCGCATTTCAGAAGCGGGCGCCCAGCGATGTCAATCACATACGCCCGGTGTCCCCCAGCACTCTGGGCCTGAGCAAAGGGTGGACTTGGAACCTTTCCAGGCTGCCTCTTCCCTCCTTTCTGCTTTGGTGACATCTCCCACATTCTGTGGGTGGAGATGACAGAGGGAGACAAAGGCTGTCGAGGGCTCTAGTTGGCATGAGCTGGTCGGTTGGACAAACACCCTGTGGACAGTGGCCAAGCCCCCAGGAGGGGCCCGGGGACTGAAGTCACCTACATGAGCGGCTCCTGTGGCCCTATGCATGGGGAGACATCGCCACTGAGCCAGCAGCAGCCTGGTACTTCCCTATCAGAGTCATGGTGGAGCAGAACCCACTACTGTGTCCCAGCCAGGAAACACAGCCTCTAGGTGACCAATTTCCTATGACTCCCACTGTTGCTCCTATTATTAGACAGTCTCAGAGTTCTAGGAATGAGAATGAGCATCCGACGAAAGGAAAGAATGCCCATGTGCTGCCATGAATGGGGCTGTCCCGCTGTTCTGTGCCACATCCCGCCACCTGGGGGCATCCTGCCCTGAAAATCTCAGGGGACTTTGGGAGAGACGGGTTCAGCACGCAGCCACACGCCCAGTGTGCCCCAAGGCAGGGAGCAGAGCGCATCGCAGTCACCTCCAGGATCTTACCAGGGAGTCCTGATGTATCTGCTCTGCTGCTGATCCACCCTCATGAGCTCTAGCCCAACAAAGACCCCACCTTACTGCATTTATCTGTGGGCTGTGTGTAATAACATCCTCTCACGTCAGAAGCATAGGTTAAAGGGACTCAGGTTCAAATCCTAGCTCTGCGGCTTACTGAGTGATCCTAGGCGAGTAACCTCACCTCTCTGAGCCTCAGTGTCTTCACCTGCAAACCAGGGCTTATTATACGTGGGATTGTTTTGTCTGGACAAAACAATGTGAATGCATGTAAGAGGGTTCATGCCATGCTCAGAACTTGGGAAATGTCCAAACAATGGTGGTGGTGGTGGTTTTTTCTTTTTTCTTAAAAATCAATTCATAGGTGCTTTAGAGCATTTTTTTTTTGGTTGTTTGTTTGTCCATAGAGAGATTTTTCAAACCGAGTCATCTATGGTTCGGAGAAGGTCAGACATGACTGAGCGACTTCACTTTCACTTTTCACTTTCATGCATTGGAGAAGGAAATGGCAACCCACTCCAGTGTTTTGCCTGGAGAATCCCAGGGACGGGGGAGCCTGGTAGGCTACCGTCTATGGGATCACACAGAGTCGGACACGACTGAAGTGACTTAGCATAGCATAGCATCTATGGTTCCTTGGGTTTCCAAAATCTGAGATCACTAAAATGCTGATGTGAGCACCTGCATGGCTTATTCCTCGGCCCTAAGCCCAGGAGGTCTGGCCCTGGGCCCAGGGTGGTGTATGGACCTCCTGAGATGACATATGCAGTACAGAGTGTATGTGAAGTTTTCTTCAGAGGGAGGTTCTGGATGTTGTCAGATTTTCCAAGCAGTTCTCTGTCTACAAAGGGATCATCTCTGAGTATGCTCTGAATAGGTTGTTCGTGCCCAAGGGCTGGCCAAAGGGACCCATTGCTTACTGAGCCTGGGTGCCAAGTTGAAATACATTATCCCTATACTAACAATTGGGCAAAGTATGTACCATCATTCCCATTTTCCAGATGAGGAAACAGAGGCTTGGGGAGCTCAATCAGATAGCCAGACCCTGGACCTGGCCACTTGCTTGTCCCATGACTGGCTGGCACTGGCCAGGGATTTCAGGTCAGGACACTCTGATCCCAAGGTGAGTCCTGTCCTTAGTACTGTGGTGCCTTGGGGAAACCCAATGAGGTACCGCAGCCAGGAAGTGCCCTTGGTCAGAGCCTCAGAAGCTTGACCCCATAGACCTCACCAGGCATGGAGGCACCAGAGCCCACAGGACAATGATGCTCAGGTCCACGAAGACTCCACGTCCCCTCCAGGAAGGACGAGTGCACTTCCCTCTCCAAGCGCTCCCCCAGTGCCTGGCTTGCCCCCTGGTGGGCCTTCTCTCGTGGTCTGCTATGGGCTACAAACCCCAGGCAGGCAGTTGTTAAAAGCCTGGGTCCTGGCTGTTGCTTGTCAGTCACTCAGTCACATCTGACTCTTTGCGACCCCATGGACTGCAGGCTTCCCTGGCCTTCGCCATGTCCTAGAGTTTGCTCAAACTTACGTCCATTGAGTCGGTGATGCCATCCAACCATCTCATCATCTGTCATCCCCTTCTCCTCCTGCCCTCAATCTTTCCCAGCATCAGAGTGTTTTCCAATCAGTCGGCCCCTGGAGGCAGGGAGAATGCTGATTCTACCACTGATCAGCTCTGTGATTGAGTGACTCACCTCATCCCTCTGAGCCTCACTTTCTACGTTTATACAATGAAGCTAAATAGTACCTGCCTCACATGACAGGGTATTCTATTCTTCTTGTACTTTCTCCCATCAAGACCACCCTCTCTTCTCTCTCCATCTATTTTCCTCTGAGCATGAACTCAATAAATGTTAGCAACAGTGACTGCTGTTGTTACTGTGTTGTTATCCACAGCGTGCACATTCACATCCACTACTTTCCCCACATTTTAAGCTCCAGGAAGGCAATGATTGTTTATTTCCATGTCCCTAGCCCCTACCATAGTTGCTGGAGTGTAATACAGCATCAGGAAATGTTTGCAGCTGAACAATCAACTCAAAGAAAGTCCTGCTTACATCACTGACGGTTAACACCGAACATTCAGAGCCCCAGACGCACTTCATAAAAGTACAGTTTTCAGGAAGGTTCAGAGCAATTTTTGACTGATATATCCCTGCTAGGTTACTGGGGAGAGCTGGAGAAAGTTGGGACATGAACTTAACCTTAAGGCTATGTGCAATAGGACCAATTAAACCATCTTATGGCACATGTTTTGATATCTCCATCAATAATGGAATTTTAGGATGAAGGAAGCTTGTTGATATTTCTTATTATACTCTCCTTTTTGCTGTTGTTATTTAGTCGCTAGGTTGTATCTGACTTTTTTGCGACCTCATGGACTGTAGTCTGCCGCAGGGATTAAAAAGTCATCTACCTTCCATTCTTCTAACTGCAAATGTTTTCGCCCACCTGTGTATCCATACCATCCTTCCAGTTATCCATCCATCCATGCATCCAAATATCCATTCAAACATTCATCTATTGATCTATCCATCCATCCATCCATTCAAATACCCATCTAAGCATTCATCTGTCTGTCCATTTATTTACCCATTCATCCATCTATCCATCCATTCATGCATACACCTATTAGTACATCTATCAACCTATACACCCATCATTAATGTATATATTGAACACTTTCCAGCTTCCAGGCATTGTGCTAGACATTGTTGTGACCTATCACTGAATAACCTATGGATCCCACTTCCAAAGAATTTACATTCAAGAGAGACAGACAAACAAGTAAACAGGTGTTTTCAATTTGGCACGATATGGGTGGGATATGGTGGAGTGTGTATGAGAGTCTAAGGGAGGACATAAGACCTAGGAGAGTCCAGCAAGAGTTCCTGCCAGAGGCAATGTCTACGCTGAGGCAGGAAGGACCAGCAGGGGATGCTCTGTGGGGAGATGGGCTGTCCTGGCAGCAGGAGCCACAGGTGCAGAGGCGAGGGCAAGAGGAAATGTGCTGAGCTGGGGGAAAAGTTCTGTCCTGTCTGGATGGACCATGTGAAGTGCAGCTGGGAGGAATGAGAGAGTTGGCAAGAGTCCAGGGCCTTGAGTTGAGCTTGGACTTTGTCCCAAGAAACTGAGAAGCCATGGATGGTCATAAAGAGGCTTGAGTGAAGGGAGTGGCTTTAGAAACTTCCCTCTCACAGGAAATGGATTCTCTTTTTGAACAGGAATGGCACTTGGGAAGCAAGTCATCAAACTCAGAATGATACGAGAAAGTCTTCTTTCTTCTGAAATTTGCCGTCTCCTTTCCCAGAATCATTTTATGCCTGGCTGAAAATCCAGTGATCCTGGCAGGAGGGGAGGTAATGGTTCATTATCTCTCAGTCATTAATATTCTCCCTGAAGCAGCTTCCTTGAAGCTCTAATGGGAAATTCAGACCCCCAAGTCCAAGAGAGAATTTCTATAGAGCTTAATTACAGGCAATGATGTCTTTTGCTCATTCAATAGTCATGTTCCATTTCCTACCCTGACCATGGTGGTGTTTGGGGGCCTGTTGCCAGGTTAGGGGTACCTACTATAGCCAAGGCACAGAGCACAGGATACAGACTCACTGCCACCTACTGTGTGCCAAGCACTGCTGGATCCATGAGAAACCACATCAGGACCCTGTCTTCCAGAAGCTTATAACCATATTAGGTAGATAGGACCTGTGTATAGAATGAATCAGTGATCCGCATGGATCAGGCAAGAAAAAGAGGGAGAAGAAAAAGAAAACAAGATAGAACATCAAGGGCTCATCTGAAATGGTCATGGAGTCAAAATACCCTGCTTGTGGCTGATGAAATAAGAAATGAAAGTGGAAGGCATTTCTTGAAGTTGCCACGGTAACCAACATGGGACTGAATATAGTGATAGACTCCCATTGGGAGGACAGGGCAGGACGTGTTGATAGATAAGGTCTAAGGTCCAGAAATCAATAAGCATCAAGTATATGCATGGGTTTGAGAGATTTGGAGATAACCACAGAAGAAACTCCTAGAAGACGTAAGAACGGGAACCCCTGGGAAGCTGACTAAGGGTAGGAAGGGGTGGGACAAGGAGCTACTTCCCAGTGAAAGGCTTTGTCTCCTGTTTATTTTTTACCATGTGAATGTTCTTAGATAAGAGATTTTAAACATTCAAATGGAGAGAAATCTTGGCTTAAAAGAGTCAGTGGCAAAAGCTACGTGCATGGTGCAGGCAGTTAACACCACTGGCTTTGGAGCAAAGGGTCTCTGGATACAATTAAGAGGGGCTGTGAACTTGGATGGGAAAAAATAATTACATCTTTATGTTATTAACCTCGAGCTGAAATTTAGCATTTGCTTTCCTTACAAATACAGGGGAAAAGCCACATCAGTATTATCAGACTTGTGACTTTATCACTGATAGAAAATAGTAGGTATTTTCATATTACCTTTTAGCTGTTAACAAATATCCCAAAATATTTATGCTCATCACTTCTTCAAATTCACAGTGTGTTAGGCTCACAGCTACTCATTTAGTTAATGCATAAAGAAACACACGTATTCTCTATTTGTTTTTTATAAAAATACATTTTTAGTAACTACAACTCAACAAAATTGGTTCCTTCACAATCCTGTGTGTTATTTTTTATGCATTGAAAAACACTCTTCTGCCAAGGGGTCTGTGGGTTTTGCGAGAGGGCCAAAGGGTGTGTGGCATGAGATAGGTTGAAAAGCTTCTTTAGAGACAGGAGAGCAACTAGGGGTGAAGGTATTTGATAAACTGGGGGGAAGAGGATTCACCTGTTGAGGGGAGCTGGGACTCAGGCTGATGGAGAGGAGGGTAGAGGGTGCTGATGGAAGGGATGTGCTGGTCACATAGAGGTACGATCACAGGAACAGCAGCAGCAGAAGCTGCAACTTCTGAGCTCACAAGGTTCCAGACCTTTCTGTTTGACCTTGACAATAACCGTAAGAAGGTTTCTAATTCAATTTCCCTTTCAGAGCCAAGGAAACACGGCTGCAGACATGTTCAGGGGCTTGTCTGAGGTCCCATAGCTGGGAAGTCATAGAGCTAGAATTCACACCATGATCACCTTATCCCAACTTGCTTGTCTGTACTGCCAAGTACGGTAGAAGGTCTCAGTTAACCGACCAAGAAGCTGAGGATGGGACAAGTCAAGGGAAGCCGAGCCCAGAATCCCAGCATGCCTGGGAAAAGCTGAGCCTCTTTCCTTGCCTGGCTTCCTGCTAATCCCTCTCTCCTGGCACCTCATGGCTCTGGGAGGCTCCAGGAACCCCATGCCAGTTCTCTGGGCATTACTGTTAAGCCCAAACTCTGCCTAATCTGCCTTCAACCCACCACTCAGACCTTCTGTCCCATTTTAGCTTTGGAGCCCTCTCAGCATCAAATCTTAACCATAACCTCCTAACTGGGCCCCCTAACTAGAATGCACATTTCTTCATACTACTAGATGTACCTGAACTAACATTTCTGAAATTGGGGTTCCCTTGTTGTTGTTCAGTCAGTCAGTCATGTCCAACTCTGTGACCCCATGAACTGCAGCATGCCAGGCTTCCCTGACCTAACTGTCTCCCAGAGTTTGCTCAAACTCAGGTCCATTGAGTCAATGATGACATCCAACCATCTCATCCTCTGTTGTCCCCTTCTCCTCCTGCCCTCAATCTTTCCCAGAATCAGGGTCTTTTCCAATGAGTCGGCTCTTTGCATCAGGTGGCCAAAGTATTGGACAAATTATTGGCCAAAGTATTGGGGTCCCCACAGGGGTTCATAAGACACTCTGAACATTTAGAAGTGTTATCATTTATGTGTAGGACACGACCATCAGCCTTTCCTGGATCTGCTGATGACTGTCTCATATCTAGGAGCTGCCACATGATTCCAGTGACTGTTCTGTGATGATGGCAGCTGGGCTGAGCTGTCCTGCTTTAATTACTGCACAGGAATGAGAAGAAGCCACCGGCACGATACAGAAATGATCCTCCCCGTGCCTGGAGAAGGCCAAAGGCTGGAACACCATGTTATACAGACAGAGGGGTCTAAGCAGTGTGAGGAGAGAGGGAGGGAAAATCAAGTCCTCACAGGGCCTGGCAGGTGGAACCTGGGGGACCCCAGAGGGCCTTCTGGTCCATGCATCATGTATTATACTTATGTTGCAAACAGAACTTCACTCAAGCCATCACTTACACGTTTTGAGCTCACATCTGATTTGCTCTGTAATTGGGATGGTGTTCAATTTGTGGATTTGCTTTGGTTTTGTAGGAATATAAGCATGAAGAACTCATACCTGCTGTTCTGCGGGTGCACAATTAAGCAGCATCATAATCAAAATATTTTACAACAACATTGAGGGAGAGTGTCTGTGAGAGTGCCCTTGAAAAGTGTGCCATGTCTGAAAGACATGGACCTATATGCCATCTTTTGAATCGTTTTAAAGTTTTCCTTTTCCATTTCTTTATTCTCTATTGAAGTATAGTTGATTTACAATGATGCATTAGTTTCTGGTGTACAGCAGAGTGAGTCAGATATATAAGTGTGTGTCTTCCCCATTATAGGTTAGTACAAGATATTGGTCTCTGTGCTATATATTAGATCCTCGTTGGTTACCTTTTTTTTTTTTAATTTTTTATTGGAGTATAGTTGCTTTACAATGCTGTGTTGGTTTCTTTAAATTTATTTTTAATTGAAGGATAATTGCTTTACAGCATTGTCTTGGTTTCTGCCAAACATGGTCAACTATTTTACAGACAGTGGCGTGTATCTGTTAATCCCAAACCCTAGTTTATCCCTCCGCAACCCCTCTCCCTGTTGGTAACCAAAAATTTGTTCCCTATATCTGTGAGTCTGCTTCTGTTTGGCAAGGTTCACTTGTATCGTTTCTTTGGATTCCACATACAAGTGATAAAGGATATTTGTCTTTCTCTGTCTGACTGACTTCTCTTAGTATGATGATCTCCAGGTCCGTCCATGTTGCTGCAACGGAAATCATTTCATTCTTTTTTTTATTATATGCTATCATCTTGCAGGCTACCCCCACTGCTCAAAAACTGTTGCTCACTTAGAAGTAAATTCCAATCCTGCCAATCCCCATGGACAGGCTCTTCACTGCATCCAAATAGTTCGATTTAATCGTTTTCAGCTAGTCTCTGCCAGTTTCCATCCACTGCAGGTAAGGATAGGGGGTGCCAATGGCTCAAACCAGCACCTAAAACACCAATCAGTACCCGATGGGTAGCAACCACGACTAATACCAGCATCGTTGCTGGCTCATGGGACTGATGGAAGTGACACTCAATGGTATAAAAATATCCTCTCCTGACATAGCGGTCTTTGCGTCTCACAACCTGGTCAAGAGAATACAGGAGAAAATGAGGTAAAGGTGCCAGCCAGAGTGGAGAAACACCTGGGAAGGAGACATGGGAGGCTCCATGATGACACAGGGAAGAACATTCTGGACTGGAAAGTACAGTCTTGAGGGGATGGCCCAGCTCCGTGTGACCTTCGACAAGCTACCTAACCTCTCTGAGCCTTTGGCTCTCAGTATATGAAGGAGGACAAAGGATCGTCCCAGTCTTGCCCACTTCACAGAGCAGGTGGGAAGAAGGCCAGGGAAGGGACAAGGAAGAAGGCAGTGACAGCAACGTGAAAGGCTACCATTACTATCAGTAGAGTAGCAGTGACGAGGCAGAGCCAGAGAGATGCTCACACAGCCAGTGATGGAGGGAGAGGGAGGGAGAGACAGAGAAGGAGACCTTCATTGCCTCGACCGTCTGTCCCCTCCCCAATGTTAACTTGGAACTGTCCTGAGAGATTTCCCTCCCAGCTCCCGCCCTTGGCTGCATCCAGCTCACACAGGCTCCCTGGGGCTGTCTTGCTGGCTGCTGAGGTCCCAATTGGGAGGCCAGAGGGTCAGGTCACAGCCCTGCTAGAAGAGGAACCTCGTGGGGACAGAGCATTGACCGCCCAGAGCAGGGATGCCCAAGGCTGGGCCTTGCTAAGCTCAGACCACACCACTGGGGTTCCGGACCTCAGCACTGACCCTCTGTTCCTCTGAATGTAAGAGAGTCACCACTTCTATCTTCCTGAGGGTACTCGGGGGGCCCCGAGGTTAAGTAGGAAGATCCTTTGGGGGCGTTAGCTAATATGAAGATCCAGTGGGCAGAAGGCAGCTTGTTTCCTGAATCCATAGGGATTGCTGGCCAATTGCACAACTGGCTTCCTTAAGACTGAATTTGTTTTCTCTGCTTTGGGGTCTGAGTCTTTCAAAATATTTGGTCTTTATTTGAGATAGTTTGTTTTTCTTGTAAGCAGCGAATGTCTCTGTATAATGCATTGTTCCAGGGGAATCCTGGTGAGCATTTGCAAACCCATTTTTTTCCCCCTAAATTTTTTGAATAATGAGCTCCACTTTGATTTAAACATTTTTATAAGAATTTTTCCTGTTAATTCTAAAGTGATTTTTTAAAAAAGACATTTGGCAGGAGTGGGTGTGGGTGAGGAATGTGTCAAAGTTACAGACTCATTCATCCCTAATGAAGTGGAAGGGAAGTGGAACCAGAGGAGAACGAGGATAAAAAAAGAAAGTAATAGAATCAAAGGAGAAAAGAAATAGTGTAATGGATGTGTGTGGGCTTTGAATAGGCATCTTGCTATGTGGGTAAGTGCTTGAGCTGGAAGAGATACAGGGAGGAGCAGTCAGAGCTGGAATCTGGCCAGAAACAGAGTCCTGGGACCTGAAGGCACTGCCCCCACCTCCCTCTTGGCCTGGGGGCCTCAGTTGCCACATCTGTCGAATGGGTTGAAGCCATGTTCCCAGGGCTGCTGGGGGTGGGGCAGGGAACAATGAATGAATAGGAAAAGTGCAAGCTGTAGGGTGCTGTGCACGCACGAGTGGCTTATTGGGGTGGGCAGGCGGGGGTTGGACTGAAGGGGATTCAAGACTCTTTCTGGCTCTTAGAATCCAGAATTTGATGAAAATACATAGACACACACTTGCAAGTATAGACCCATGCACACAGATACACTCCCACCCCCACACACACACCCTTTCACTTGCTGGTTCTCACACACCCTCACGTGTGCCTGTGTATGTACCACACACAGGCAAGCTCATTCATTACACACCCCCACACGGCCCCCACACACCATTCAATACACATGTGCATCCCCCCACCACAACTGCCCCCCCACACACCCTCACAGGGGCTTCCTCACCACATGTACTCACACACGCTCATACACATACCCTCCACACTCTTTATCGCACACATTTGCCTTTAAACACATTCTTGCACACATCCACACCCTCCACAGCCCTGCACGCACATTCTCATGCACTCACGTGATCCTCAGTTAGACAGTCCCTCCTGGCCTGCACGCCACCTCCCTTTCCCAGCTGAGCTCTGGATGAAAAGTGAGGCAGGAGATGGATGGGCCCCAGGCTGGGCAGCTGGAGTTCGTCCCCTGTGGACAGACACTCCAAGATGGAGAGGAGGAGGAACTGAGTCCTGCTCAGGTAAGAGACCACGTATTCCGCATTGTCAAGGTCAAGGTGACCTTCCCAACTATGCTTGCCCAGAAAGGCTCCTTGGAGGTCAAAAGGGTGGGAGCATCACCTCACAGTAAGTGATGTCAACCTACCCTTGCCTCTTCACCAGAATCCATCTTGGCTGAGAGGTGTGTGTGCACACGTGGGAGGATTCTGACTTAAACCAAATACGACCTTGGAATCAGGCAAAGCAAGACAAGTGGCCAAAGGAAACCAGGAAGAGATGCCCCAAAGAAGTGATTCAAGCTACCACGGCGGGTGCGCCTCTGAGTCCACCAACGTGTCTATTTACACATACGGTACTCTTCCTCCTAATAAACATTTTACTTGCTCCACTACTTTCCATCTTTGTGGGAATTCTTTTCTGCAAAGCCGAAGAGCAAGGGCCTTGTCATGGGCGACTGGTCTAGTGACGAGGACTTAGCGCTCACTGCCACTCTCTGGCTGGGAACTGAAACCTGGCTTCACGTCGCTGCAGGCCGAGGCCACCCAAGGTCAAAAGCAGAGTAGATCCTCTGTCCTCTGCCCATGCTGAGCTCACGCCTCACCGCCCTGAACCCAGGCCTCTGCCCCGCACCCCCCCCACTCCTACCATGCCCAGAAACCGCTCAAAGCTTCCATCTTCTCAACCCCTTGGCCATGTCCCTCTTTCTGTCCCCTGTCCTTGGTGTTTAATGACCCCCCTCCCCACCACAAACTGAGTTCCATGAGATTAGGGATCCTTTCTGTCTTACAAACACATCCTCAGAGCCTGGCACACGTAGCCAGCGTTCTGGAAATAGCTGTTGAATAAATGGATGGATGGATGGATGGATGGTTGGACAAGGGTGTGGTGCCTAGAGGAAGAGATTGTCTGCTCAGACCCGGGCTCTGTGTGTTGGGAGCAAGGTGTGGGGAGACCATGGGGGCCTTCCCCCTCTCGGTCAGTTTCAGGGCACTGTTTCCTCCTGGGGGCAACTCTGCTCTGTCCACACGCATCCCCTCTTTGCCTCCACCTGAAGGACCCAAAGTACCGATGACACTCGGGACCTGACCCTGGCAGCCGTTTCTGGCTCGCCTCCCAGGGCTCCCAGGGCTCTCTGGGACTCTCGGGAAAGAACTAGACTCTGTAGGCTCACAGCACTCTATAACCTGACCCCACGTCCATCCACCAGCTCCACCATCTGCAGCATCCCAGCACTTACCGTGTGTCCCAGGAATGGGGCCACTCGGATCACATGCAAGTCCTACCCACTGTTCCAGGAGGGAGCCCCAGGTAGCATCCACAGTGGAGAGCCGACCAAGCAGAGGCTCCGGGAGGGAAGGACCTGGCCTGGGGCCGTCACCTGGCAAATGGCAGTGCTAGGATTTGAATCCAGGCCCCAGGCTGCTTGAGGCCCCGTTTCCCTGACTTCCCACACTGGGTCTGGGGCCCCCTTCTGGCCTCCGCCAGCCCTCTGTGCTTCTCCACTGGGCCAGGGCACCCTCCCTCACCCGTCCACTGCCTGCCTCCTCCACCCCACTAGGAAATTCTCAGGGGCGGCACAGGAGGCCAATTTGGTGCCTTGCCCGAGTGTCCTTTGTCCAGCAATGTACGCACTCCCCAGCTGCTGATCTTTATTCCCGGAGAACGGCCTTATGTAGCCAAGCCGGTTTGTTGGGGAAAGATGACACCCCTCACCCTAACAGCACCAGTGACTAGCCAACATGGGGATCCTAAAGGCTCGCCCCCTTGCCTCAAGGTGGGATCAACTCCGCCGTGCCACTCACACTCTGGAGCCCCCATGGGGTCAGCTGAGCGTCTCCAGGCTTGTTAAGCCCCTTCGGCTGCCCTCTCCTGCTTCCCTCACTCTCCCTTTCTAGAAAGCATTCCCTCCACCTGTTAATCATTATAAGCCCAGTGCCAAGATCAAGGCCAGGTGGCAGTATCCCTTACTGAAGGAAGGAGCCATTCCTTCTGCCCTCAGTGCAAAGGCTGTGTTGAGGATCAGTTCTTGGCAGAGGGAAGGAGCGTGGTTTACCATCGTCACCCCTCTAATCCTTGTGCCTTGACCAGTACCCTGCCTGGAGTAGGAGCTTAGTGAGTGTTTGCTGAGTGAGTGAATCAATGAATAAATCAATGAATGACTGCCTCATCTTTCCCCGGCCCCCATGCCTGCCTTTCTCCAAACATTTCAGGCCACCTCGCCTTCACCTGCCAGGTGACCTCACCTGCCATGTCCACCCTGGCTGGCTTTGACTTCACACCAAAGTGCTTTGCCAGCTGCCCACACACCCCAGGGTTTCACTGAGGGACCTTGGTCTCCTCCCCAAGGGCAGGGGATGAGAGGGAGCCCGGGCTGCACTGGGCCAGACCCCCACCCGAGATTCACACCCAGGCCATCTCTGCTCTGCTCTACTTTTGGACAAAAGTGCTCTGCGGCTGCAAAGACTCGGGAGCTCTTTGCATTTTCCAGCTGCCCCACCGCCCGCTTGAATGGGGCACATCCTCCCTTTTGTCGCCCCACTCTAATTTTGTTTGTAGATGTTCTGCTCATGTCCCTATCTAGACAGAAACTCCCTAAGGACTCTAGCCTAGAGGTTAAAAGCTTGGGCTCTGGAGCCAGAAAGGCCTGGGGCAGGTCATGAAGCCCCCTCACAGCCTCTTTTTTGTATAGCTATGAAATGAGGAAGTAATAGGGCTGCCAGCTGACCTGGGCACAGCTTCAAAAAGATGAATCCTGTATATGCCTGACTTGTGGAAAATAATAAGTGGCACCTTCTAGTATTTATTAGTTACCTGAGCAAGTGCCTCTGGCATACCTGGTAGTTAATCATCAAAATGATCACAATTTCCTTTGGAAAAGGAAGTTAAACCACGTGTGTGTGTAAAGCTCACCCTGTTCTTGTCATGACCACTGGGTTCCAATGAAAGTTACTAATTCCAGGTAAACACTGGGGACATTCTAGTGGCAGCTGCATGGCTAAATGGGGCCCTTATGCCTTGCTGCGAAAGGACCAGAGAAGGGCCCTCAAGGTTCTTCTGTTTCTTAAGCACCTGGCTTTCTTCCAGATCCAGGCTTGCTGTGTACAGACAGCAAGGAAAGTTGGAAGAGAGGATGATTTCTCATTTCCCAGACTCGCTGGTGCAACTGCAGTGGCGAGCCCAGCATAGTGGTGCATAGCACTTGCTCCATAAATATTGTGGGGTGAATGAAGGAATAATTCCTTTTATGGATTAAAAGGAATGGATTTGAACTCTACCACGAAATGTCACCACCAAGTTTAGGGGTCTCTCAATCAATACTTGTGAGTGAGTGAATGAATTCCAGGTTCACTCTCACAATGCCAGTTCTGAGCCCAGGTTGTAGCCTGGAGGAAGCCTGTGATAAATATTTATGGAGGAATGAACTAGATCCAGTACTTCCCAGAAACCAGCTGAGCTTCAGCTGTGGTCGCCCCCGCTCACCCCAGGCCCACAGACAACATTCCAGGGACCGAGCCTTCGGATTCCAGCCACCAGCCTGTCTTGGCCTCAGCCAGCCCAGTGGGAATGGTGCCTTGGACACAGAGCAAGTTCAGGGCCTGGGGTGCACGACTGGGACCTAGCTGGCTCGCCAGGGAGCTCGTGGGTGTTCCCCTTGGGAAACACTGCCCCCTAACCTCCACGATGGACTGAGCTGGCAAGAGCAGACTGCAACGACCCAGGGACACTGCCAAGGAGCCCCCGTCTGCACAGCACTGGCATCAATACAACCACACACATACACACAGATGGGGACGTGTAGCTGTGCCCTGCTGCCCACAGGGCTCTCTGCCCGCAGCCCGTCCTTCCTCCCGAGCCCACGTGTCGGAGCCAACCACGTGTTGGAGCCACCATCCAGAACGGGCTCCAGTGATCCACACAGGTGATCCTCCTCAGCTCCTAAAGTCACCCCACGTGGTGCAAGCACGTGGACACACACCAGCATAGCTCCATCCCCCCAGGGTCCGCCATCCTGTTCCAAACACACCTTGCCTCCGCCCCAAGCTGGCGGAGGCTGCAGACCACCCAGTGGTACCACCAAGGGACAATGCCATCTGTCACCAGGGACCCGGTTCATGGATAATAGCACACCTCTCAGCCAGAAACTGGGCCCACAGGTCAAAGTGTGGGCACCAGGACAAGTCACCGTGTAGCTGGGAGGTACCGAGCTGGACCTCTCTCTGACCAGCCCCCTAGTCTGTGCCATGGGTTGGCAGCTGTCCCCTCCTTTGCCACTACTGGGACTGACTCCCCACTGGGTACCATGGGGTAGCTCAGACCCTGCAGAAGCCTGCATGCTGGATGACGCCCCAGAAGCCTCTGGGGTCCTAGGCCAGGGCCCTACTTGCCCCCGGCTGTGCACCGAACCATGCGGCACTCTGAAACCAGAGGACTCCCCCTGAGCTCTGGCTTGGGGAGGGAGCAGCCCCCCATGTCAGCTTCCTGCAGGGGTCTCATGCCAGGCAACCAAACCGGGCCACCCCACGGCATGAGCTGGCGGGCTGGAGGAACATGCGTGGCCTTGGGTGCCCAGACGGGCTGGCACAAAGAGCCAGTTCTTTCAGGGTGACGAGGAAAGAGTTGGGACCCTAAAGCCTCCCTCTGGGCTGACTGGCTCTTTGTTCACCCCTCAGGTCCCCTTCAGCCACAGGCGGGGGGTGGCCCCTGCAGCTGCACGATCCAGGGAGAAGGCCTCCAGGCTGGCATTTGGTCCCTGCAGGTCAAGCCAAAGCAAAGGGGGTCAGGGATGCTAGAAGCCTGAGATGCCCCAGCAAAGCAGAGACTGCAGTGAGCCCCTCTGCCCTACCACGGCCCAGTCGGGCTACCCAGGCCCGCCGGCCTGGGAGTGGGCCCCCCAACCTGGGTACTCACCGGCTCCGGCGAGGCCTCCTCCTGGCGTGGTGGCAGGCGCCCCTCTCAGGCCGTGCTCCCCATCTGGAGAGGCCAGCGGCACTAATCAGCCGCCTGGCGTGGCGTGAGCCTTGTGGCTGGGGCTTAATTGACACCAGGTGGCCCCTCCCCAGGGGCAGGCTGGGAGGCGGCTCTGCCGGGGCCAGGGGGTCAAAGCCGGGGCAAGGGGGCCTGCACCCAGGCCAGGCTGGTTCAGGCCTCCCCTGGAGAGACCGGGGCAGTCAGGCAGCCGCTGGCCACCCCTCCCCTCCTCGCCTGCCGGCTGCCTCCATCACACACCCAGCCCGGCTTCCCTAGGCTCTGACCTTTCTTTCATTTCAGAGGCAGCAGTGGCAGTGACAGCCTCTGCCTAGGAGGAGGGTGGCTCAGGTTTCCCCCCAGCTGGCTGGGGGCAGCCGCGAGCATGTGTGCTGGGTCTGCAGTGGCCAGGCTGGGCCCGCAGGGTCCTGAGGAGGGCCACCCACTGCAATCACAAAGGATCCCCAAAACCATCTTTTATTGAACACTTACTACATGCCAGGCCCCTGCATGGTTCCCCACACGGACCCCCCATTAACTCTCCTGGGCCCTGAAAGGTGGGTATTTATTTAACCCCACTTAGCAGATGAAAAAATAAAAAAAAATTCAAAGCTCAGAGAAGCTAAGCGTTGCCCCCAAGGTCACACAGCAGGAGAGGCACCAAGTCAGGGATTTTAGTTGCTACCTGCAAAGTGAAGAATCATTTTTTAGATAGGGAAATCGAGGCTCAGAGACAGGAAGCCAAGTCTCGAGGTCATAGAGCAAAGTGCGGAATTTGGATTTACCACCAGATGTATTGGGTCAGGCTGCCTGGAAAAACAAAGTCTGTGTGTATGCTGAAACATAAGCTTTCTTTTCTGACCTGCATGAGTCCCTGCCTGTATTAGGGCTCTGAGGTGGAGCCACAGGTGGACTTTAGGGGTAAGAACATTGGACATAGTATCAGGAGACCTCTGCTGAAGTTGCTGTGTGATCTTGAGCAAGTTACTCTACCTCTCTGGGCTTTGTTGAAGCTCCAGTGAACACCAAATGGGATGCCATGTCGAAAGGGCTTTGCGACTGGGACACACAGGGCAAGACTGGGGAGTGCTAAAGTGGTCCCTACTCTGTCCCCAGTACCCCTTCTCAGAGGCCCTGCACCCCTGCCCTAGCCCCTCACTGCCAGGGGCAGCAGGACCTAGCAGTTAAGAGCACACACGGGCTCTGCAACCACACAGACATGGGTTTAAGCCCTGGCTCTTCCTCACCAACTTGGGTGACCTTCAGAGGTCACTTCCCTTCTCCGGGGCTCAATTTTTCATCTCTAAGAGGTGCCAAAGAGGTGCTTCTCTGCCGGGGCTGTATAAGAATAAATGAGAAAATGCCAGCCCCTGCCTCTTTACTCAATCACATCTACTGAACACCTACTGTGCGTGGGTTCCCACGCTGGGTGCTATGTGCCCTGCTGATGGAGACTGATGATAAATTTAAGACACATATAGGCGTAATTCCTTGTAGAATGTCCTCCAAAAATAGGAAGTAGTTGTTGCTTGTTGTCTATGCACTTACTCAACAAAGAACTTGTTGAGCACCTCCTATGGGCCAAGTACTCTTACAGGCACTGGGCATACAGCAGTGAACAGTGAGGATGGACCCCTGTCCACATGGAGCTGACAATTTCTAATAATTAACCATGACAATCCATTGCAATAATAATTATTTTAAGACCATTCTTTGGCAACACACACACACACACACACACATAAACTGTGTTCCCTGGTGTCCTCACTGGTAGAATAACATGCCTGTCTGCTGGGTCTGCCCCTCGGGGAGCTCCAGGGTGGAGCGTGCCATTCCAGAATGTTCTTAGGTCTAATCCTCAGTGAGGTTCATGGGCTCCTTTTTGGTGTGACTAACGGGCAATCTGGCCAGCAGCCCATCCCCCTTGCCCAGGCTCAGACCCCACGTGGGTTGGGAGAAGCTGAGCCCGTGACTCAGCTGGCCTGACCTGTCAGGCTGAGAAGGAAGCAAGCAGCTGGCTGGGCTGTGAGCCATGGGGTCCTTCTGAGCCAGACGTGGGGCAGGTGGCCAGGGTGAAGACTGGGGCTTCCAGATGGGAAGGGCTCTGAGTTAGGCGACTGCACCCTGGCCCCTGGTTATCTCACTAGTAAAGAGCATATTCTAGAAAGAAGCAGTGAGCGGGACTTCGCTGGCAGTCCAGTGGTCAAGATTTCACCTTCCAATGTAGGGGTGGGGGTTGTGGCTTCGATCCCTGGTCGGGGAGCTAAGATCGCACATGCCTCATGGCCAAAACAAACAAAACATAAAACAGAGAAGCAATGTTCATAACAAATTCAATAAAGACTTTAAAAATGGCCCACATCAAAAAAAATCTAAAGAAAAAGAAAAAGCAGTGAGAAATCACAGGATGTTCTGCTTTGTGAGGGAATGAGCTCCCCGTCAGTCAAAAGATTCCAGCAGGATGCTGTTAAGGGGACTCCAGAAATGGGGAGAGTGTTCTAGAAAAGCTAGTCGATTTCTCCCGACATCACCTTCTCCTGGAAGCTTTTTCTGAGTCCATCTCCCACGCTAGTCAGGTGTTTCCCTGACCTCCTCCCACCCCTGGGTTCACTCTTGCCCCCAGTCAGCACTTACTGCCCTTTGCCAGAAGGGCCAGTTCACTTGTCCATCTTGCCCACAAAACTGAGCCCCATCTCCTCTGTCCCCTTTACACTATGAAACCCTCAGTACTCAAACACAGAGTGCGGCACACAGTAGGTGCTCAGCAAATGTTTCTTGTATTAAAAAATGTATCTATCGAAATGATGATCTACCATGCCCTTTCATACTTTGAGCATTTGGTACTTTGACAAGGAGGAGTCTTGCCATTTCACTCATTCATTTAACAAATATGTCCTGAGCACGTCCTACGTGCCAGGCACTGCCCTAGGCTCTGGGGATACAGCAGTGATAAAGACTGATTAAAAAATCCCTGTCTTCAGGGAGTCTACCTCCTCATGATTGTACCTTTAATTAGGTAATCTTCACAGGTGTTTTTATTAATAACAATAATAGCCATTGCCATACAGCACAGTTTCTAAACCTCAATGCTATTTATTGATTAGTGTTTGAGGTGGGAGCTGAACCCTGCATGGTAGGAGGTTTAGCAATATCTCTGCTTTCCACCATTAAATGCCACTAGCAACCTCCTCCCTCTAAGTGTGACACCCCAAATGTTTCTAGACATTGCCAATTGCTGTAGGGGAAAACACCACCCCTAGTTGCTAACCTTAGTTATCTGTGAAGCACCTACTATGGGATATGCACTTTGCATTCATTCATTTACTCCATCTCTAAAATAACTCTAGGAGGCAGGGGCAATTATTTTCATTTTACAGATGAGGAAACAGAAAAGATTAGTCATTTGCTTACGGCCCCAGATTTGCACATGCAGCCCTGTACACGTAGCTTACCAGCATCCCTGTGCAGAAGGCAGGGCTGGTGGACCTTGGGAGCCGGGATACCAGCTGCAGAGACCAATCTCGGAGTGGCATAGCGGGTTCCTTGCCTGGGCTCCAGGGGTCTGTCAGCCTGGAGCTGAATTCTTTTCTGGTTTCACCCTGTAGCCCCTTGCAGAGCACAGGGCCTGGCACTCAGAAGGCCTTCCAGGGCAGCAACAGATGGGAGAAATATGCTGCAAGCCAAAGACCTAATTATAAGCTTTCTAGTAGCCACTTTAAGAAGCTGAAAAGAAACAGGCAAAATTAATGATAGTAAGGTATTTTATTTAACCAGATCTAGTCAAAAATGATTACATCAATATGTAACCATTATACAAAATTGTTAAGAAGATAGTTTACATTCCTTTTGCTTTTTTTTTTTTCACACCTTAGAAATCCACTGTGGATTGTACACATACATCTCCACTCAGACTCATTACACTTCAAGGGGTTTATAACCACAGGTAGTAAGAATCTGACTGTCAATGCAGGAGATGCAGGTTCGACTCCTGGGTTGGGAAGATTCCTTGGAGAAGGGAACGGCAACCTACTCCAGTATTGCCTGGAAAATCCATGGACAGAGGAGCCTAGCAGGCTAAAGTTCAGGGAGTTGCAAAGAATCAGATATGAGTGAGTGAGCACATGCATGCATTCGAGAAAGTTTGTTGATCGTGGGAATGAACGCAGGAGGTAGGATATTCCGAGCGCAATGGATAAGGCATCCCTGGGCCCACAGAGCCTGTGGGCTGTCACATGGTACTGTCAGTTTTTCAGCTCACCTCTCTGTCTTCCAAGTTCATCTGTCTTGTTCTCCTTGGAGCCCAGCCCCAGAGCCTGGCTCTTGTAGGAGAAGCAGTGCAGTCTGGTGGCTTGGAATCAGAGGCCTGGTGCCTATCCTGGCTTAACTACACAGCTGAATGGCTCTGAGCCTCAGTGTTCTCATCTGGAAAGTGGGAGTGATGACAGTTTCGCTTGGTGCGGTGCACTCAGTGGAATTTCCTGCCATTATGGCCATGTGGGCACTAAGGTGGTTAAACTCCATCCACATGCGGCAGGTCTGATGGAGACTTGCTTTTCAAACTTTAACCGTTAGTCACTCCGTCGTGTCTGACTCTTGCTGCCCCATGGACTGCAGCCCACCAGGGTCCTCTGTTCGTGGAATTCTCCAGGCAAGAATACTGGAGTGGGTAGCCATTTCTTTCTCCAGGAGATCTTCCTGACCCAGGGATCAAACCTGAGTCGCCTGCATTGCAGGCAGATTCTTAACCATCTGAAACAGGGAAGCCCAATTTTAACTAAATTTAAATGTAAATAACCACAAGTGGCTAGTGGCTACCGTGTATCAGCACAGTTTTGGAGCATCACTGCAGGGGACGAAGTCTAAACCTCCTGGCCCAAAGCAGGCCTTCCCCGCTTGGTGCCTGGTTTACCAGGCTGGAGAGGCTATACTGTGTGTGGAGGTCCCTTTACAGTACTCAGGGTACTGATGTGGGTGTGAGGAAATCACCTCAAGGTCCAGAAAAGAAGCCTCTGAGGGGATTGAAAGTGAAAGTGAAGTCACTCAGTTATGTCCGACTCTTTGCAACCCCATGGGCTGTAGCCTACCAGGCTCCTCCCTCCATGGGATTCTCCAGGCAAGAGTACTGGAGTGGGTTGCTATTTTCCTTCTCCAGGGGGTCTTCCCAACCCAGGGTCTCCCGCATTCCAGGCAGATGCTTTAACCTCTGCTCCACCATGGACTCTGAGGGGATTAGGGTGGGGTTATTTGAAATGCAAATGCTGCTAAGCTGCTGCTAAGTCGTTTCAGTCGCTGTACAACCCCATGGACGGCAGCCCACGAGGCTCCCCCGTCCCTGGGATTCTCCAGCCAAGAACACTGGAGTGGGTTGCCATTTCCTTCTCCAATACATGAAAGTAAAAAGTGAAAGTGAAGTTGCTGAGTCTTGTCCAACTCTTAGCGACCCCACGGACTGCGGCCCACCAGGCTCCTCCATCCATGGGATTTTCCAGGCAAGAGTACTGGAGTGGGGTATTTGAAATGCAAATATCTTGATACAATTTACTGGGATGCCGAGGGCCCTGAAAGCCTCAGAAGAACCTGCTCTCTCAGAGGTGCTGGAAGTCTCCAAGTTCATTCCGGCAAAGACCTTGCATCTTGAACATCAACCTTTGATGGGAAGATGAGAAAGAAAGAGAGGGTAGCTGGAACCAGGTAGCCCACAGACTTGAGGTAGGGGCAGGTGAGGCGGAGGCCACAGGATTGTTTAAACTGTGAGAAATGGGGAGGAAGGGTGACTGCCACCTTGAAATAGTGCTGGCCTTTCTGTGGGTAATCTATCATAAAACTGGTAACAACAGCTATCAGTTGTTGAGGGCTACCTCTGTGCCTGGCATGGAGTTAAATGGTTTAATGTGAATTATATCACTTACTGCTCACAATAACTCTATGGCATAGAGACCTGTGGGCTTCCCCAGTGGCTCAAGCAGTAAAGAATCCACCTGCAGTGCAGGAGATACTAGAGACTTGGGTTTGATCCCTGGGTTGGGAAGATCCCCTGAAGCAGGAAATGGCAATCTACCCCAGTATTCTTGCCTGAAAAATCCCATGGACAGGGTGGCCAGGTGGGCTACAGTCCATAGTGTCACAAAGAGTCAGACATGACTGAGTGACTGAGCATGCACACGTGATTGAGACTTGTACTGTCTCTGCTATGTGAATGGTGGAACTGAGGTTCAGATTGGTAAAGCAACCTACCCAAGGTCACACAGCAACAGAGCTGAGATGCCAGCACAAGTCTGGCTGACTGTGAAGCCCTCTCTCTTTTCTCTACGGTGTGATACTGTTTCCTTATGCAACTCCTGTTATGTTTCCATGGCTTCTTAGTGATTCTGTATCAATCTTGACATTAGTTTTACAAGGTCACGTCATACTATCATTTGGTGATGATGAAAAAACTGGGCCGCCAATAGGTTTAACAACTTATCTAATAAAATATTAGTGTTAAGAACACTGTTAATGAAATTGACTCTAAAATTGGTTTGTACAATGTTTTTATATTTAAAAATAAAGCCTGTCATCTTTGCTCAAATTTAATCTTTCTAATTTACTTAGAGGGTCACTGTCTTCATCCTCTTGACTCTGG
Organism: Bos indicus; assembly: GCF_029378745.1. NCBI lineage: Eukaryota > Metazoa > Chordata > Mammalia > Artiodactyla > Bovidae > Bos > Bos indicus. The sequence goes on along the minus strand of NC_091776.1, from coordinate 57,727,312 downwards.
GTGTTTTGTAAGGCTCCTTTGCAAGAAGAAATGACCTTAAGACCTGACATCATATCATGTGAATGATGAGCAGAGATCTGGGCTAGAGCCTTGGGTTTCAGGTTTGTTCGGTTTGCAAATAACATCAACAAAAATTCTAACCGAGCTTTGGGGAAAAGAGGAGAAAGGGGGAAGAACTGATTAGAATCCAGCTGGAGAATCCAAGGAATCTGAGGAAATGCAGAAATTCTGTCAGCAGCAGAAATTCTTGAAGGTCTTTGAGTCACAGACTGACTTCTAATACTAATCAATCCCTCCCTGCAAGCCCCAGTTCAGAATTCGAAATCCCCAGGAAAAGACATCTGATTGGTTCAGTTTGGGTCAGGTGTCTACCCCTAAACCAATCAGCTTATGGGTCAGTTCAGTCGCTCAGTCGTGTCCAACTCTTTGTGACCCCATGAATCGCAGCATGCCAGGCCTCCCTGTCCATCACCAACTCCCGGAGTTCACTCAGACTCACGTCCATCGAGTCAGTGATGCCAGCCAGCCATTTCATCCTCTGTCGTCCCCTTCTCCTCCTGCCCCCAATCCTTCCCAGCATCAGAGTCTTTTCCAATGAGTCAGCTCTTCATATGAGGTGGCCAAAGTACTGGAGTTTCAGCTTTAGCATCATTCCTTCCAAAGAACACCCAGGGCTGATCTCCTTCAGAATGGACTGGTTGGATCTCCTTGCAGTCCAAGGGACTCTCAAGAGTCTTCTCCAACACCACAGTTCAAAAGCATCAATTCTTCGGTGCTCAGCCTTCTTCACAGTCCAACTCTCACATCCATACATGACCACAGGAAAAACCATAGCCTTGACTAGACGGACCTTTGTTGGCAAAGTAATGTCTCTGCTTTTGAATATGCTATCTAGGTTGGTCATAACTTTCCTTCCAAGGAGTAAGAGTCTTAATTTCCTGGCTGCAGTCACCATCTGCAGTGATTTTGGAGCCCCCAAAAATAAAGTCTGGCACTGTTTCCACTGTTTCCCCATCTATTTCCCATGAAGTGATGGGACCGGATGCCATGATCTTCGTTTTCTGAATGTTGAGCTTTAAGCCAACTTTTTCAGCTATGGGTAGGCAGGGCTTAATCATATAGTCATGGAGCAGAAAGGACTGCTGGGATATACACATCCATGCAGAGAAGACAGGGTGGGCAGTCAAGGAAAAAGGGACCCTTACCTTTGACACAGAACCCTCTTCCCAAAATCAGTGTGGCTTGATGTCCTCTCACTGTCCTACTCTGAACAGACCTGTTTCCTCCTTCCCTAGAAAGTGCTGACAATTCTGTACTGCAAGAGTCAGCGAAAATTTTCTGTAAAGGACCAGATAGTAAATATTTTTAGCTTCACAGACCATACCATGTGTGTTGCTGTGTCCCAATAAAATGTTATTTATGGACACTGAAATTTGAATTCCATATAATTTTCATATGTCACAGAATCTTCTTTTTTCAACCATTTAAAAATAAAAGACTCATTCTTGTGGGCTGTGCAAAACCAGGTGGCTAGTCATGTGGGGCTTGGGGGCTGGAGGTTGCTGATCCCCTGTTGTCATGAAGAGTAACATTAAGTCCTTTGATCTGAATATTTACTTCAAGATAGAGAAAGCAGCAATGGAACCAAACATCACTTCAAATATGTTACAAGTGAAAGCTAAACCAGCCTTAGGAGGACTTAATTAGACATGTAATAAAACAACTGCAAATCTGGCCTAAGTGAGTGATGCTGGTCAATTCACCTCCTCCCCCAGGTCAGTGTCTAGGGGACATCATTCAGCTATGTTTCACCTCTGCCTCCTTATCAAAGTGGTATTGTAATTTATTGTTCCTTGAAGAACTTCTAGCCATTATTCTTTACGTGGGATCTGATTTTCCTTAAAAAAAAAAAAAAAAAAGGCTCACTGAGGTTGGAAAATGTCACATAGAACAAAGAATCAGGATGATGCTGGACCAGAAGATCACAGAGCTGCTTCCCACCCTCCCTCCGAAGCCTAACCCCATAGTCAGCCTCCTGGTAGTGAGTCAGATATTTAAACAAGAAAAGAGGAAGCGATCAAATAAATTGAAATCCTCAGAGGTATGGTTGGAGGCACTGAAGCTTCGTTCTTTCTGGATGAACGGTCAGAGGGGAAGGAGTCCGGTGCTAGAGCTTCAAGCTCTAGCCCCTGTTCTGGGAGTACCTCCTGGCAGGGCGTGGGGGCAGGGGCGGGGCTGGGCCTATAGGTGAGGACCTTACAGGTGCACCATTGCTCAGAAGCCAGTCTTTCTTGTACGAGACTGATCTCTTGGGTTTTGAGCTGGAGAGAGAGCTGCTGCAAACTCCAAAGACACATAGGCTCCAATAACAATGTAATAACAAAGGCAAGTATCAGCTTTTCTTGAATTATGAGCTAGGCTCCATGCTAAATGGCTCACATATATCAGCTTCCTGAAGCTAAGAAGTTAGATATGATTATTGTCCTTATATGATGCCTGAGGAAATTGAGACTCTGAGACTGGCATGGGTGACTGTCTTAGCATGGCTTCTCCCAGAAGCAGATCCTAAGGAGTTGTGAGTGAGTCATTTATTAAAGACGTGTTCCCAGGGATGATGGGTGGGGAGAAGGCAGGCAAGGAACCATTTCAGGCTAGGTCCAGCCTCAGCCTGATCCTGCGGGGGAGGAGGGCTCCAGAGTGTAAGGTATGCCTCAGAGGTCATCCTCCTTCAAGACGAAGACTGCCTAGTTTGGTACTTCTGTGACCAGTCCAGTCCTGGCTAACAGCTGCCCTAGGGGGATGCAAGAGCAGCTCGAGCAGCTCAAGCAGCTTGAGCACGACCTTCCTGAGATCACAGGTAGAGCTGTACTTAGAGGAAGGGGAAGGGCACACAGAATGACAGCTCTTCAGGGCCTTTGGGCAATGAATGGAAGGACTGGGGTTCAGAGTCCTGGTGTCAAACCCTAGAGCCCTGGACCTACCACACTAAGCGTGAGGCCCCCAAACACTTGTATATGGACTCGTGCTGGTCTGTGTCAGCGTGTTCACTGGGCTTTGGAGAAATGAAAAATGTAAGGATATTTCATTTTATTCCCCCAAATTGTGGCTACTCTAATTTTTAGCCTTTCTTTCATAAAACAGTGGTGATAGTAAGGTGCACACGTGCTTAGTCCCTAAGTCATGTCTGACTCCTTGCGACCCCATGAACCATAGCCTTCCAGGCTCCTCTGTCCATGGGATTTCCCAGGCAAGAATATTGAAGTGGGTTGCCATTTCCTCCTTCAGGGGATCTTCCCAACCCAGGTATTGAACCTAAGTCTCCTGCATCTCCTGTGTCTCCAGCATTGGCAGGCAGATTTTTTTTTTTTTTTTTTTTACTACTGAGCCACCTGGGAAGTCTGATAGTAAAGTGGTGGAGAGACCTTATTTGGATTTTTCTGTTTTTTGACAAAACAAAATAAGAAGTTGAGACAATGCATCAGTTACCCCATTTTTCCTTTTCATCTAACAATGCAGGAAACATGGACTCTCATACTATATGGTCTGTAAAAGGCCCAAGAATATACTTTGAATTTTTCCCATGACTGAGAGCAAGGTTTCTCCCTTAGAATATGTATCTTCTAAGATACAGTGAACAAAGAGTTCTGAGGTCAAAAGAGTTGGGAAACCTATATACTCTAGTCCACTCTGGGAGAGTTTATGAGGTACATGAACATATAAAGGCCCTGACAAGTCCTGTAGCAATGGAACAGCACCTCATCTCGTTTTACCCAGTGCCCCTTTGCTTTTTGATCACACTCACTAGCCTGCTATTGACATATTTCAGGAAAACTCGGCACTGGCTGAAGCCACTGTTCTCAGTACATAAGAATGCATATACCCTTGTTTGGCTTGTTAGTGGCATTGTGCCTAGGAAGAGGCCGATGGGAGACAGGAGATGAGGGTAGGCTCCGGAAGGTCTCAGTTTGGGCAAAGGTGAGGAGGACCCCAGGGGCCAGAAAGGTTTGAGAGGCCTCGTCCCTGCCACTGGGGCGGCTGGGTGACCGCCTCTCTTGTTTCTCGCTCCCAGGCACTTTCCTTGCAGCCTGTGCATGGTGGTTAATGAGCCGTTCAGTTCCGTTGACTTGCAAGACCTCCCGTACTCAGCTTAACACCGGCTGTGCTTGATTGATGGTGGCCCTGCGGCCACAGAGGACCACAAGTCAGAACCGGGACAATCAATTAGTTCCAGGCCCCAGGGAAACCTCTCCCCAACTCTTCTGCTAGAAATAGAAGAGGAGGGGATGGAAGTTTCTGCTCTGTCTCACACTTTCTTCCCACATCAACACTATCCCAGGGCTAAATGTCAGATCCAGGCTGGAAATATATAATGTTTATTGGTTGTTTATGTCATGCAGCGTGTTAAGTATTTTACCTGTTTTTAATCCTGATCACAGCCCTCTGAAGTGAGAGCAATTGTTATCCCAATTTTATAGTCACAAGAAACCTAGGCTGTGACAGTTGACATCACGGCCCAGCCAGGTCACAAGGCTGGTCTAAGTAACATAACCTGGGACTGAAATTCAGGTGCTGTGGGAAAATTTCACTTCCTGGAACCTCAGTTTCCCCATCTGTAAGATGAGGCAACTCATACCACCCACCCCATTTGATTGTTTTGAGAGGGAAAAAGAAAATCATGCTTATGAAGGCAGGTCAGTGAATTTAGAGCATTAGATACCAGGTGATATTCTCTGAAAGAGACACTGAGAGTGGGCTGGTGCCTGGGTCACCTCCCATCAGAGATGGGGCACTCTGGGGTGCAGAAACTTGGAGCAGAGATTGTTCTTTACCCACTAAGGCTGGCCCCACTCCACAGCCATATTAGTAACAAACTCTAACACTACCGACTAACATCCGTAGAGCATTTACTAGAGGCTGGCACTGCTCCAAGTAGTTATGTTCTTCCACGTAAGCCACAATTATGCCTATTTTACCACAATTATGCCTATTACATGAAAATGGAGGCTCAGAGAAGCTAAGCGACTTACCCAAGGCCACACAGCTTGCATGTGGTAGAGCTAGACTTTGAGTCCAGGTCCATCAGGCTGCCCGTGCTCCTGGACTGCGTGCTGGGAAGAACTTACTGGGGCCAAGGAGGCCAGTTCATCTCTCTGCAGCATGGTCTCCAGGAAGGGGGCTGGGAATCTGAGTCAGTTACCCTTTGGCTTGTTTCCCCAGCTCTCAGTTCCTCCTGCTTTGGATGAGTTGAATAGCCCTGCCTCACTGGCTAGTTTTCCTGATGAGAAGTGATCTGGTTTCATAAAAGCACTCTGTAAAGTGGGCTTTAGTAATCCATGTGACCAAGGAGCCCGTCATGCTGTGTGTGTGCCCAAGAGAACGTGGGCTTTGGGTTCACACCTTGGCTTGGGCGGGTTACTTCATCCCTCTGCACCAGTTTCCTCTGTCAAAAGGAATTGGGTGGTTGTGGGAATTAATGACCGTGCTTAACACTTTCTGGGCCAGGGACAGAGCAGGTGCTCAATGTGTAGAATCACGCTGGGGGGTGTGTGTGTGCACAGTGTGTGCATACCTGTGTATGCTCTTATACATTCTCACCATATGCATCCCCAGGGAGAAAACTCATCCACGGCTGGCCAGATGGAAGGATTCCTGGCCAGGCTGTGACAGTTTGCATTGTTGTTGAGCAAACATTCACTTTCCTCCCCCTCCTACTCTGGGTAGAGTTTACGGCCCCTTGCAAATGAATGGCTGGATCACGGGACTTACTTTGGCCACTGGAATGTTAGTGAATGTGGTTTGAGAAGATGCCTTGAATGTCTTTATATGCAGTTTGGCTAAGCATTTCTGTTCTGGGGACCTGCCATAGGAAGAGCATGCCCCAGGGAGCTTCTCCTTCAGCCTGGGTCCTGAATTAGGGAGATGGGTGGAGCAGGCTTGATCTTGAAAGGACCCTTATTTAAGTCAATATGGGCCTCCAGACCTAGGAGCATGAGAATAAATGCTAGCTGTTGTTGGCCACAGAGTTTGTGGGGAAATTCGTTACACAGCTTTGTTGTGTCAATGGCTGACTGAGACATTGGCTGATATCACATCACAGGATCCCCTTTATACCACAGACAACAACAGAATTCACACCTGTTTTGGCGGCAGTGCGATGCAGTAATTTTTCAAATTCTTTATTGGCATAAATAATTCAGACATTGGATTCTCACTAAACATTGCACTAAACACAAGAAACAATAGGCTTGCCGGCCCAGAGGCTCACAACCTGTCCAACAGCCCAAGTTAGAAATACTTTTTTGAGAAGTGTAGAAAACTTTATAAATGATTCTGTACAAATATACACAGTGGACCCTCCATCCAGCTGGCCTTCCTTTCTTGGATGGCATCTGAATTGACAGTTCTTTCCCAGCAATGAGACATTGGCAATGAGAGAGATGGACAGACAGACAGACGAAGACAGACAAAGAGACAGAACAAGGAAAGGAAAGAAGTGGCCCCAAAAGGAAAACATGAAACCAACTTCTTACATGAACTCATTCTGTGACAGTCAGCACGACATGAAGAAAGTATGGGCCATCGGTCCATGTCAGTCTGTACAAGAATTAGTCTTTATATATATATATATAATATATATATGTATAATATTTATAGGTATATATACTTTGTGTATAGAAAAAAGTAACAGCATAATTTACATAGAGAAAGCCTTTTTTTTGTTTGTTTACAACTGAGAATTTTCCTAAGGTCAATAACTTTGAAAGTAATCAACCAAATGAATCATGCAGTAAGTGTGTGGAGTGGCCCCCAGTGGAAGATCAAAGCTCAGGGAGGCAGAAACGAAAAGCTTAGGGTGGGACTTGACTGCCCAAGTGGGATGCTCTCAGCCTGGCCCAGCCACGGGCAAGGGCACTCACCGGGTGTGACCAGACTCATCTGGCCCCAGTGCCTACCTCTGGCTTCTGTCTTGGCGCCCTGGGGGCGGCTAGTCTTGCCAGAGGCTCTCCAGCTCCCTGAGGGTGAGCCTCTGCCCTATGGATGCTGACCCCCACAGCAGTGGAGGGGGGTGTCCTTGTGAGATTTGGGCATCCCACCCCATGTCTATCAGGGAACCAACGTCTAAGAAAATAGTAAACACCTACCATCTCTCTATTCCAGTCCTTCCATTTTTTCAGGAAGATCCCCTTAGAGGTGGAATTCCTGGGGAAGCTTCAGTTGGGTCATGGAGAAGAGAAACCACATTTACTGAGCACCTACAGCTGTGCCAGGTATTGTGTGATGCTCCTGACATTCTTGACTTCAGCTGCTCCCTCCAGTATCCTTGAGGGTTAGGGATATACGAAGCTCTCATAGGCTGCATGAAGCTAAGAAAATCCAAGGAATGTTTGGGGGGGGAGTGCTGGTGCTGAGAATTGATGGCGAGGTCATTATTCACGATCCAGCGTGGCTTATGAAATACATGTTGTCACAATGAAACAGGTGAGCAAGCCCTGTTAATTTACAGCAACACACACACACACACACACACACCCCTGGGAGTCCTATGGTTGGCAAAAATACCATGTTCCCTATCCTTTAAGCTCTGACACATATTTATAGGGATAATGACACACACCATTCCATCAACAGGGTAGATGCATTTTCTCCCACACTTTCAGCTGCGCTGCAGACATGGCCTGTGGCCCACTAGGACCCCTAGGTCTTCTTCAGCCACTCTGTAACAAACCAATATTTCGCCCATCACACCTGTCACATCTAGTTGGGAGACCCTTAAAGCAGGGTATTTCCATGTTCACGCCTGTGCTTCATTTCAACACTCCAGTGGCCTATGAACAGGGTGACATAAACTCTCCAGCAAAGAGGCCCTGGTGACACAGCTGAGGGAGGCTTCCTGGTGTGGCAAGACAGATGTGCGGACCTCAGCGATCAGAGACACAGGTTGCAAGAGGAGGCAGAAGCAAAGACAGAGAGGAAAATGCCTTAAAGAGAAGGGCTGACGGCCAATCCATCTACAGAAGTGACGCCCCTGAGTCCTACCCAATGAAGGGGCACTAAGAGACACTGCATGGAGACAGGAAGCACAGAGCCAGAGGCGGTGAGGCAAAGGGAGTCCAAGGCAGCCTAAGCGCTGGTCTGATGCGGCGAGTGCAAATTCACTTGGGACGCCTATTTCCTCAGCTCAAGGCCAAGATCCTGGACCAGGTATGATGGGGGAGAAGTTGAGGACTCCACATCTGAGCCAGGGTGCCTTCTGTTCAGGCATGAAACTTCCCAGGGTCTCGCACCAGGGTTGGGGGAAAGCAGGGGAAGGGCAGAGCTAGTTCCTAGGGGGCAGGCTTTTCAGTAAATCGAGATCTTGCCTCTGGGCCTGCACATGGGCTGTTCCCTCCACCTGGCACACTGTTCCCTACCACTCACTCCCATGTGACTCAAATCTCAAGATAAGGTTCAGGAGTCCCCTCCTCCGAGAAGCTTCTCTTGAGGGCCCTTGCTGGGGCAGGGTGATCCTCTGGAGCTTCAGAACCCCGTCACAACTTTTCTGTCTTCTCCTCTGGACTTAGGTCCCTGCAGGGAGTGGCCACCTCCTCACTTTTTCCAGGAACACAGGAAGCACTGACTGAATATTTACTGGATGAGTGTATGAGATGAAGTCTTGGGGAATGAAGGGACACATGTTGCCTGATGCTGAGCTCTGCTGGGGGTATAGGCAGTGTGGCTGGGGACACGGGCTTTTGAAATACTGGGAAGATTTTCTTTGAGTCCTTCAACTGCTCAATAGGAAGCATCTTAAACCCATCAAAGGGCCAGAAAGTAGGAGCTACAGTGGTACTCAGGGACCACGACATGGAGCAACGCCTGTGGAATGTGGGAGTCTATGTGGATTTGGGGAGCCCACAGTGGGTAAAGGCTACCAACTGGATGAAAGCTTGGGAAGGGGGTGCCAGAGAGGCCTGGGTGACATCACGCCTGACACTGTTCGGGCATCCAGCCCCAAGGCTTGGGGCTTTCTGAGGATTTATTCTGGACAGCAAGGTCAGGATGAATGGGCCAAGAAAGAGAAATGAAAATCTACCGCCTTCCTTGAGGTAGGGGGCACCGGGGCAGAGGAAAGACATGAGAGAGAGGAGGAAGAAGCTGGGGAAAATCTTTAGGCATCTCACAGTTGTGCTCAGACCTGGCCAAGGGCACCCACACTGGCTGTGCCCACTCCATTAATTACCCAGCCTGGCCCAGCACTGCCCAGCTGGCTGGGCATTTATAGGGGGGCTGAGCAGGACTCCATGGGAGGCTGGTTGGGAGCACGAGTGGGTGGGCACTGGAAGGGACTTGGTGTAGCAAGACAGGTACATTAGGGTAGTCTGGTATCTACACTAGCTGCAGAGCAGTTACTTGAACTTACACGGGTTCATAGGTACCCATTTTATTATTAGTAGTAGTAGCAACACAGAAAATAAACAGAGGGAAGTGGCTACAGTCTTGGGGACCAATGCATGGCATTCACTGACAAGGATGCATTTAAACTGCCACTGCCCCGAGCCGGGCAGGGCTAGGGTGGGGAAAAGTTGACACCCTGGGGAATGGAACTCCAGTCTTGACTCAGAATCCTTCTTGGAAGGTGCTGGGCTGAGTGTCCCTGACTCCCAAAACAACTTTCCCAGCCCTAGTCCTTTGCAATGCCTGACTTCCTCGCACCCCCCCCCCATCCTGGGACCGTGGGAACCCCCTAGGATCTGATTGCAGGGGTGGAGCAGTGGAACCCACAGAGCTCATCCATACCCCACCACCCACCCCCATCCCCAAATCAGTCACATGGCACGGCACTGAACAGCCACCTCTTGTTCACACCATCCGTTTTATGACTCCGTCCCCACCAGAGACAGCCCTTATAACTCTCTTCCCCACAGTTAACTGGGGATTAGAAGGAGGGTGGGAGAGGCCCTCGGATGTCAGGGGACTCTCCTTCCTGGGGAGGACAGAGGGGACTTCCCTGAGTAGCCCCTGAGAGCAGCACTGGGGTTGCTGATGCAAGTGCTGAGATTTCCATTCAATAAGAGGATCTGCATCAGTAAGAGGATGGGGCCGGCCACCATGGAAGGAACAGGGGAGGATGTGGCAGGGAGAGCCGGGAGTCGGGTGCATGACCCGTGGGTTGCTTCCTAGCCTGTGAGCTGGGATTGCAGACCTTGTCATGTTCATGTAGATGGTGACGGGTAAGTCAATTTCCTCTTCACCCAGGCAGCCTTCCAACCATTGAAGATGGCCTTTAAAACCCATTTCCGTGCTTTAGGTACTTCCTTCTTGCCTAGGCAGCCTTCCAACCATTGAAGGTTGCCCTTAAAACCTATTTCCATGCCTTAGGTTCTCAAAGAGCCCCCTCCTTGGGTTTTCCCATTTCCCCTCCATCTGATTTCCCTTTTCTCTCATGAAAGGCTGCAGAATGGCAGGAGGCTGAATGTGGGTCCTAGTGAGGTGGCCAGAAGACAGTGTGCAAACGACGTCTGCCTTCGCTTAAAGCGGTGAAAGTCAGATGGTGACAGTGGAGCCCTTAAAAGCGCCCAGTGCCTCCCCGCTGCCCTCCGAAGACCTTTGAGATGCTCCCCAGCCTGGGATGCTCCCACTCCCCAGCCCCCAGCCTGCTTCATGCACTGTCTACCCTGCTCATCCCCTCCCTGGTCTCCCGCCACGCCTTGGCCCATGCCACACTTGTCTTCTTCTCGGGGTCTTTGTGTTTTGTGTTTCCTCTGCCTAGAATGGTGCTTTCAAATGGGCGAGGGAGGGGGATTCTATCCTCCTCCCCACCAGGGACATTTGCAATGTCTGGAGACATCTTTGCTTGTCTCAACTCAGGGGTGGCAGGAAAGTGGGGGTGCCACCAGCAGCTAGTGGATGGAGGCCAGGGGTGCTACTCAACACCCTCCAGCACACAGGATGCCCCACTCACAACACGAATTTCCTGGTCCCAAACATCAACAGTGTCGCGGCTGAGGGACCCTGACCTAGAACGAGCGCCCCTTCCCTTCTCTTCCCTGAAATCTCATCTGAAATGTTACCTGCCAGCAAAGACCTTTGCCAATTGCTCCCTCAACTATAGTCTCATCTCATGTTACTGATCCTCTTGTGGTGGTGGTGGGGAGGGGGAGGGATGGTGCTATGTGAGTGGTAATTTATATATTTGTCAATGGCTGCCTTCTTGTCTACCTCCTCCAGTAGGCTCTAAATTTCAGAAAGGGGAGACTTTATTTCCCTCATCACTGAATGCCCAGGGTCCACCAGCGTAGTAGACGCTCAGTGAATAATCTGTCGCATACATGGCATATGAAGGAAAAACCCTGTGGAGTTCAGATCTGATCCGGCCCTTGTCATCCGTGTGGGGATGCAAAAAGTCCGTCTACCACCTTGGCCAGCCCGGCGCTCCCTCCTTCACAATAGGCTTCTCTGTCTCCTACTGTCTGTTGTTGTTTTCTGCTATCCTGGCACCAGTCTCTCCAAAATTCTCACTCTAAGCACTGGAGGTCAGGGTATTTTTAAACTACAAGAACTAGCCAAGCTGGTCTATTTTTTTTTTTTTTTCTTAAGTGGTGGAAAAGAAAAACTAAGATTTGTTTTTAATCATTAGACGTTCAAATCTAAGAAGGCAGGATGCAAATAGCCCGTTGACATAAACAATGACTGCCCGCTCAATGGAGGGAGGGAACTGTTCTTCTGAGCTAATTTAAGCTAAATACATGGCAGCTATTTTTCATCTCTACTATTGTGTAACTTTCTCCTCGGCTCATGGTCCGGGGGAGATGCTATCTGGCAGGAGGCAGTGGTGGTAGAGGATAAGGGGAGAAAGGGAACGCAGAAAAGCGGCATACAGAAAGTCCTCTCGGCCACCAAGCTGGTTACTAAAGGCATTTCAAAAGCTCAAGGATAGAGTTGTTGGTCCACTGGGATTCCAGGGAATTTTATCTGGGTGAAAACTTGATTTTGAGCCTTCCACACAGTGAAACAACCAAAAAACAACTGCAATTAGATTTCCTTCTGCCTCTCTACAGGCAGCATTCCATATCTCAGAGATGTCCAGATTGAACCACAGAAACTTTTATAAACTGCCTCAAGTGAAGAAACCCACCCACTCACATACACACCGTATTTTCCTAAGGTCCAGGAGATTAAACCAGTCCATCCTAAAGGAAATCAACCCTGAATATTCACCGGAAGGACGGATGCTGAAGTTGAAGCTCCAATACTTTGGCCACCTGATGCGAAGAGCTGACTCATTGGAAAAGACCCTGATGCTGGGAAAGATTGAGGGCAGGGGGAGAAGGGGACAACAGAGGATGAGATGGTTGGATGGCATCACCGACTCGATGGACATGAGTTTCAGCAAGCTCTGGGGGATGGTGAAGGACACGTTAGCCCGGCGTGCTGCAATCCATGGGGTTGCAAAGAGTCGGACGTGACTGAGCGACTGAACAATGGGGCCTTCCAGCCCAGTGAGTATGAGGTCTTGAGGGGAAGCCATTCCCAGGAGGTTAAATGATTTCTCTCCAAGCAAACACATTATCAAATAGGATCATACTCAAGGTCTTAGGATAGAATCTTTCTTTCTGCATTTTAACTTACCTGACTGCAAATAAAGCTCTGCAGGGCCCATTGAGCCCACCAGCAACAGCCAAGACAGTTTCTGGAAATTTCTGGGGCCTTAGTTCTAAATCTGCCTCTAAGAAGGGCCCTGGCTTGGGAGAGTTCACCTTCCATGCTCTGGGTCCGAGTTCTTTCTCCTGTATAAGGAGGGGAGGCATGAGATAAGGCTGGCTACTTGTGTCCACATGAAGTAGGAAGGCATGCTGTGATTTTAGAAATATCTGCCACTAGAATGGAAGGTGCAGTGGTGGCAGAAATGTCACATATTTGTACCCCCTGGATCAGGTCGTCCTTCTGGATCTTCTAAATATAGATCATTCTAGACCTTTGCTGCAATGACCAGGCTGAGATAAAATTTCAGGTCCAGACCTAGCTGGCCCCTATGAGGGCATGCTGTGTTCCTCTATTTCTGCATTGGTCTCTGAGCCATAGTGTGTGGGGGAGTCACTGACACACAGCACATCTGACCCCTCCATTGGAAGACACGACCAGCCAGGGTTTTCCTTTGTGGGGTCCTTGTGTGTGGAATCATTGTCCTCATTTATGGAACCAGGCTCTTCCTTCAGCAGGCCTGGGGAGGGAATGTGAGGTGGCAGGGACAAATTCAAGTTTTCTGGGGCTCAGAATAGCCACTGGCCACTCTCCAGCTGCATCCCTCTGCCCAGTGCATCTTGTTCAGCTTCCAGGTTCATCGTCTTCACAGAGCCAGCCTCCAGGGGAGGTGGGGCTGATCTCCGTCTCCTAGCTCCTAGCAGGTGATGGCTGAATGCTGGGGGTCAGCTGTTCTCTTCTGTAGGCTGGCACTGGCTCTCAGAACACTGTGCAGGACATCAAGTCGAATTCACAGAAGTTGATTTTACTGGGGATTCAGAAACCAGGTGGGGAAGCTTGGAAAAAGCAGCCTGTTGTCAGTCTTTTAGAGATTTAGCTACACAGTAGTGTCTTCAAAGCTCTGATAAGCCCTGCAGTCAACAACTCGGCTCAGTCTTGTCCTTCCTAAGCATTTCCAATGCGTGTTTGTCTCGAACCCTTCCGACGATGCGACATTCATCTAATCTGCCATGGAATTAAAGGCCTATGCGCCACACCTGGTTAACTGGGTCAACCTGGCTGAGGCAAGCTCCGGACAAAGCCCATTTCCTCCAGCGTGGCCCTCAACAGAGGGACAGCGGCCATCTCAACCCCAGGGCAACAAATCCTTTGTATCCTTGGTGTTAGGAAAAGGGGCTAGAGGATGCTAGTGTTCAGCGTGACCCAGTGGGAGGGAGAGGGACTCACTGCTGAGCCTCCCAAGACAGAGGACCACAGTTCAATGTTCAGAGTGGTCCAGCAAGGGGGCTGGGCTGAAGGTGCAGGCTGCTCAGCACAGAGGTGTTGAAGAAGCTTGGGAGTGGCTTTGCCAACCCAGATGCACATTTCCTGGAAATGTGCAGCTCCTGGCAGCCTGTCAGTCTGGGGGTGTAAGTGGGAGCTTCCATGCAAACTCCCAGGAGGGTCCCCACCCTCCCCTGAATCCTCTCCTTATCCCGGTTATAAGCTACAAGTAACACCAGCGGTGGGGCCTGTAACACCCCGACAGACAGCCAGCATCTACTGCTCAAGGTGGTGGTGGGCTCCTGGGAAGGAACGAGCCCAGAGAACCACATTTATAATGTTGGCTCTACCACGTCCCAGGCTGGTTTATGTCTGAGTCCCACCACTTCTCTGCCTGTGAAATGCGGGTGATGGTACCACCTCCGAGGGCCATCCTGTCAGGGGGATTCAGTGAGCCTGGCACGCAGCAAGTGCTCGGTGAAAAGCGGCTGTTAGAGATGCATCATTACTCTGCATCCCAGGACTTAGGTACCTGTGACACCGGTCCCAGCAAGTCTCTTTGTGAGTCACCACCATTGAATCTGGCATATTCATTCGGAGTGAGGTGGAATCCACAGTACAGGGCCAGGGTGTGGGGAATCCCATTACCACCCAGCCCTGCCAGTGGACCCTCCTGGCTGCAGGGAAGGACATGTGGTCCCCTGTCTCAGGGCCTTGCACTGACTCCCTTCAGCTCCCGGCCCCCGCATTCAGCAAGCATTTACTGAGTGCCTATGATGTGCCAGGAGTTATGCTTGGTGGCAGTGTGTAGGTAAGTTGAGAACGTTGGGGAAGCTTAAAGGTCTCCCACCAACTTTGTGCCCCATCTGGTAGGAAGGGCATGGATGGCGTGCCCTTGAGAGGGGAGTCAGTGACTTGGGGTGATAATCAGGAGCAGTGGCTGGAGAGGAATGGGGCTACCCAGGAAGAACCTGCCAGACACAAGGTTTCTACATTCCAGGGCTCCAGGCTGCACCTCATCCCCCTTGGAGGTCAGGACTATTCTTACAGGTGTGTGCAGGTGAGGGCTGGGCTGGGAATGGGGGCTGGTAAGGTGAAGCTGGGGGGCCAGGGAGAGTGTCCGCCTGAGCTTGCTCAAAACCTTCCTCACTTCACAGGTAAAGCTGAAAGAGGACACAGCAAATGCACGGCTCACTGAGGTCTGTTCCTTTGTTGCTAAGACAGAATGTCAACAGAAGCCATCATGATGTCACCACCACCCTTTCGGACTGGGCTGAAGAGCATTCAATGGTCAAATGACTGTCCTGCTACACGTGGGCTGCTCACCCTCATCCATTGCACTGAAATATGGGACCACTGGACCCCAGTGATGGGATGTGGGGGGCATGGGGCAGGTTTGATAAAAGTGGCAGCAGTGGGCTGACCCTGGTGGCCCAGAGGTCTGGGGAATCTATCTCTGGGGGGTCTGCTACGAAAGAACCAAAGTGACCACCGAAGGCACAGCCGAAAGCTCCTTGGAGGACGTCAGGGGTTTTGAAATGAGCCCCTCTCCCCAAAAACGATACATTCAAGTCCTAACCCTGACTACCTCAGTATGTGACCTTATTTGGAAAGAGGGTCTCTGCGGATGTCATTGGTTAAGATAAAGTTGAACTTGAGTAGGATGGATCCTAATCCAACATAACTGGCGTGTCCTTAGGTGAAGATGCTGGGAGATGACAGACACACACAAGGAGAAGGCTGTGTGATGACAGGGGCAGAGGTTGGAGAGATGAAGCCACAAGCCAAGGAATGCCAAAACTGCCAGAAAACCATGGGGAGTAAAGAGGCGGCCGGGAAGGACTCCTTAAGAACTCCTTTATGAGTTCCAGGGGAACTGTGGTCCTGCCAGCCCTTGATTCTAGACCTCTAGCCTTCAGAACTGAGAACATCAATTCCTGCTCTTTGCACTTTGCTCCAGCAGCCCTAGCCAGCTGGTGCAGAGGGGGGAAGGGGCTTGAGTGCATCGGTGGCATATTTGAAACAAGACTGGCCCTAAGGGGATGGCTGGGTAAAAAGGCCGGTGAAGGATGAGGACAGAGTGGGCAAATTTAGGAACTCAAGGTTGAGAACAAGCATGGAAAAGCCAGCCAAGGATGGCAGTCTTGCCTCCAAAGGCCCCCAAGTCAGAGTCCTTGAAATCCCAAGGGTCCTTGTGAGGGACTGAATCATGCACACACTGCCCTCCCCCAACTCATACGTTGAAGCTCTAACCTCCACTGTGGCTGTTTGGAGAGAGGGTCCTTAAAGAGGTAATTAAGGTCAAACTGGGTTGTAAGGGCAGGACGGTAGTGTGATGTGACTGGTGTCCTTAGAAGAGACAGATGCCAGGCACGTTTGCACCCAGAGAAAAGGCCACGTAAAGACAGAGTGGGAGGCTGACTGTCTCCAAGCCAAGCAGAGAGGCCTCAGAAGAAACCAACCCTGACACCTTGATCTTGAACTTCCAGCCTCCAGAACTGTGAGCCAATATGTTTCTGTTGTTGAAGCTTCCCAGGCTATGGTATTTTGCAACGGCAGCCAGAGCAGACTGGACGAAAGCAGGAGCCCTCCTGAGGTAGGGCCTGAATTCCCCTCCAGATCCTGCCCACAAAGTGGTCTCCATGTCCGCACACCTCTCCCAGGATGGGGAGCTTTCTACCTCCCAGAGCGAGCCGTTGGGAAGTCCTTCCCCTGCTAGGATATGTTCTTGGCCCTTGTGACTCCCATCCCAGCTCCTGGTTCCCCCAGCTGGGAGCTATGTGCAAGCTGGTTTTTCCTTCTTTCTGACAGTTGCCTAGATCAAAGGTTAGGAAAAGTCTTCAGTGAAGGGCAAGACGGTAAATATTTTCAGCTTGAAGGGCCACCCTGTCTCCGTTACAAGTAGTCGTGGCACAAATGAAACTGTGGCCTGTATGTAAATGAGTGGGTGTGGCTATGCACCAACCACCTTTGTTTATTCTCACCGATATTTGAATTTCGTAGGGTTTTCACATACTATGAAACCTTCAGTTTTTTTTTTTCCCCTCCAGTTAAACACTGTACAAACCATCTGATGGGCTGGATACAGCCTATTCTGCCTACAGTAAGTCTAGAGTTTTAAACATAGTGACTGGGCCTAAGTGCATATCACTTCTTTCCTGTTCCTTACTGCTAAGTCACTTCAGTCGTGTCCGACTCTGTGCGACCCCATAGAATCCCAGGCTCCCCCGTCCCTGGGATTCTCCAGGCAAGAACACTGGAGTGGGTTGCCATTTCCTTCTCCAATGCAGGAAATTGAAAAGTGAAAGTGAAGTCGCTCAGTCGTGTCCGACTCTTAGTGACCCCATGGACTGCAGCCTACCAGGCTCCTCCACCCATGGGATTTTCCAGGCAAGAGTACTGGAGTGGGGTGCCATTGCCTATTGCCTTTTCCTGTTCCTTAGCCAATCACAAAAACTGCAGGAGATGGTGGGTGGGGCAGGATGTGGAAAGGGGACAGACCAGGGTTTCCCAGATACAGGAATCTAGTCTCCAGATAGAAATCCAGAGCTTCTATTGGCAAAGAATCCAAGATAGAAATAGAGAGTCGGGGGGCTCCATGGCAAGATGAGAGCTTTCTCTTTGACCAGCAAAAGGAAAACCAGGACAAAACAATTACATGCAGACTCTGATCTTTAGTCTACTCTGGGAATGGTGACATGTGGAGATGGCCCCACATAAGGTCAAGGAAGTTTCCCTCCAAGGGGATTCCCCCCCGCCCCATTTTATGAAAGACCTGTGGCCAGGAAGAGCTGGGTGGAATTCAACGTGCAAATCCACACACCCTGCAAAAAAGGCAGAGTCACGACTCACTAGTGAATCTTTACCCCACAGACTGGTCCCTTTGGGAAGCCCGTGTGTGTGAGCGTTTGCTGAAAGGGAGGCAGAGACAGAAGTAACTGGCAGTTGGGTGCTGGGCAGCTGTGTGCAGCTATGGTGGGATGTGTGCACACGATCTGTGTTGCGTGGATTCTGCAGAGTGAGCCAATGGTGGGTCTGGCAACTGTGATGTAAATGCACACACCCCTTTTCCTTCCTTGCAGAAGATGAATGAATGTGACCTCCTCCCTGTGCTTCAGTGAATGAGGATGGAGGTCAGCAGGGGAAGCAGCGGTTTGGTTCTTTATGTGAAAGCTGGCTTCTAAACAATTCAGGGCGGTGAAGCCAGAGGAAGGTAACAGGGAGGGGCTGGACTGGTTACAGTGGAGACGGAGGAAGGAGGGAGCCAAGTGAAGACCTGGGAAAAGAGGGAGGAGGTGAGAGTAGGTGACGTGGGACCCAGTTCTGCAGGCAGAGGAGCTGCAAAGGCGCAGGGGCTTCTCCCTGGTCTCTCAGCCCCTGTCTTTAATCCCAACCTGGTGCTCGTGAACAAATGGAAAAATTAGCCTGTGGAGATGCCGCTGGGCCCTGCCAAAGGCTCTGGGTGGCGTGTTAAATTCAGGAAACAACAGCGACCAGAGGTTCCGATGAGCATTTTGGCTTTAGGCAGCTGACCCTGACTGCTCCTCCCCTTCCCCATTTCCTTCCCCTGCACAGAGGTCCCTGATAAAGACTGGGGTCCAGGGACCCAAGAAGTCTGATTGGGCTAAAGAGATGCAAGACTCTCAGGAGGCTCAAGCGGAGGTCTGGGGCACGTCTGCTGGGGGACCTCCTGGGACAGGGAGGCAGCCACTGACGAGAGCTGCCTGCAGCAACATCAGAGCAGCTGGGGTTTGTGCAAACATGTATAAATGGCTCTAGGACACATAAAAGATGGCCTGAGGGCCACAGTGACAGATGCCCCCAGAAAAGGAACATTCAGGAACGGCCCATGTGAGGGCCTGGAGTCTCTGGTCCCAGGCGGCTGGGAAGGTGATCAGGAAGGCCTTTGGGGAGGCACAGGGCTCCCCTTCGGCCTGGGTCTTGGGAAGCATGACTGGTCTCATCATTTTCCCCAGTTTGGAAGCAGGCTTGGCCCCCACAGCATGAACCTGTCTGGGGGCCACCCAGAGTGGGAAAGATCCCTGTTTCTCCGGTTGGATGTTGAGTCTGAGCCTAGGTTGGGTTTTTGACGTCTGAGGTCCCCTCTCTGGGAGGGAGATGTCTGGATGAGGTGGCGATCAGAATAAACCAAGCCTGGGCAGTGCCCAGGAAGTTCGGCAGGACTGTGGGCTGACCCCGGGCCTCCTGCCTAATGCCCAGCTGTCCTGCTAGTATCCTACTGGGGAACAGAGTTCCCCCTGATGCCAGGTCAGGTGAGTGCAGTGCAGGGTTTGGGGAACGAAAGACATTCCCTTGTAAGGTAAGGAACATAAGATAGAGGCTCTCCTTATCGCCCTGCACCTAACTTGTTCCCAGCGACCTCCACGTAGAACACTGTACCCCAGTGTGGTCAGAAAAAGCAGCTGGTCCAGGTGGGGAGGGGGCGAGAGATGGGAGGTGGGGGAACCGAGTGTGCAGAGACATCAGATGGGGAAGCCACTCTGGGGCTCGGCACCGGCTGGAGCCCAGGACACAAAGCCCTGAAGAACAGCCGCCCTCCTCGCCTCCCCAAGGACTTCTTTTTTTTTTTTTTTCCCCCAAGGACTTCTTAAGGGCAAAGCGGTGGGGGTGGGGGAGGGATCACTGGCAAATAGGATGCCATGCACGTGCCATACAACCTGTCACACACACACACACACAACCTAGCGACCCGTATCTGTCATCGTGGTGGACAAACTTAGCTGGTGTGAGTGCCAGAGCAGAGGGAGGGAAAAAGAATGTCCTAGAACTTATCCCTCCCAGAGCCCCGTTTCCCAAGGCTCAGACTTCAGAGGGTGTCATGGATAAAGGTGAGCTGGAAGGAGGCCCCCTGAAGTCATCCTGGCCAGGGAGCCACTGTGCTTTCCAAACGGTGGTGGTGGGGGGCAGCGAGGAAAAAAGGGATGAGGCTGTTACAGAACAGGAGAAGGCGGCAGAAAGTGGGCAGCATACCCAAGAGAGACCCAGAGGGCAGAAGACATGCACTTCAGAACGAGATGCAAAAGTACCCAAACCCTGACGGGCTTGTGTGGAGCCTCTGAGAACAGACGTTTGCAAAGGAACAGCTGAGTCCCCCACCCAGATCTCAGCCCTGTAGCCTCCACTAAGCAGGTGCTCAGCTTTGCAGCCCCCTCACCATCTTTGCAGAGAGCGCAGCCGAACCCCCATGAAGATACGGAAACAGCTGGGGGTGGGGTGCCCTACTCTGGACCCGGGCAGCCTGACTCCTGTTGTCAAGAGGAGCTGAGAGCAGATGGCATCGTGCACATAGACACACACGCACACACAGACCGGCCCTGCGAGCCTGCCCGCATGGGCCCCCTGCCCTCGTCTCCATGGCCCAGCGGCTCTGTATCCAGCCCGTCATTCTCTTGTCTACACCGTCCCCCGGGGCTCACTGATCAACTCCGTGTCCCCCTAGCCGGTCCCGTGAAGTCCTGGCGGGGGGTCCCTGCCCTTGCCTGGGCGAAGGCGCGAGTCTGGGTGCAGGGAAGCCGCCGGGCTCAGTCGTGCAGCACTCCCAGGCCGGCCGGGGTCGGTACCCTCTGATGGTGAGCCTCTGGCCTCCTGAACTGGCAGAGGGCAGAGCGGGGGAGGAGAGGTGGCTTGGGAGCTGAGGGAGCTGAGAGCTGTCCCCTTGGCTCAGCGGTCACAGCCTGGAGCGCGGAGAGAACGAGAGAGTGGGAAGAGGTCACATGAGTATGACAACAGCATCTTTTGTGAATCAGTGCCCTGTCGGAGGGCAGGTGGTCTGAGATGAGTGGTTCCCATGCTCTGCAAGAAAAAGCGGTGGTCCTACTGGGCACTGGGCTCACGGCTGAGTGCCGCACATACCTGATCTCACTTAAACCTGAGGATGGTCCGCAAGAAAGGCACGTTGCACCCCTTTTACAGATGCGAAAACTGAGGCTCAGAGATGTTAGGTGTTTTGCCCAAGGGTGCACAGCCAGCAAGTAGCAGGCTCTCCTCACTGGAGCAAGTGGCCTCTGGACTAGGGATGGTCACCCAGGTGTGGCTGGGTTGAGGCCATGTGGAGCTGCTGAGAATGCTCGGTCGGGGATGGAGTTGCAGGAGGAGGAGGGGAGACCAGAGCCACATCACAGACCCCAGCTCTGAGTGGAGGCTCTGCTGACTGCTGCTGAGCCAAGATCTGGGCTGTTGGGGGCAGAATTTATGCCCACTCTCCCTGGATGGTTTTAGAAAGAGACCCAGAAAGTACACAGGCAGTCTTTGCCTAGAAAGCAGTGAAGTGGAGGGATCAAGGTCCAGACCAAGCTGGGTTCCAATACTTGCTCTGCTCCTTACTTGCCGTGTGACCTGGGATAGGCACTTAACCTCTCGGGCACTCCTCTGGGGTTACCAGATTACCTCTTGGTGAAGGGGTGGGGGTTCTGAGGATTCAGTGAGATGACGCGGATAGAATGCTTGACACAGCACCTTTCACACATATGTGCTTAATAAATGATCCCCAGAAGATGCAGATGGTGCTGGTGGTCAAGGTGATGAAAAAAGAACTGGAAGCAGGGACTTGAACAAATGCTCATACACCAAAGTTCACAGTGATGCCATTCACAATAGCCCCAAAGCACATACGAACCAAGTGTCCAGCAACAGATTAATGGAAAAAAACTGTGGTATATATTCACAGTGGAATATCACTCAGCCATGAAAAAGAATGACGGTCTAATACATGCTACAACAGAGGTCCCCAACCCCTGGGTCACAGACTGGCATTGGTCCGTGGCCTGTTAGGAACCATGCCACACAGCAGGAGGTGAGTGGCAGGTGAGCAAGTGAAGCTCCTCTGTATTTACAGCTGCTCCCTCTTGCTTGCATTACCACCTGAGCTCCACCTCCTATCAGATCAGCGGCAGCATTAGATTCTCATAGGAGCACGGACACCGCTGTGAACTGGGCATGTGAGGGATCTTATGAGAATCATCCCCAAACCATCCTCCATCCTCCATGGTCTGTGGAAAACACTGTCTCCCACGAAGCCAGTCCCTGGTGCCAAAAGGGTGGGGACCGCTGTGCCAAATGTGGATAAAACATGAAAACATGCAGAGTGAAAGAAGCCAAACACAAAAGGGCAAATGTTGTATGCACTGGCTAAACGGAGTATCTAGAACAGGTACATTCATAGAGACAGAACACAGATGAGAGATTAGGGGTTAGGGAGGGAAGGGATTAACTGTTGTTTTTTTTTTTTTTCCTTCTCCTAATTCTGAAATTTTGTGTAGATTTTACACTCAGAGCACATTTCAATCTAGATTCACCCCATTTCGACTGATCAATAGCCCCATACGGTGTGTGGCTGTTATTGGACAACACAGGTCGGAAGTGGGGTGTGGTCCATGGACCAGCAGCATCAGCATCACCTTGGAGTTTGTTGGAAATGCAAGATCTTGGGCCCCACCCCAGACCTAACAGAATGAAAATTTGCATTTTAACAAAGCCCCTGGGTAATATGAATGCGTATTAAATTTTGAGATGCATTGCTCTGGAACACAGGCTTGCCCCAGTTTTGCCTTCAACTTGCCATGTGTGAGGATTCTAGAAATGCCAGTTCCTCTGGCATCTGAGCCGTGGAAGGGCCCACCCAAGGTACCAGGGGCAAGTTTTGAGTTAGCTGCTGACCTCCTTGGAACATGTTGGCTACAGCTGAGAGCTCTTGGTTGGTCCCTTCTGCAGATTACAAAGCTCTAGACAGGGCCCAGATCCTGGGCCTACTTTAGCCAAGGGCTCCCCCAATCCACTGCTGACCCAGGTAGCTTTTGGAAGGACCACACCACTGGAGTAGCCATCTCAAAGCCAGATGAGTGTGAGTGAGGAATCTGTAGGGGCTGAGGTTGTGGGGAGAGCAAATTCTAAATTATAGAACTGGAGCCTGACCTGTGTCCCCAGTTCTATCACCAACACCCCATGCAGATGTAGGTGAGGTGCTGAATGTCGCTGTGGGCCACAGTATATCCATGTGTAAAAGGAGTTAGACCAAATCTGGAATGGCCAGGAAGGGCACCAATGCTGATTGGCTGATTCTAAGTAACTGCTGATGAGTATCACTGAGTGGTGGCAAATGTACGGTGAGAGATTAGTCATGACTGCCATCAGTACAGGAACAGGGCAGAGACAACTCATACACGTTTATCATCCATGGAATAGGTACTCCCCAGGACTTTTGTACTTTGATGAATAGCTGACATGTAGGACTTGGTGGGTTCAGGGTACCACGTCACCATGTGATGCTCAGACTCACTGGGGTGTCAACCTTCATCAGGAAGAGATGGGCAATGAGATAGCCATGGTAGTCACTGGGATCTGTGCCCTGTGTGGACACCTCTAGGACCCAGATTCCAGAGGAGACTCCCCTGAACAGAAACGCAGTGGGGAAGGGTGTTGTGTAGGGGAGGGAGGTGGGTACACGGAAAGGAGATAGTTGGCAGAGGAGTTTGGAGTGGGAGCAAAAAGGTGACAAAAGCCACAGGAGAGAGGGCAGTGGGAAGAGATGCTAAGGCGGAAGGAACACTTACTCTGCAGACTTCCAGAAATGTCCAGGGTGAGACAGGCGGCGGTTTCGCTTTGGCAGTTTCTCCAGCATGTCCATGAGCTTGGTGAAGGTAGGTCTCTCTTCTTGTTCAAAGGCCCAGCAGAAGAGAAGAATGTCCTAAAAGGAACCAACGTGGTGATTTAATGTAAATAGTAACTGCTGATTACTCCTTGGCATCTCATTGGATCTGTCTACCCATTTGTTCCACTTTCAGATTCCACTATCGTCCATCCATCCATCCATCACGCATTCACCTACTGTGCATTTACCCATTTATCCATCTCAATTCACGTATTTACACTTCATCTATCATCCAGCCATGCGTTATTTATCCATGTATCATCCATCATTTTACTTATCTACTTTTTGAGCCTATATAGCAAACTAGGTAAATCCTATTATAGAAGATATGGGATACACTGAAATTAATAGTGCTCCCCAAGGAGTCTCTTGACAGTTTTCTCAAAAGGGAGGAGGAAGATCCTGAGGCTTCTATCCACATCTAATACTATAAGTGCCTCTGGAAGTCTCAGAGGGGAAAATTACTCTACCAGTGATCACCTCACCTGAGAAAGGAAATCTAGAGACAGGTAAATCCTTAAAAAACATACACGTTTTTTATGTTCTAAAAACATACAGATAATTACACGTTCCCTGATTCATCTATTTTCTGATCAACAGAGGATTCTTCCTGATGTGTTTCGGAGGTTGATTATTAATTTATACTCGGGCTTCTGTGTTTTTGTGTATCTTGTTCTGAGTTGGATGATGCCCAAGTGTACTGCACCCTGATGGTAGGAACCTGAATTGCAGGCATAGTTTGAAGGCTTTGCCTTTGAAGCTCCAAATCATTACCTGACACGGCTGTGGGCAGGCGTTTTCATCACCCTCCCGGGAAGCATTTGCAACCTTAATGTATGGGGAAAGGAGTGCCTAGAACTGTGTCTGCTTCTCCCTTCGTCTCCCGGACCTGGCACCATCCTGGGACTTACCGAGATTTCTTTTCCCATGCCGATCTGGCTGAGGTTGGGTTTCATGCCTGTGCCCATTTGCCAGATTATTGCCTCTGCTGGTTGGGTCTTGAAAGGCCACTCCCTGGCATGGAGTTCATACCAGATAGTCCTGTGGGCAGACATTGTTAAGGGGATGCTGGGGTGATATGTCACCTGCAACTCTGTGTCCCCTCATTAACACACACCCACCCAGTCAGCCTGCTGGCTAATCACACTGGCCCCTGAGTTTCTGTCACACAGGAAAGCTGTTTTGCTACCTAAGACGTACTTTAAGCTTTCATGATGTCTTAGAAGTCATGCTTATCCCAGGATATCTTCTCTGGTGCCTGAATTAAAATGAATCAAAAGCTAGAAACTGAACAGTTTAATATAATGTGGCTAGGATCTCTGGCCCCATGTTTGTAATTTTAGAAAACTATTCTAAGGATAAAATGAGGGATATAAACAAAAATTCATTTATAAGGATCTTCTGTACACCATTATATACACTGAAAAAAAGTAGCAATAACAAAACTGCTCAACAAGAATTGGTTATAGGGATGATGGTAAATCATTAAAATGAAATGGAATACTTTATTATTATTATTAGAAATTTCAAAGAAATTTTGCTGACATAAAAATGCTAAATATATTAATTTAAGTGAAAAAAAGCAGGACACAACTGTATATTAGATATGTTACACTTTAAAAAACCATTATATACATATTGCTATATATATAATGTATAATAATACACGATTGATATATGTATACCCATATGTATATGGATATAAAGAGAATTAATAACAACAAAGCAAAATATTAGCAAACTTTCTTTTCTTAGTGATAGAAAGGACATATTTTTTCTATTATATTTGTGTTTTCTAAGAAGGAACCCTTCCTGTGAAATAATGGAAAACAAAAATAAAGATCTGAAGGTCAGACTGCCTTGAAGGGTTCAAGTCCTGATTCTGTTCTACGCTACGCTAGGAGTATGTCACTGGGTGGGTTGCTTCCCTTCTGAATCCAGGTTTCCTTACCTGCCAAATGAGAATGATGATAAAACTGCAGTGGAAGAATGTTTATCTGGGAGGCTGAATATCAGAACAACTCAAGGCTGGGATTATTCTAGAGGGATCAACTATGTTATCATCTCTGTTTCATACATCATGATATGGTAATGACTGAAGAAACCACTGCTTGTGAGCAGCACATATGGGCTGGATGGGGAGATGGGCTGATGCTGAAGGGATGCTGGGAGAGGTGTGGGCGGCACTGAGGACCATGGCGGATGCCGTAGGGGTGTCAGAGGATGCTGGGCTATCACTGAGTTGGACCATGGGGACAGGTCTCAACTCACTGAGAAGATTCCCCAACTCAGGAAATATCTGTAACAACGCTAAGAAATGATCTTTCCTCTAACCTAAGGTAATTTATGTACATTTGCTTTAAAGAATACGGAGCACTTGGTCATCCTTTTTAATGATGAAAAGTGAAAGTCATGTCTGACTCTTTGCAACCCTATGGGCTATACAGTCCATGGAATTCCCCAGACCAGAATACTGGAGTGGGTAGCCTTTTCCTTCTCCAGGGCATCTTCCTGACCCAGGAATTGAACCAGGGTCTTCAGCATTGCAGGCAGATTCTTTACTAACTGAGCCAATAGAAGACTGTATCAAACCAGCTATTTCCAGGGGCCTGCCTCTCAGCATACTCCCTCCCCTGCTAACCTCATCCATCTGGGTCAGGCAGGGGTGGTGATGCCCAGGTGTTGGGCTGTTGAGTCAGATGCCAGGAAGTTCTCAAGTTAAGGTGCTGGATGGGTCTAGTCATCGTCATCATAAACAATAACACTTACTGAGTTTTCACTCTGTGCTGGACACTAATCTAAGCCCTTTGTATTTATTATGATTACAGAGGGGCTGTATTAAGCAAGCCTTTTTATTCTGATGCTTTGATATCTGGGGTCTTGCTGACCCTGGAGGGTTTGCCCCTCTCAGGGCCAGCCAATTTCTAGAGACAGTAAAGGGCTGATCTGTAAGTGGTGATTTTCATATGCAAACTAACCAATCCAAAGCTCTGTCCCCCATCTTCTCTATCAAGCTCTCACGTTCAGGTCTGGTACCCCCCTGTCCTACTTAAGACAGCTCTCAGACTCTGTGCCCACTGAGGTTAGTCAAAGCAGCCAATC
The DNA here is from genome assembly GCF_029378745.1 of Bos indicus. NCBI lineage: Eukaryota > Metazoa > Chordata > Mammalia > Artiodactyla > Bovidae > Bos > Bos indicus. Next base: position 57,700,599 of record NC_091776.1, on the reverse strand, counting down.
TTAAATCTGCTTACCCTGCCTCATCCATTCCTTCCTGGGGAAACCGCAATAATGGCTCTTGCCTATATTCTCTTCCTGCTCCTTCTGGCTCTTGACTGACCCTGGTGCCTCCCCATGAGCCCCTGCATGGGACAATGTGCCCCCTCCTTTTGGGAGCTGTGAATAACAAACTATCCAATGCTAAGTTGTTTCCTGATCTACTGGCCTCATCATACTGGAAAAAGGGTAAAAACCTACACTTGAAAATAAGAAGTGCTATTATCAGCCCCATTTCACAGCTGGGGAAACTGAAGCTCAGGAGGGTTATGTATCTTACCCAGGGTCACACAGCGTTTGAGAGGTCATAGCCAGAGTCGAGACCATCTGGCCACAGAATCACAGCACTGGCCATCCTGCTGTACTGGGAAACCTACACACGGTCCTATTTGCGAGACCTTTGTAACGGGGGCAGTGCACTATTTGGGAGGGCGACCCTATAGTTGATGGTTGGGGCCTGGTGACAGAGGCACGGAGTGTAGGCATTGCTCATGCGAACTGGGGAAGGGAGACTATGGGAAGCCTGGCCCTGTGCTGGGTGCCTTACAGATGTTTTCTCATTCAGTCCTTAGAATTTCACAGTGGCTTTATTGACTTTGATTTGTGGCTGAGGGAAGTAGGGCTTTGAGTGGTGAAATGACTCTCAAGCCCATTGGGGGCTCTGTGGTTAAAAGCTCCAAGTGTGGAGTCAGGATGACCCCAGTTTGATTCCCAGCTCCATGGTTAATTACTGTAAGGCAAGTCACTGAGCCACTTGGAACCTCAGTTTCCTCATCTGTCAATTGGGAACGATGGTACCTGCTTCAAAGCTGTACTTCTGAAGATGCCCTGAGACAGTGCCCATGATAAGCTTAACACGGTGCTCAACACACTTTTAAAAATCCATTTTTGTTCCAAGTCATGCCCCAGCATGAGGTTCCCAAGCAACAAGATGCACCTAATTGGCAGGAAACCAAGAGCACCAGGTCCCTTGGAATTCAGCAGTGTCAGGAATAAAGGTCTCATTAAAACTTCCTTTCAAACCTAACTTTCAAGAGAAACTTGCTTTAAGGGGGAAAAAAAATTGCTCAAGATTAAAACTCCAGTGGAAAACCAATTACTTACTTTGGTACATTTTGTTAATTACATTCTTTTTTTTTTCTTTTGCTAAATTGATACTAAAATATACCAACTTAATTACTGCAATTTGGTTTCAGATAACAATATTTAACTAGATAAAGATCTGGGCATAAACTAGCTGGAACAAGTGACAGCCTCTAAAGGGGTCCAAGTGACAGATGGCGAGGCTCCTGATGTGCCAGCCAATGCCGCCCCCACCCCGATTTATGGAGAGGACGCAGTGGGGGTACTTCTCTGTGGAAGACGGTCTCTGTACCAGCTCCTGGTGGTGCTAAAATCTAACTTCACACATCTGTGAGCCTCCAGCTTTCCCAAACAGCTTCCCCCGCGTCATCTCTGCCAGTCCTTGCAACCGCCCCCCACGGTCAAGGTAAGATGAGGCTCCTGGTGGATCTTTTCAGAATGCCAGGATCTGCATCTTAGGACAGTGCCCTGGAGCCTCTCTCCCTCCTCTGTACTTTCAAAGACAACTCATTTTCTCCCATGGCTGCAGTTACTCTGTCTTTGCTGATGTGTCCTACGCTCTTCATCTCCAGACTTAATATGTAGATTCAGCTGCTTTCTGGTCGCTTCTATGGGCTGACTCTAAGGTGGCTCAAACTCACTGTGTCCAGATCTGCTCTCTTTGCCTTCCTGGTACACCCCACCCCCAACCCCCACCCCCCAGGCAGGGTCTCTACTTTGGCAAAAGACACTACTCTCCACCCAGCTGTTTCAGGAGGATATTGGCACCACCCACATTTAAACCAACAGTCAAGCCCTATCACTTCCACTCCCCAAATCCTGCTTCTTATGTCCAATCCCAGCTTTCATTCCCCTGGCACTGATTCGGTGCAGAATTTCAGGGTCTCCCCCTGCACTGGTCACCTGGCCCCATTTGTCCTCCTCCTTTCTGTTTTTTTGACACAGTAGAGATTGTTCTAAAACTCAACATGTGATTATGTCATTCTCCTGTTTAACAACCATCAGTGGCTCCCTCGTGCACTGAAGATGGAAACTGCTTAACTCAGCCTCTAAGTCCCTGCAGCGTGCCTTCTTTCCGCTCTAGGCTTTCATCTCACCACCTTAGTCTCATTTTCTCCCCTGATTCTTCATCCATCGGCTCTCTTTCCACCCCCGCCCTGCTCTCCAGTGTGTTCCTCCATGGTGGGCAATTTGTTCCTCGTCACCCGTGTTCCTTTTCACTGGAACACGTGACCTTGCCCTCACCTGGACCACTTGTACTCAATCTTTAACACAGGCTCAGGAGTCCCCTCCTCCAGGAAGCCCTCTCTGATCTCCCAGACTGGATTTAGTTCCTCCTTTCTTCCCACAGTCCTGTGCTTATCCTCAGCATAGCATTTATCGTGGAATTTTGTAAAAACAACTGTTTCCTTGTCTGTCTTCCATTAGACAAGAGAGAATAGGGAACCTATGGTGGTTTTAAAACATCTACAAATTGATACTCCTTTTTATAAAAAAAAAGTAGAGCTTAATTCTCTTCACTTTGATTTACTGACTTGGTTATAACAGAGTATGGTAGAAGTGACTATATATAATTTCTATGACCAGGTCATAAAGGCAGTGCAGCTTCTTGCCACCGAGCCTGTGGAAAGGCCTGTGTGGTGAGGACCTGAGGCCTCCTGCCAACAGCCATGTGAGTGGTCACCTTGGTAACAGATCCTCAGCTGTCAAACCATCAGATGAGACTGCAGCCCTGGTCAACATCTTGACTGTGACCTCATGTGAGATGCTGAGCCAGCTCAGAACCGCTCCCAAACTCCTGGCTATAGAAACTTGAGATCATAAATGTCTTTTTAAGCCACTAAGTTTTTGACAGTTCATTAATACTAAGCACCCAATACAAAGCTATTGCATGAATGAATGAATGAGTGAGTCAGGCAATTTGCCATGTTTGCATCATCAGTTAGAAACCAGGCATGGAGGTTTGCTATAGTCTCTCTACTACAGCCCACTCAGACCCCTCCCTCCATAATTTCACCCAGAAATCTTCAGACAGACGCCTTGCTCCTTCCAAAAGGGAAGTGCCCCTCTGCCCAGGCCGGGCCTCTGAAGAGCCTGGGTTGGGCCACCTACCCGAGTGCAAAGACGTCTGAGTGTTTGGAGAAGGGGAGCTTGTCCTCCTCTGTGTCGGGAGACAGCTGGCGGATGATCTCTGGAGCCAAGTGGCACAGCCAGCCGTTCTGGATACGCAGCTTGTCATCACGCCTGAAGAAGTGAAGCACAGGGTGAGCCCTGTTTCACAGCCCAGAGAGGACTGGTCTTCCATCTCTGACTGCAAGTCCCTGGACCATCTCTGCTGGCTTCCTTCTGTTTCTCCCCTGCTCTATGCTCCCCATAAGGCACTGCCTGACCTTGTACTTGAGGCCAAAACCCAGTGGGAGGTACAAGACAGGATGGTCTGGAGAGAGACGTTCAACACCCAAACGGTCATCCTGTTCCTTCGACACTGAGGCGCCCCCTCCTCCATCCTCATCAAACAAATAGAGCTGGTCCTCGTTATTCATGGCACTTATGTTCTATATGGAGCCTCAGTAAACACTGGATTAGTAGTGAATACTGAGAGCAAACCAGTCAATCCTAAAGAAAATCAGTCCAGAATATTCATTGAAAGGACTGATGCTGAAGCTGAAGCTCCAATACTTTGGCCACCTGATGCGAAGAGCTGACTCACTAGAAAAGACTGTGATGCTTGGAAAGACTGAAGGCAGGAGGAGAAGGGGGCGACAGGATGAGATGGTTGGATAGCATCACCGACTCAATGGACATGAATTTGAGCAAGCTCCAGGAGTTGGTGATTGACAGGGAAGCCTGGCGTGCTGCAGTCCATGGGGTCACAAAGAGTTGGACATGACTGAGAGACTGAACTGACTAATACTCCTGGAGGAGATATACAATATATACACTTGCATGCATGTGTCTCATATACATTAATCTTAAATCCTAAAAACAACTCACTCATCCTAGTCTAGTTTATTTTGCACAAGAGAAAATGGGGCTCAGAAGTATTAAGTGACTTGCTCTGAGGCTGCCCTTCTACCAGGGAGGCAGAGTTGCAAAACCCATCCAACTGGCCCGAGAGTTGGAGCTTCTTGCCCTGCACTGCACCACCTACTCCTGTGTCCATGCCCTGGTCATCTCCAAGTGAGAGCCAAAGCAAGACTGCATGGCAGCCTCTCCTTGGACCTCAGTTGGGAACATGTGTATAGGTTGACCTGATAGAACACATTCTCTGCTAGAAAATAGGACTCAAATCCATTCATTAAAAAAACAAACCAACCATGAGTTTGCAGGGTCCAATGAGTTCTTGCTTCTAGAATCGGGGACACCTGCGGGGGTTTAAGGACCCATCTGTTGCTTACTAGCTGTGTGTCCTTGAACAGACCTGAGTCTCCACTTTCCCATCTGTGAAATGAACACATGAACTTGGACTCCAGATGACTGGCGCAAGAATGAAAAGGAGAAGGGTTGGGTCAGCTGCCAGGGCTACACGATTCCTGGACATCATTATTCCCTGTGGATGTTTTTGCGCCTTGAGGACACAGAAACGGAATGGAGGTTAGAGTCCAAAGTAAGAATGTCATCCAAGAGAGGGGTCGTGTCCTGGGCCAGCCGCCCTTCTGGCATGCCCAGGCTGTGTGGGGTGGGATGCTGCTGCCAGAAGGACAAACCTGCCAGTTCCCATCTTACTCAACAGCCCCTTCTGCCTCCTCCTGACTTGCTGGGGCAGTGGAGCTTTGGAACTGCAAGGCTGGGTCACTTGATAACCATCATCCTGGGGTGGATGTGGGCACATGCCTGGCAGGGGGCTGGGACCCAGGCCTGGCACAGACACCCTGGGGTGTCCTGTTCCCCTGGTGACGGGCCTATCAGTGACCAACCCAAATTGTCTTCATTATGAGTATCACTATAGGTGGTTGGCGCGATAGCACTGGCATCTTAAATGACACCTTTTCTGGATGACGGCAGAACAGCTGTAGACAAGGCAGTGCTGGGGATGGGCTCAGGGAAGCCCTGGCATCTGTCTGGATGTCCAGAATGTGCTCACTGTTACTGTGACTCACCCTTGCCCCAGACCCGGCTGATCTCCCCTTTCTGGGCACGGAGCCCTGTGGCTGCCCCAAGGTCTAACTGAGGGAAGGGCAGGAAGGCGAGTAGCTCCTGCTGAGTGCCTACTGTATACCAGGAGTTCCAGCCCATTTAATTCTCAGGCGCCCACAATCAACTGGGGATCACTGCTGTTCTGTGGGTGAGGAAATCGCCTCAAAAATGTTTAAGTGTGTGCGTGTGCTCAGCTGCTAAATTGTATCCGACTCTTGGCGACCCCATAGACTGCAGCCCTCCAGGCAAGTTTGTCCATGGGATTCCCCAGACAAGAATACTGGAGTGGGTTGCCATTTCCTTCTCCAGGGGATCTTCCCCACCCAGGGATCAAAGCCGTGTCTCTGGTACTGGCAGGCAGATTCTTTACCACTGAACCACCTGGGAAGCTCCAAAAGCTTAAGTGACCCTCGCAAAACCACAGAGATAAAAAGTGAAAGAACTAAGATCTGTTTGATTGCTAGTCTTTAAAACTCCAGCGACTAGACTCCTAACTACAATCCTACAAGAATTCCATGGCACCATTTGGGAGCAGAGTTCTGAATTGAGTCCTATTTCCCCAGCAACAAAATAAAAGCACAGGAAGTCACTGATGGCTCCTCCTGGGTAGCCAGGTGATGTGGGTCTCTGGTGGGGAGGTGTTACTGAGGGTTCCCTGGCCTCCTGTGATACTAACTGGGTTTGCATTGACAACCAGACTGGGGCACGGTTGGGGCAGGGTGCTATCTGGGGGACAAGGCCAGAAGCCATCTTGCCCTTGATTTGACTTCTCTTCCTGGTTAACATGGGGCCTCCATGAATAAGCTGAAGGTCATTCCATTTCCCTGTGCTTTTTCTTCAGTCTATGGCTTAGGAAAACCATGAATCTAATGGAAAAAAAAGCAGAGGCCCTGCCCTGCTTTCCCCAACTTGGGGGAAAAGCCACTGGCCAGGAGGATGAGTGTGGACCTGCCACCAGGAGGGAAGAATCCGATTTTTTTTTTTAAGAGCCTTGAACTAGGTTTAAAGAGACACCTGCTGAGCCTCTTCATGTCTTGACACACAGTACTTAGGTTCATAATGACATCACCAACTGCTTTCTCTGCCCTTGACCTTGGGGTGATGGAAGCAGCTATTCCCCAACCAGGAAACTGCAACCTCAGTGAGCACCTGGCTTCTTGGGTTCTGCTTGACGACCCTCTCCATCTATCTATTAATCTCCTGTCTCCTTATTTTCTTATCTTAGGGACTATAGGTCATTTTGGAAGATGAATCTCTTTGGGTGAAGTAATATCTGAGAACAAACAAACCCTTAAGCTTCTGATTGTTACTGCATCGCAAAGAACAACAAGATTAGGTTTTGCCAAATTTCAGATGGTCTGACCGAGATTCAAAGTATCATAGAGCATGAAGAAAATTCACTGTGCCGGGAGGAGTATTGGGGCTCCTGGGGCATACCTCAAAGAGATCAGAGATTCCCCAAATCAGCTGAAACAGGAGTACAAATAGAGAAGCCTGGAGGGGGGTGTAAAGCTGTCTTTCTGGAGAGGCACACCATTTGTTATAGAGGCGTGATTAGAGGAAACACACTGGGTTTACAGTGTATATGTGTGTGCACGCGCGAGCACAACTCTCCAAATTAAAAGTTACAAAGGGCAGACCTTCGGAATTAAGGGTTGTTTATTCAGGATCCCGGCTGTTTCTTCACTGGTCAGCTCAAGGCAGCCTGCTCCAGGGTGAGTGGTGGCTGAGCTTTAATTACTTAACGATAGTTAATGATCCTCCTGGGTGATACTGGGGAGGTGTATGCAAATTCATACTAATTAGAACAGCTCCACAGTGGCTATTGTTTATACTGCTTGATGCGCTCCAGGCGCTGTGCTGGACGCTCGCTGTGTGCTATCTTATTCTACGCTCATAAAGACCCGAAGGTAGGCACCATCATACCCATCATCTTCCTTGCAGGAACGTGGAGGCACAGTTAATGAGTGGCCAAGCCACACTAGGCCCTGGGTGGGTCTGACTTCAAATCTCTTGCTCTCAACTACACTCCAGCTGCACTGAAATGAAGGAATTCATATGAAAACTGAGCAAGGGTGCTTGGGTGAGTCCAACTTCCATGTGCGTGCTTGGAGGAAGGAGAGAGTCCTCAGGTGAAATTCAAGGGCAAGGGCATTGCAGGACTGAAGGAAGCTCTGTGCCCATTCAAAGGCACCACTTCCAAGACAGGCCCCATGGGACTCAGAGCCTGACCTGGCACCAGCATTGCACCAGAGGCATAGCAGCCTCGCCCCTTGGTTAAACAATCTCAGGTCCAGCATCACGTCTAGGTCACTAAGGCCATTTGGGTGACTTCCCATCCCCTGACCATCACCTCTCGAGAACCCCTCGGGGCCCTTCCAACCAGCGCTCACCTGCCAGCCTGCAGCACCCCAGAAATGCTGAAGAGCCCGAAGTCTGTGATCACCACTTTGCCGTTGTCGTAGAAGACATTCTTGGACTTGAGGTCCTTGTGCAGGATCCCCTTGGCGTGGAGATAGCCCATGCCCTGCAGGAGACAAGGACACCTCTATGCTCACTGTAGCCTGGCCTGGGCTCACGGTTCACACGCCCTGCCTTTCCACTGAGACCACACATGCTGAACAGCTGTAGGCCTGGGGTCCAAACACCCAGGCTTGCAAGTAGGGTGGAGAAGGCATGGCAAGTGGGAACAGGCAGGGTCCCCAAGGCAGAAATCTGCCACCAGCCTCAGATCATAGCAAAACCATCTCTATCTAAGTGCTTCTGCTTCCTGAAAAGGAAGCAAGGGAAGCTCTCCCCCGAGGGAAAGGGGCAGGGCCAAATCTGAAAAGAGGGCCCCCAAGAGAAAGGAACCCCTCAGATCTTATTCCACACCACTGCAGAAATTCACTTGTGTTCCTCAAGAGACGTATCATGAGGCAATAATCAAGAACATGGAGAAAGGCTTATGGGAGGTCAGGCTCAAGGGTGAAATATCTAGATTTCTATTTTTGCCTTAATGAGCAGTCACAGTTTTATTTCTTTTTTGAAGTTCAGTCCTAACACATCCAATGGAGAATAAAAACCTGAATATAACGGAGTCATGAGGTACCCAGAAAACACAGGATGTTCTTGTTTGTTCTAATCCCAAACAACACCCAACAATTTGATAGTTCCCCAGCAGCTATGGAGAGAGATGGTTTACACTCATGGGAATTCAAGGATTCAGGGGGTAAGGAATTCTAGTCATGAGAAGAGCCCCTTGGTCCCTGCACACACCCAATTATCCTGACGACGGGACACCAGAAGGAAACCAAACATTGGTTGACCGTCTCTAATGGTTGTTTTAGCAATTGTTACACACACATGACACCTGGTATCATTCAGGTGAAGTTTAATTGCTTTTAAGCCCAAACTGTTGGTCTGAAGCTAGACCATGAGTCTCAGGATGGGGCAAGGTCTTTCTGAGATTCAGGGAGGAGGCCCCAGACCCTACAGTACCTTCACAATTTCTTGGGCAATCTGTCTCGTTTTGTTGACATCCAAGACGATCTTGGCGTCTCTCACCACAGAGTAGAGTGTCCGGCCCTTACAGAGGCTGGAAAGCAAAAGAACAAAATTCATGGTTGGCAGTTGTTAAGATAAGGGCCACCCACAACAGCTATTAAAAGCGACACACAGAGGGAATTCTCAAGTGGCCCAGGGGTTAGGACTTGGCGCTTTCACTGCCAGGGCCCAGGTTTGATCCCTGGTTGGGGAATAAAGATCTTGCAAGCTGTGCGGCACACACACACAAAGTGATGCATAGAGAGTGGGGCGTGTGTGGACACACCACTATTATGCCCCTGAGATATTAAGCCTGCTACTGGACCTTGATTCTGCTTCTGGGATGCAGGTCTGAGAGCAAGTCCTTTGGGGTTCTTCAGGATCTTCACCAGCTTCCCCCTGCCCGCCTCGGCATCCAAGGATACCTTCAGAGTCTAGCCTAGCCCAGAAGCAGGAATGCCACGTACTGTCTAACCCAGGCTCTCACAGGTGAAAATCTGCTCGAAACCGATAACTTGTGTGTGGCAGTCCACAGGCAGCACTCAGACGGCACTCTGCTGGCCCCTCATCCCAGTTGCCATCACTTGCCAGGAGCCACTGGTGTGTGGGGACAGTGACGAAAGACCAGCAAAGCCATCGCTGATGTGTACTACGTGAATGATGTATTCAAGCCTTTGGACAGGGGTGTGTAAACACCAGTAACACTCCCCCAAACCAGATGCCTGTCTGGACAGAGGATTTTCAAACTATTTGCAGCCTCATTGAGTTCATTTTGAGGACCAGCGGTTCAAGATGAGTGACAAGATGAAAAAGGACATTATACAGTGACAGTAACACCTCATTTAATCGCCGGCATGTTTATCCATCCGTTTCCTCTGCAATGAGCATGATTCCTGATGCACACAGACCACACACTCGATGAACAGTCACCAAATGAATGAGAGAATGAATGAGTTCTAGATTCCCCATGGCATCCCCACCCCTAGGACCATGTCTCACTCACTGCATCCACTACTGGCTGGAAGAAGAAGGAAGGACACTAGGAACGTTCATTTTCTGTGTCAAAATGATGGCATGACTTTTTCTTTTAATCTGTGACTTGACTGCTAAAATGTTCTTGGCTTCGTGTTCATTCCTTTAGTAGTTACCAAGCCCTGCTGTGGGCTAGAATCAGCTGAGATCCTGTGGTTATAGCCAGAACTTTGGTGTCAGAAGGGCTCTGCTCTTCACCTACCATGTGTCTTGTGTCTTTCAGTGGGCTACCTAACCTCTCTGGGCCTCAGGTTCCTCATCTATCGAAGGATCTAAGGAGACCTAGCCACAAAGTTAGTACGAGGACCGAATAAGAAAAGATCTCTCTCACTGGTGTCCACCAATGAGAACAGGGGCCTAGTGTCAGATTGGGTTGGAACCGTGGTATGTCTGTCAGTGGCTGTGACCCTGAGCAGGAGAGTTAACCTGTCTGAGCCTCAGTTTCATTATCTGTAAAATGGGGTCAATACAGATTTTGCTTTTATCAGCTTACTTAGGAGAATCATATAAAATCAGGTGTGTCAGGGTGTAGGCAATTCTCCATGCCCAATACAGTCACTATTCCTGAAATGCTGGCTATTACGAGAGGTGGTAAATGATCAATAAAATGGTGAACATACACACACATACTTGTGTGCAAATATATATAAGAATTATATATTTATACACACGTCGCATTGGTCTGTCCACGTATTATCTACCCATCTGTCCTCTTGCTCATCATGCTACCTATAATCACTCATGATCTTCGACTAAGGTTGGTTTCTTCACCTGCTTGAAGTGAGATTCCCAGGGTAGCTGACTCACAGACAGGCTGATTCTGCTGTCCAAGGCTGCCCAGTTTGTCAGCGGGTGACAGCCATGGTGACTCAGGGCTGTCCCCTCTTTCTGGGTAGTGCGTTTGCTGTGGCTGCTGGAGGCGAGGTGGAGGATCAGGGAGTGGGCTGCACAGCCAATTAGACCGAAGTGACATTTAAGTATTCAGGATGGTGGAGACCGTGGGTGGATTCCCTCGCCCAGAGACGCTGTTCCTGAATAGTCACCTACGCTGATTATCCGCCAGAGCCCAGAAGAAATATTATATGTTCCCACTGTAGACAGCATGGTGAACAATTGCAACAGGCTCCAAGACTCCTAGACTCTCAGAGTGATTGTGTAGAAGTTGCAGGGTTCAAATGTCCATCCCTGTCTCCTTTCCCCTGCTCACATCCTCCTTTCCAGCAGCAGCTGCTGAAGTCTGTGCTTCTCCTTCCACCTTAGGGCATCTGGAGCCCCGTGGACACACACACACACCACCTATGGCATCTGGAGCCCCCTGAACACACACACACACACACACACACACACACACATTCACACACAGGCTGGTAGGATATCAATTGGTAAGATCACAGCTTGGCACATCCACTAAAGCGAAATATACAAATAACTCAGGACCAGCAATTCCTTCCCTAAGCATGTACCCAGGAGGCATGCATACTCACACTGACCTACAGACATGTACCAGAATGTACCAGAATATTCTAGAATGTTAATAGCAATCCATTCATATTAGCCCCAAACTGGAACCTACCCACATGTCCACCAACAGAAAAATGATGATACATCCATGTAACAAAATACATTCATAACTGGATTATTAATAAGCAAATTATTGCTAACTGCAAAAGACATGAAGTTCTAAACAAATGCTGAGCAAAAGAAGCCACATAAACACTGAATGATTCCATTTACATGAAGTCCAAAAGCAGACAAAACTGGTTTATGTGCTACAAGTTAGCACAGCGGTGACCTTTCGTGGGGAGGCTGGAAAGGGCGTGAGGGGTGCTGGGGGCAGGTGATGCGCCATATTTTGATGTGGATGTTGGTTATATGGATGTGTGTTTAGTGAAAATCCATCAGGCTGTCCTCTTAGGATATGAACACTGTGGTAGATACATTATCCTTCCAAAAATATATACTTAAAAAAAAATCCGTGATTACTGGGCATATACCCCTAAGAAAACCAAAATTGAAAGAAACACATGTACCCTAATGTTCGCTGCAGCACTATTTACAATAGTTAAGACGTGGAAGCAACCTCGATGTCTATCAACAGGTGAATGGATAAGGAAGTTGTGGTACATACACACAATGGAATATTACTCAGCCATGAAAAAGAACACATTTGAATCAGTTCTAATGAGGTAGATGAACCTATAGCCTATACAGAGTGAAGAAAGTCAGAAAGAGGAAGACAAATGTCGTATATTAACACATTTATATGGAATCTAGAAAATGGTACTGATGAACCTATTTGCAGGGCAGCAGTGGAAACACAGACACAGAGAACAGACTGCTGGATACAGCGGGGGAAGGAGAGTGTGGGATGAATTGAGAGAGTAGTATGGAAACATACACATTACCATATATAAAACAGATAGCCAGTAGGAACTTGCTGTATGACACAGGGAGGTCAAATCAGGTACTCTGTGACAACCAAGAGGGGTAGGATGGGGCAGGAGGTGGGAGGGAGATTCAAGAAGGAGGGGACATATGGATACCTATGGCTGATTCATGTTGATGTATGGCAGAGACCAACACAACATTGTAAAGCAATTATCCTCCAATTAAAAGTAAATTAAAAATCAGTGAGGAAAGGATGAACCATTAATACATGGTGTTGAAACAAAATCCCAGCCAATATCGACACCCCTGGTATCCGTTTCTAAATGCTTCACACAGTCCAGAGGGACAGTACCTGCAGGGGAAAGGGGGGCAGCGTGCAGGGCTGCGCCTGCTCAGGTGTGTATACGTGGCTGAGTGAGAGCAGGTGTGGGGTGAGGGCTGAGCTCTGAGCAGAACAGGCACTGGGCAGGCGCACGAGTGGCTGAGGCTCCAATAGTCCAGGCAGGTCGGTCCAAGTATCCGCGGCAACTGCTCTGAGCATGGGATTTCTGTGGCTAATGCCAGTGCCCTAAAAGCCACTGGTGGATGCGCAGTGGGGAAGGGAAGGGAGGATGGGATGGTTTTCTGAGCACGTGTGGAACCTAACTCACCCCAGCATCCTCTAAGCATCCCTGCAGGGTCCACGCTGTCACCCACCTCTTACAGACACCCAGAGGGGCAGAGGACCTGTGTCAGGGACACAGCCACGGCATCCACGGTGCGGGTGCCAGGTGCTGGACACGATTCGGGGGCCATGCAAGAGACACAGGGCTGAGGGAATCCAAATTCCAACTCTACCCTTTACTGCTTGTTGGGTGACCTGGGGAAGTGACTTCATACTCGCCTCCTCATGTGTAAAATGGGGATAATAGTAACAATACCAGCTAACACAGGCCGAGCCCTTTATATGTGCCCAGCGCCAGTCTAAGCCTAGAACCCAGGAGGTGGGTACTCTCTTGGTGTTTCACTGATTTCAATGGGCATTTCCTCACATTGTAAAGAGCATCTTTGAAATCAGAATGCATTTTGCATTCGTGGACAGGCGACAGTTTTACGGGCACTGCCTTTCTCTGGGGTACATGGAAGAAATGGTACATGTTCTAGTCGATGGCATCTTTGACTTCACTGAGTTCAGGATCAGCCCCGTTTCTACAGATGAGGCTCAGAGAGGTGAAGCTGACCTGGGATTTGAACCCAAGCAGGCTGCCTCCAGGGTTTATGTTCTTAACTCCTATCTTTTAGCAATTGATGGGGAGTTAACTCCCATCTTAATAATTTTTTTCAGACTCCAACATATTATAGGCCCTCAGTAAATGGTGGCTGTAATATCACTACGAACATCAACGATAGCAATGAAGATTAATGAGGTCCACTGCCCTCAGTAGCAGAGTTAGTCTGGAGGTCAAGAGAAGGTGTTTTGGTGGCTTACAGATATATTTAGAACCTCTCTAGCTTCTGGGGCGTATCCTCAAGAGCTAGTGTACACACAGCATCTCGCTCTGCAACAAAGATCCTATTCTTCTGAGAAGAGGAGCATGGACTGGGAATTTCCCATCTTATCTACAGGTCACTGTCCCTCCCAGCCCTGGCCCCAGGCAGCTCATAAAAGGCTGTCTTTGATCCCACATCCCAGGTGACACAGTAAACCTTTGGTGCAGCAAGTGTAAGATTTTTATTGTAAACCGGCCTAAAAGAGGCTTGTCAAAACCGATCAGATAAAACCATCTAGTGGGTTTCTCTCCAAGGGCCTCTGTTCAAACTGGCTCATTCTGCCAAAACAGTGGCTGGGAAAGAAATCTGAACGCTATAGCAGCTGTTTCCTTTCTCTCCCACAAACTCCTCACCGTCAAAGCCAGGGAGCCAGGCCAGCGTGAATGGTGGGGAGTGGGGGCGGGGGGCAACCTCCTCTGAAGACTGACAGACCGGCTCCCAGCCCAACTCTGCCCGCTCTGAGCCCGCACGCCCTGGGGACTTACTGTGGCTCACCTGTGTTCCCATTGGTAACTGTGGTCAACTCAGTAACAGTCCCCCAAAGACATCCACAGGCTTCCCTGGTGGCGCAGTGGTAAAGAATCCACCTGCCAATGCAGGAGACATGGCAGATGCAGGTGTCAGGGGTTAGATCCCTGGGCCAAGATCCCCTGGGGAAGGAAATGGCAACCCACTCCAGTATTCCTGCCCGGAAAATTCCATGGACAGAGGAGCCTGGCAGACTCCAGTCCATGGAGTCGCAGAGTCAGACACTACGGAGCATGTATGCAGAAAGAATATTTACGCGCAAAAGGGATTCTGTAGCTGTGATTAGATTAAGGTTCTTGAGGTGGGGAGACTACCCTGGAGGATCAGGGTGGGCCCAACATGTCATCACAAGGGTCCTTGTAAAAGGAAGGCAACAGCTGAGCGAGGGAAGGTGGCAAGTGAACCAGGAGGCAAAGGAGAGGCAGAGGGAGATCGGAGGACGAGGACGGTAGAGGAGGCTGAGTGATGTGATGTGAGAAGGAATCAACCAGTCTTTGCTGGCTGTGGGGATGGAGAAGCGGCTGCAAGCCAAGGGATGCAGGCAGCCAAGAGAAGCTGGAAAAAGCAAGGTGTGGGTTCTCCCCAAGGACTCCCCTCCCCGAACAGAATGCGGCTCTGTCCAAGCCCTGATTGTAATAACCCTGTGAGACCCATTTTGGACTTCCAACCTTCAGAGCTATATGTTTTTGTTGTTTCAAGCCACTGAGTTCATGGTAATCTTACTGCAGCAACTGACTTACTCAGCGGTAGTAAGTAGTGTCGCAGATAGGGTATGAGGGGGAAATGGGATCACGGAAGTGCAGTGCTAGGCCCAGCAACTGGCCAGAATGTGTACGCCTTGAACATGGCTCACATCACACCTAATAATGTTAATATTATGTCTAATAATATTCTAATATTACCTCTAATAATAACTCTCTCCTGTCTGGATGACTATGATGCCCCTCATGGCCACTCTGCCTCTCCCAATTCATCTTCCATCCAGAACTTTTGAGTGGCAGCTTCAAAATGCAAAGCTGACCAGGTCACTCCCCCACTACAATGGCTCCCCACTGCCTAACAGTGGACACAGACCTGACTCTTCCAGCGTCCAAAGATCCTGCAGAGTCTGGCCCCTGCAGATGACTCACCCCTTTGCTCATGGAGCTCCAGCCACAGTGGCCTAGCTCAGGGCCGCTGCCCGCCAGCTCATCTTTTCGGCCTGCGATGCTCTCCCCATCTGGCCTCAGAAGCCTCCCCAGCTAGGTCGGCCCCTGTGGCACCGGGCACTCCATCTTTGCAGCCTTTGTTGTGGTTGCCATTCCACATGGGTCAGCTGGAGTCTTTGATTACGGGCCGTCTCTCCCTCTGGACTGTACACGCCATGAGGGTAGGGTCTAGCCTACTTGGCTGCCACTGTCCTCCCAACATACAAAAGCTTCTGAAGGATGGAGAGATGTGATGCCTCCTATGGCCAGGCCTCCTCTTCCAGGGTTCCTGGGTGTGGGATCCCCACCAGAGCATCCACATCACATCCAACCAAACAAAAACACCTTCTCAGGGGCCTGTATCTTTACCTTTCTTGGCTTGTTTTGCTTGTGGGCTTTTTTGGGAAGTTCTAAGGGGCTCTGGATGAAAGTAACAATTGGTCCTTTTAGGAAGGAAGGGGTGTTGGACTTTTGGGCAGGCTCGGTCTTGCATTTGAATGTCCCCCGACAGGGCACATAGGTCTCCTCTGCCACATCTGCTCCACTTCCTGCAGTGACACCACCTGCCTGGACCTCACAGGTATTTAAGCACTGGGGCAGTGGCCAACAAACTTGAGTGTGCGTGAGAATTCCCCGGAAGGGCTTGGGAAAACAAAGATGGCTGTTCCCACCCACAAGAGATTCCGATTCTGAGAGTCCAGGGGGAGCCCTGAGAATGTGCTTTTCTGACAAGTTGCCAGGTGACGCTATTAATAACGCAGGTGGTCTGGGGACCCCACTTTGAGACCTGTCATTCAAGCCAATCTTGTTTTCCTGAGCCCCAGAGATCATTAAGTTCACAATCACAGTCCCTTTAGTGAGTGCCATTTGGACCCGGTACTGTTCTAGGTGTAACAGATACAGTGAGTGAGGCGGGCCCATCTTCATCTGGGCCTGCCGGGATGAGGAGAATTTAGGCGATAAACACGTAAGCCAGCAAATTGATGAACTTTCCGGGTGGAATGAGTGCTATGAACAGAATGAACAGACTTACTGGGAAAAACATGGTGGAGCTGGGAACCTTCTGGGCTAGCACACTCAGGAAAAGCTGCTCCAGGCAATGGCATGCTGAGACTAAAGAAATAAGCTGGCTGTGTGGAAATCTGGGAGACAAGGCCTCCAGGCTAAGGGGCCAGCAGGTGCGAAGGCCCTGAGGCAGGATCAATGCAGTACACTTGACTGCACAGCCCAGGCCATATGGCCGGACTCTAGAGAGCATCTAGAGGTGTCCGCCTTCCCCAAGTGTTGATCCTCCAGATAAAAGAAACAGCTGGGTGGGAACCGTCCTCAGCTCTGCCTGATTTTTAGCTGTTTTTAAAGTCAGCTATTATTTTAAAAACACTGGGTTCTGTCAGAAGGGATTTACAACCCCTCAGCTGCTCCTCCTCCTCACTTACTTCTCAGCATCCCCGATCTCTCAAAACTCAAAACCCACTTAATTGCCCTCTGCGCTTTCCCCTTCCCTTGAGCAAATAAATCACACGCCCAGTGACAAGTTGCTGCTCCATCAAATTCCAGCCGCAGGCAATCTCTAACTTCCAAGTACTTTGTGAATCTAACACCGAGGATATTAAACCTTGGCACTCTGGGGCTTTATAATAAAAAAAAGCCAGGTTAGCTTCCCATAAAAATGGGAAATGCCAGAAAGCGAGTGAGAAATGCCAGCTGTGTGCCACCTGCTTAACCCGACCTGCGTCCAGGAAATGAAGAGTTATAGAGTTGCATTAAGTGAGGGGCTGGCTGGGGAAGGCTCATGTCCCAGCCAGGCAAGAAAGATGACAGGGACCCTCAAGGCCTCGGAATATGCAGAGCAGGAACTAGCAGTGCTTTAAAGCAGGGCTTCAGCTTTTTTTCTTTATTTTTGCAATGCACCACCCCCAACCCCACCCAGGCTTGGATACCCTGCCATGCTTGAAGAAGTGGGAAGGAAAAAGCAGCTTATAATCTCCACTTCACTGGATTCCTCTCTCCGTTTTTGCTAAATCCAGAAAGGCCAAGTGTTGAATCCTCTGGGCCCTACAAGGAGTGAGATAGGGGTTCTGTACATTTTAAGGGGTGTCCTAGCCGCTGACTGTGACATTCTGTCCTCCCTGTTCTGTGTCTTCTGAGGGAGGGAGTGTTCCAGGGGCACCGGCATCCAGCTGGGGAGGGTTGGGCCTCTAGTTCACTGCAAAAACTTCTGGCTGCTTCCTTTGCCTCTCATCACACTGTGTGGTCCAGCCACTGCCCAAGACCTGTTCTTCTGACTTTATCAGAGACATCCAAGTAATGTTTCTCCTGGACTCTACAGTATCTTTTCTCAGCATCACCTAAAGTTCAGTGAGGATTTCACTTGGTACCTCCCACATTGCAATCATTCCAAAACCACCTAAAGATTTTTTTGCCAGATTGGCCAGCTCTTATTATTTATCACTTGCTAATAGTTTTCCTTTAGATGCACTGCCTCTGAAAAATAAGTGTACTTCAGGAAGAAAATGTATCATTACCTTTTATCATTATCAGAAGGAAACTCAGAATTTCTAGCCCCAAATAAATGTAAAAATAGATATACAATGAAAACAAACCCACTAAAAACCAAAATTAAACCCTTGCTTGGCATCATGGCCTGCCAAATGGTTGAAGCTTAAGGCCTCCTCTTTTTGTTTAAATGTTTGGCAAGTAAGGGTTGCTGCTGCTGCTGCTAAGTCGCTTCAGTCGTGTCTGACTCTGTGTGACCCCATAGACGGCAGCCCACCAGGCTCCCCCGTCCCTGGGATTCTCCAGGCAAGAACACTGGAGTGGGTTGCCATTTCCTTCTCCAGTGCATGAAAGTGAAAAGTGAAAGCGAAGTTGTCCGACTCTTCGCAGCCCCATGGACTGCAGCCTACCAGGCTCCTCCGTCTGTGGGATTAAATACCAGAACTGAATGAAAAGTTTCTCCTAAATGTCACCAGAAGGATAGAGAGAGAATTAAGAGGAAAATCATGATCCCACTAGTGGTTCAATATTATCTGGGGCTGGTGGTACCTGTCCTAACTTCTGGGAAATCTGAGCTCATTTAATCCTTAGGCCTGACAACTTTCCCCTCCTGCCAATTAGGTATTAACAGGGAGGTGCTTCCCAGGTGGCTCAGTGAATAAAGAATCTGCCTGCAATGCAGGAGATACGGGTTCGATCCCTGGGCCAGGAAGATCCCCTGGAAATGGCAACCCACTCCAGTATTCTTGCCTGGGAAATCCCATGGACAGAGGAGCCTGGCGGGCTACAGTCCATGGGGTCATAATGAGTCAGACATGACTGAGCACGCACACACGCACACAGGCCAGGTATGTGCAGTGACAAGGTAAAAAGGATCATTTCCCTGGTGATGGAGCTGACGTTCTAGTGGGGGAGACAGATGACAGGCACACAGAATAACTGTAGGTGACGATGAGGGCAATGAGGAAGCACACGTGTGGACAGGCAGACCGTGAGCATGGAGAGGGTGCCTCTTTGAACAGGTAGCCAGGGTGAGCAGCGGGGAGTCCTTCCAACATCCTGTTCTGTTGTTTCAGGGCAAGGACTGTGGAGTGACTTCTGGCAACATCCAACCAAATGACCCTGATCTAATATCTCCAAGGAGGGCAGGCCTCATCATGTTTAGGAAGATGACCATCTACCTAAGGCTTCCCTGGGGATCAAGACAGAGCCAAAAGGTTCCCAGGTATCATCATACTGAATGCTTCTAATAACTTGGCAAAATAGACCTAATAGATCAAAATAACCCTAACCCTAACCCTTTGTATAGATGAGGAAGCCGAGGCAATGAGTCAGCCTGTCCTTTCTTAGCTATGTGGTCTTAGGCAAGTTACCTGAAATCTTTGGAACTCAGAGTGCTTTGTGAACTATGAGGAGAGGTGATTCCAGAAAAGAGTTGGTTATCCATGTGAGCAGGAGTGTGATCTCTACATGCACTTAGCTGCCTGGAGCTGATGGTGGTCTCTCTACAAGGCACTGAGC
Organism: Bos indicus; assembly: GCF_029378745.1. NCBI lineage: Eukaryota > Metazoa > Chordata > Mammalia > Artiodactyla > Bovidae > Bos > Bos indicus. The sequence continues at coordinate 57,681,136 of NC_091776.1, read as the reverse complement.
CGAGACCCTGTCATGCCAGCCTGCACAGGAGGGGAGGCTCTATGTTACAAATGGAAAAATTCATGTGCAGGAAGGTTAAGTAACCTGCCCAGGGCCCCATAGTCAGTGGGCAATGGGGTCAGGACCCGAGTCCAAGTCTCAAATTGTCTTTCCAGGATTTCTTAAGATCCCCTGGGAAAGGATGGTTTCACAGAGCAGGAACTGGCAGAGCCCAGCTCAGAGGACCTGATCTTAGAAACCCTTGTTTATCCACTGAGCTGAGACTCTCCCTCCCTTCCCAGCTCTAGGCCTCTCCTTCCACCCTTTCAATTCAGGGCCAGCCCACGTTTGGCCTCATCACCCACTCTGTTGCTTCTGTTTGGGAACTCTCAGCTGCCACCCAAAAACAGGCAAGGCAGGCTGCAGGGAGCTAGACCGTGGGAGAGGATCTGGAGGCTTCTGGATGCATCCATGCAAGCCAAGTCCAGTGGACAGTACACATGGGCCAGGCCTGGGGGAGGACTCAGGAAGTGCTTCCAGAATGGGTGAATGGATGAACAAAGAAATGAGGGACTCCAACCACTTTCCTTCTTCCCATCGCCTGTGGGACCTGGGAGAGCCATGCTCCGGGCCAAAGCAGATCTTCCTTACCAGCTCAGCACATGAAACTAACTATGTGCCAAACCAGACCCACTCAGCAAGGAAGCTTCAGGTCTTGTTCCTGCCCAAGGCTCTCTGTGGCACAAAAAGACTGGACCGACCCAGGTCCTTCCCTCTGGAGCTGGATATCAAAACTCAACTGGATATGTTACTGTTGCCCCTGACCAGAACCACATTTTTGTAAACTGAACAGTCAACTGAATGACTGTTTTTAAAGTGTATACATACACCACCTAATTCATATGCATTAAAACTCACAGAGAAGATAGACTCCAGGGTGTTAGCAGGCCTAGTCCCGGGCTGTGGGATTCGAAGCTTTGCAAGAAATTTTTTCTCCCTGCTTATCTCTTTTTCCTAATTTTTCTCCAATAAACATGTATTACTTTTGTAAAATGAGAAAAAAGGAAAAAAGCAACTTTGAGTCAGACTTAAATGAAACTAGACACATGTTTATGCTATAGACAGTTTGAAAAACATTGAACTGGTGACAGACTGAAATGAGAAAGCAGAGTGGGAACCAAATTCTTCCTCCCAGGAGCCCAGCCTCGCCTGGAAGGCTCTCTGGCTGTGACTCTCAGGGCAGAAAGCTGTTTACTGCTCCCCCGTCTTCTGCACAGGGTTTACAGCCCGGTCAGGGCACACGGCCAGTGACTGGCCCTTATGTGAAAGTCCCAATGGATCTCTTTCCCTCTGAAAAAAATTGCATCCCTAATGAAGAAGATGAATTTGACTATTTGATATTTTAAAAAACTCTATCGGAGTCTAGTTGGTTTACAATGTTGTGTTAGTTTCAGGTGTACGGAAGAGTGAATGTTATACACATACACTCCTTTTCAGATTCTTTTCCCATATAAACTACTAGGGTATTGAGTAGAGTTCCTATGCTGTACAGCAAGTTATCATTAGCTATCTATTTTATATATCAGTTCAGTTCAGTCTCTCAGTCGTGTTCGACTCTTTGTGACCCTATGGACTACAGCACACCAGGCTTCCCTGTCCATCACCATCACCAACTCCCGGAGCTTGCTCAAACTCATATCCATCAAATTGGTGATGCCGTCCAACTATCTCATCCTCTGTCATCCCCTTCTCCGCTTGCCTTCAATCTTTCCCACTATCAGTGTCTTTTCTAATGAGTCGTTATTTGCATCAGGTGGCCAAAGTATTGGAGGTTCAGCTGCAGCATCAGTCCTTCCAATGAAGGGTTGATTTCCTTTAGGATTGGCTGGTTTGATCTCCTTACAGTAGTGTGTATATGTCAATCCCAGTCTTCCAATTTATCCCTCCCCCACGCTTACCCCCTAGTAACCTACATCTGTAACTCTATTTCTGTTTTGTGGATAAGTTCATTTGTACACTCCTCTGTTTGCCCCCTGCCCTCACTTTTTTAGAGATTCCACATGTAAGTGCTATCGTATGGTTTTTGTCCTTCTCTGACTCACTTCACTCAGTCTGACAAAGTGACTGTGGGGCTGGTAAAGGAGAAGGGGCAGACAGATGAGTGGTGTGTGTAACCCCATAAAGAGTTGTGTCCTTTCCACCCTTGGGAAGAGAGGGAGGAGAAGGAAGGGAGGAGAAAAGGGGAAAGGGAATATGTGTAGAAATTTCTAGAGTTGTTGGGTTCTCGTCCTTCAGGAAGAGATGGGGAAACCAAAAAGCAGAAGGGGGATGGAATTTCCCAAGGCTGTGCTTTGACTGGCAAAGCTGAGCTGGAAACCAGACCTGTCTGAGACGAAACTGTGGGCTTACAGCCACAGAGCCATGCTGCCTCCTGAGAATAAGCAATACCTTTCACTGAACCTTCCCGTGAGCCTTCTGCTAAAGGTTTTGCATGTGTGATCTTACTTAGTCTTACTCTTAACCTTGACCCTTTTGGGGAGGTATCGCTCCTACTTCACAGATGGGAAAACTGAGACTCGGACTGGTGAGGTTGTTTTCTAAGTTCACACAGCTAAGATACACGAGGCAGAGCTGGCATTCTCCCCTTGGTCTATTTGACACATACATCTTGCTCTCAATCTCTAAGCTACTTGGCCTCTTCAGGAAATGGAAAGAACAGAGGCTGAGGGCTGAGAAAACCAATGTTCTTGAGCTCCTGAGATAAAACTGATGCTTGTCTCCCTCTCATCAGAGACCTGGGGGGTGATGGGGAAGGGGACTTTTCATCTTCCTACTTTTCCAACATCCATTTGTGACTTTCCTGGTGGTCCAGTGGCTAAGACTCTGCACTCCCAATGTAGGTGGTCCAGGTTCCACTCCTGGTCAAGGAATTAGATCCCACATGCCACAACCAAGAGTTCATATTGTTGTTGCTTAGTTGCTAAGTCGTGTCTGACTCTTTGGGACCCCATGGACTGTAGCCTGCCAGGCTCCTCAGTCCATGGGATTTCCCAGCCAAGGATATTGGAGTGGGGTTGCCTTTTCCTTCTCCAGGGGATCTTCCTGACCCAGGGATCAAATCCATGTATGCTGCACTGGCAGGCAGATTCTTTACCACTGAACCACCGTGGAACCCTGTATTGGTATTCTTCAACTAAAAGATCCTGCAGCATGCTGCAAGACCTGGTGCTGTCAAAGTAAATAAATGAACACTCATCTGTGCTAAAAACTCCTTAGAAAGTGAGCAGAGAGGGAACATATCTCAACATAATAAAGACCATATATGATAAATCCATAGCTACTTTTAACACCCTTAAATAAAAGTTTAAAAAATTCAAAAGAGAAATGGTATTTTGTGACCTGTGAAAATTACATGAAATTCAAATTTCTGTGAAATAATGTTTTGTCGGCACACAGCCACACTCTCTGTTTCCATATTGTCTGTGGACACCTCTGCATCACAGCAGAAGAGCTGAGTAGTTATGACAGGGACTGACACAGTTGAAATATCTCCTGTCTGGTCCATTATGGAAAATGGTTGTTGACCTTTGTTCTAAGAAACTGGAGTGGGTCAGCAGAAATTGGGCTACTAGGTCTAGGAGTTTGACAGATTTGAACCATTCCTCTCTGCTCTGAGAACCGGGTGTGGTCAAGGTCAAGTGGGTTTCCCATTCATTTGTTCCCTCATTCACACATCCAACCATTCACCATCCACCCATGCCCTGAGCCAACACTCCCCGCCAGGTGTGGGCGGGCAGTGCAGGGGCACAGCTCTCCGCTGGGGATTCAGCCAGGCAAATGTGGGAGAAGGCAAGCATCTGGGGCCAGTGTAAATGCAGGCCAGGGACTTCTCTGCAAGCTAAGTTCCACAACAGTGGAGATGGATGTACTGCCCACCGCCACCCCTGACTGGAGGGAGGCTCCATCAAGGACCCACCTGAGCCTGGCATGCCGTGACTTTAACCGGGAAGCACATACCAAGTTCATGTCACACAATGTACATGTTTCTGAGTTTCCTACCTCTTCTGCCATTCCCTGCCTGACTTCCCACACCGTACCCTACCAGAGCCTTCCCAGGTGGCCCCTGGGCATGAAATTAGCTGGACAAATGTGCACCGGAGTGAGGTAAATCCCAAATTGCTTTAGAATGCCTTTCTTGCAGACCACTGGCTTGGACAGGGCCAGCAGGGGGAGGTTACCTGATGCGCTGCCAGCAAAGGATCCCTGTAGCAAAGGACACGTCTATGCATACCGATAAGTGCATGCACTTTGTTTCTATGGGTTCAAGTGCCTCTGCCTGTATGCATGCGAGTGTGCATATGAATATGTGTACATTGTTTACATGGGAGTGAATTCACGTGTGTACGTGTGCAAGAAGGCAGTAGTATGTGTATATACTTGTGTGTATGTGTGCTGGGGGGTGTCTTTGCATTTACGGGTACACTTGTGTAGTATATACTTGTGTGTATGTGTGCTGGGGGGATGTCTTTGCATTTACGGGTACACTTGTGTAGTATATACTTGTGTGTATGTGTGCTGGGGGGATGTCTTTGCATTTACGGGTACACTTGTGTAGAGTCTACGTATGGATTTGTTTTTTTGTGACTAGAATTGGGGAAAGGAAAGCAGGTACAGTCATGCCAGCTGCAGAACTGGCCACTGCCTCTCTCTCTCCCCTTGAAAAGCACTCTGTCTTCATTTCCCCCAGTCTCTGGAATGCTCCAATGAAAACCTCAATTTTTTTGTCTGAAAACTGGAGGCTCAGGTTACCAGGGGCTGGAGATAGTGAGTGACTGTTAACGGGTACAGGGTTTCTTTGTGAGGTGATAAGATGTTCTGAAATCATATAGTAACATTTCATGAAACGTAATCTATAAAAATATTGAATAACTATGTTGTACATCTTGCAGAGTCGGAAGGACTTAGCAACTGGACAACAATGTTGTACATATGAAACTAATATAATATTGTAAATCAACTATACTTCAATAACATTAGATTTGGTGACAGTTTCACAGCTTTGTAAATAAATTACAAACCACTGAACTGTATGGATAATATATACAGATTTTATCTATCTATCTATACATATAGATACAAAATCAATTAAGTTGTTTAAAAAAGAAAAAATTTTAAGTTCACAAAAATTTCCACCCTCCCACTCACTTATTCTCACTACATTTACAGAGGAGCCCTGGTCTGGGGAAAAAAAAAAAATCCTGATTTCTCAGCCCGGAAAGGAATTTTACCAGGGAGGGATTTCCTCAACTTTCTAGAACCCATGGCTTTGCCAGGCTGACAGCAAGGAATTCTGTGTCCTCTGCACTTGAAGTTTGTAGCTAAATCTACAACGCTGAGAAGGGGTTAAGACAGGCTGGATGGACAGAATCACGGGGATGAACACTGGCAGGGAAATGAACTACCATTTCATTACCCCGAGAGAGATGGAGAATCCAGGGACAGGGGAGTGCACTGGGAGAAGTCAGAAACAGAAATGGAAGAAACAGAAAAAAGAGGGGAGAGGGGAGAGAACTCACCAGGGAGGCAGCCGTGTCCAGCAGTTAAGAGCTCAGAGTTTGGAGCTGGGCAGAACTGGGCTCCAGATCCATGCCTGGACCTCTTATGTTAGAAGCATCTGGGCATGTTGCTAAAGATAAAAAATGTGGGTGGACAAGGCAGAAACTACCTTACAGGTCTGGGGGTATTAAATTAGAAAACTCTTGCATGGAAGACAAAAGGTCCTGTGCTCACCAAGTTCAGTGTCCTATTGCTCCCTTCCAGCTCCCCTGGAGACCACTTCTCGGTCTCTTTGTGGGTATGCAGCACCACATGACCGGTTCTGGGCCAATGGAAAGAGACCCCTGGAGCTTTCTGTCTGGGGTACAGAGAAGCCTATGGCTGATCTGCAGCCTCTTCTACCACGGTCAGTGTGGAGGCCTCAGGATGACAGGGTAGAGTCACAAGACTGGAGTTTGCTGGATCCCTGAATGACTGCGTGGAAGACAGCTCCCCTGGAGCACTGACCAACCTATAGCAAATTCAAGTGAGTGAGAAACTTTGAGTAAGCCAAAGAGATACCAGGGGTCTTTGTCACTGCAGCATAAGCCTATCCTATCCTGACTACAGTACCTGGTTGGCAGGTAATTGATGCAATCCGCCAACTCAACGGAAAAGACCCTGATGCTGGGGATGATTGAAGGCAAAAGGAGAAGAGGGCGGCAGAGGATGAGATGGTTGGATGGTATCATAAATTCAATGGACATGAACTTGGGCAAATTCCAGGAGACAGTGAGGGACAGGAAGAACTGGCATGCTGCAGTCCACGAGTCGCAAAGAGCTGGACACAACTTAGCAACTGAACAACACAGTAATTAGCAGGACGGAAAGGTCTGCAGGTGTAGGGCTTTCCCAGCAGGTAGGACAGGTACCACCAGCCCCAAAGAGCACTGACTCGCACAGAGATGAAGTGAGTGGGGGCCTAAGAAAACATAAATAGACACAGTAGTAAAATAAAAATAAGATACTCTGGCTAGGGCCATGCTTCTACAGCAACCATCACCAGGGAAACCAGTCTCCGAGATGGGAAGAAGCATGGTTCTTTACCAAATGGCCCACTGCTGCTGCTGCTAAGTCGCTTCAGTTGTGTCCGACTCTGTGCGACCCCATAGATGGCAGCCTACCAGGCTCCCCCGTCCCTGGGATTCTCCAGGCAAGAACACTGGAGTGGGTTGCCATTTCCTTCTCCAATGCATGAAAGTGAAAAGTGAAAGTGAAGTCGCTCAGTCGTGTCCGACTCCCAGCGACCCCACGGACTGCAGCCCACCAGGCTCCTGCATCCATGGGATTCCCCAGGCAAGAGTACTGGAGTGGGGTGCCACAATCCTTTCCCACAGACACCTCCATTTGTCTATAACTTGGCAGTGGTTTTAAAGAAGCAGGAACAAATGGGAACTTATGCTCAGCAAGATTCTATTTCATGTTTTTGTTAATAGCTTTCTCCTGCTTTGCACAGATAGAAAGCAAGTCACCCCAGGGATATGACCTTACCTCTCAATCATTTAAAAACAGAAAATAAATGTCCAGAGAGATTAAAAACACAGGTTCTGTGCCCCGAAGCACTGTCACATGACAACGTGGCATCTTCATGGGAAAGATGAAAACTCCATGTAATCCTATTACAAATATTTCCACTAGTCACCTAGCTTCACTTTGGTAATCTGTTTCAATGTAAAGTCCTGTCGTTCTCCATAAACCAATTTAGAAGGTACAGGAGCAAAATGTAAGTTTGTGCCAATTTCTCGAAGATGGGCGAGAATCGTCACTCAGGTTCATCTAGGGTTCTTTTTTCCCCTTAAACTCTTAACTCCAGGGCATGAAGAGAATTCCTTTCCAATATTCACTCAGGTAATCTTGCCCTTCCAGGCCTCCTTAACTCCCAGAGGCACTCTAGTTTCTATCTGCAAAGCTTTGAGGGCAAAGATGAAGGGATCTTCACAAGCAAAGGTCCGGCTATCTTGACACCCAAGGCTCATGTGCTTGGAGATGCTATAGGGAGGTTTGTGGGAGGGGATGCCCAGGCCTGGGGCTGGGATGCATATAAGAGAAGTGAGGACCAGCCAGGCCATTCAGTCTATACAGCTCAGGACCAGAGTCCTGACCTCATACCAGTCCCTATCTGGTCCTCTGTGCTATATCAGTTCATACACACTGCCTGAATGGGTCTGCTGCTTCTAAGTCACTTCAGTTGTGTCCGACTCTGTGCGACCCCATAGACAGCAGCCGACCAGGCTCCTCTATCCCTGGGATTCTCCAGGCAAGCACACTAGAGTGGGTTGCCATTTCCTAGTTGGCCCCATTTTACCCCAAGGAAATGGAAGTTCAGGGTTTAACTCAAACCCTGGAGCCAGCACGTGGAGATGCTACTTCTTCTACCCAAGAGTAGAACCCAGACCATTCTGTTTCCATGTCTTCATCTTTTCCCATCAGATCACCCCAGCCTCCTGCTCAAACTGAGTTGTGCTTCTGTTGCTCACACCCAGGGTAACCTGGACAAGTAACAAAACTTCTTGGACAGAATTATAGAGAAAATTTGTATTCCTCCACCTGAAATTCATAAGTTGAAACCTAACCCCCAGTGTGACGGTACTTGGAGTTGATTAGATCATGAGAGTGAAGCCCCCATGAATAGGACCAGTGCCCAGAGCTCCCTTACCCCCTCCATCATGTGAGGTTACAGTGATGAGACAGTCATCTATGAACCTGGAATTGAGCTCTCACCAGACACTGAGTCTGCCAGTGCCTCGTTCTTGGACTTCTCAGCTTCTGGAACTGTGAGAAATTAATGTCTGCTGTTTATAAGACACCCAGTCTGTGACATTTTGTTACAGCAGCCAGAACAGACTAAAATAGAGTCTGATCTATAAGAAGAATAATCATTCACTTCTCAGGGTGGCCATGAGCATTCAATAACAAAGTATCATGTTATAGATCCCACATGTCACAACTAAGAGTTTGCATGTTGCAACTGAAAGATCCTGCATGCCACAACTAAAAATGATCTTGAGTACTGCATCTAAAGATCCTGAGTGTCACAACCAAGATCTGGTGCAGCCAAATAAACAAATAAAAATAAATATTTAAAAAATCCAAAATAACACGCTTGGCATAGTGCCTGGCACACAGTAAAACTCAGTAATCATTTACTCTTATTATGGTTACTTATCCTTGAGGGTCAAGAGACCTCACACTTTGGTGCCTATTGTACATGCTCCAGTTGACACCACATGTACCAACTGAACCGAACTATTGTTACTTTTCTAAATGTCACGTCTTATTTCTACTACCTTCTTGCCTTTGCCTATACTGTTTCCTCCATCAAAAACACCCTTCCTCTATTTCTTCCAAATGTCTTATTCCTCAGGACACAGCCCATCTCTCTGCTCCTTGAATTCTCATCACACTTTGTACACTTGTTTCAACCCTTCCTACCTGGTATAGTGATTGCTGGGTTTCTCATGAGTTGGGTGGGTGGATGAACGGATGGACAAGTGAATGGTCGGATACACGGATTATTAACAAAGCTGTTTCTGAACATTTTGTTTGGAGACACATTTTTGGGCATTGACAATGCATACCGCCTCATTGGGCCAACAAAACATCATCTCTATCAAGATTAGGAGCTACATGCAAGGCTCTCAGATGAAATTTCATAAATTATTTCAACCAGGCAGCTCAGAAGAATCAGACTATGGATTTTATTGGCTCTCTACATTATATGTTATGCTTTTTTTGGCAGCCTGAAAATGACGTTTCTCTCCCAGCCGGTATCACCTCTTTTCCCACTTAACAAACATTGATATTCCACCCCCCTCACCGAGTTGTCAATTTCAGCTTGAGATTGTGTCCTCCTTTGGTGTGTGCACCTGAGGCTCTGCTCACTTCAGAGAATCAGAAACACCATCCTCTTGGTGTCAGAAGAGCCTTGTGTTGCTCACAAGCCTGACTGTTGCTTCCTAGGGCAGCTTCAAAAGGCATACAGGAGATGGGAGGAGGGAGCCTGGTCTAGGAGCTTTTTCCAGGAGATGAGCTGAGAAGCAGACCTTGGAGGATCTTCTCCAAGATCTGGAGGCTGGACAGAGACCCAGGAGGGAGCTCATGGGCTTCAGAGTAACACACAGGCTCAAGTGCTTCATAGTTGAGTAACCCAGGCATATTTTTTTAACCTTTCTGGGCCTCAGTTTCCTAACCTGAGATAAGGGTGATAAGACCATCTTCCTGAGAGTCAAGGAAATGCTCAGGTGTGAATCCTAACTCCACCAATACTTTGCCTTCCTGAGTCTCAGTTTTTTCATCTGTAAGCTGGGCTTAATAAGCCTACAACCCTGCTCTGAAAATGCATTTAGATAATATATCTAAATTGTAAGAACCTAACAGAAGCAGAAGAGATTAAGAAGAGGAGGCAAGAATACATAGAATAACTGTACAGAAACATCATAATGACCTGGGTAACAATGATGGTCTGGTCATTCACCTAGCATAAGACATCCTGGAGTGTAAGGTCAGTTGGGCATTAGGAAGCATAAAGCTAGTGGAGGTGATGGAATTTCAGCGGAGCTACTTAAAATCCTAAAAGATGATGCTGTGAAAGTGCTGCATTCAATATGCCAACAAATTTGGAAAACTCAGCAGTGGCCACAGGACTGGAAAAGGTCAGTTTTCATTCCAATCCCAAAGAAAGGAAATGCCAAAGAATGTTCAAACTACCACACAATTGCACTCATCTCACATGCTAGTAAACTAATGCTCAAAATTCTCCAAGCCAGGTGTCAACAGTATCTAAACTATGAACTTCCAGATGTTCAAGCTGGATTTAGAAAAGGCAGAGGAACCAGAGATCAAATTGCCAACATCCATTGGATCAACAAAAAAGCAAGAGAGTTCCAGAAAAACATCTACTTCTGCTTTATTGACTATGCCAAAGCTTTTGACTATGTGGATTACAACAAACTGTGGAAAATTCTTCAAGAAATGGGAATACCAGACCATCTGATCTGCCTCCTGAGAAATCTGTATGCAGGTCAAGAAGCAACAGTTAGAACTGGACATGGAACAACAGACTGGTTCCAAACTGGAAAAGGAGTACATCATCACCCTGCTTATTTAGAATCTGCCTGCAATGAAGGAGACCTGGGTTCAATTCCTGGGTCAGGAAGATTCCCTGGAGAAGGAAATGGCAATTCACTCTAGTATTCTTGCCTGGAAAATCCCATGGACAGAGGATCCTGGTGGGCTACAGTCCTTGGGGTCACAGGAGTCAGACATGACTTAGCGACTAAACCAACCCCCACCACCATTGCTTATTTAACATATACGCAGAGGACATCATGTGAAATGCTGGGCTGGATGCAGCACAGGCTGGAATCAAGATTGCCAGGAGAAATGTCAATAACCTCAGATATGCAGATGACACCACCCTTATGGCAGAAAGCGAGGAGGAACTAAAGAGCCTTTTGATGAAAGTGAATGAGGAGAATGAAAAAGCTGGCTTAAAAATCAACATTCAAAAAACTAAGATCATGGCATCCAGTCCCATCACTTCATGGCAAATAGATGGGGAAAAATGAAAACAGTGACAGACTTTATTTTGGGGGGCTCCAAAATCACTGTGGATGTTGATTGTAGCCATGAAATTAAAAGATGCTTGCTCCTCGGAAGAAAAACTATGACAAACCTAGATAGCATGTTAAAAAGCAGAGACATTACTTTGCTGACAGAGGTCCATATAGTCAAAGCTATGGTTTTTCCAGTCATCATGTACAGATACGAGTTGGACCATAAAGAAGGTTGAGCACTGAAGAACTGATGCTTTTGAACTGTGGTTCTGGACAAGACTCTTGAGAGTCGCTTGGATTCCAAGGAGATCAAACCAGTCAATCCTAAAGAAATCAGTCCTGATTATTCATTGGAAGGACTGAAGCTGAAGCTCTAATACTTTGGTCACCTGATGCAAAGAGCCGGATCATTGGAAAAGACCCTGATGCTGGGAAAGATTGAGGGCTGGAGGCAACAGAAGATGAGATGGTTGGATGGCATCATCGACTCAATGGACATGAGTTTGAGCAAACTCCAGGAGATGGTGAAGGACAGGGAAGCCTGGCATTCTGCAGTCTGTGAGGTTGAGTCGGACATGACTGAGTGACTGAAAACAACAATACATGTAGGGGCTTACTGCTGTGCCTGGCTCACAGCAAGAGCTGAAGGATCACCACCATTCACCAGCACTCCTCATGTGCATGTTCTGAGTCTGTTACAGGCATCACCACCTTCAAGCTTCCATGTAAGTCTATGAGGTTGGTCCTCTCTCATTATCCCCATTCAACAGTGGAGGAAAGTGAGGCTTAGGGAGGGGAAGTGACGTCCTGCTCTCACTAGGGCACTAAGTGAGGGATCCCGGGCTGAAAGGCAGATCTACATTCTCTTGAGAAGACAAGAGTGGAGATGCTCCCTTTGCTTTCAGTTCAGTTCAGTTGCTCACTCGTGTCCGACTCTTTGTGACCCCATGAACTGCTTTAGCAGGATCTAAAAGGTTCAAGGCTTACACTGTTGGTGGGAGTGCAAACTAGTACAGCCACTATGGAGAACAGTGTGGAGATTCCTTAAAAAACTGGAAGTAGAACTGCCATACGACCCAGCAATCCCACTGCTGGGCATACACACGGAGGAAACCAGAATTGAAAGAGATACGTGTACCCCAATGTTCATCACAGCACTGTTCATAATAGCCAGGACATGGAAGCAACCTAGATGTCCATCAGCAGATGAATGGATAAGAAAGCTGTGGTACATATACACAATGGAGTATTACTCAGTCATTAAAAAGAATACATTTGAATCAGTTCTAATGAGGTGGATGAAACTGGAGCCTATCATACAGAGTGAAGTAAGCCAGAAAGAAAACACCAATACAGTATACTAATGCATATATATGGAATTTAGAAAGAGGGTAATGACAATCCTGTATGCAAGACAGCAAAAGAGACACATATGTATAGAACAATCTTTTGGACTCTGTGGGAGAGGGAGGGGGGGATGATTTGGGAGAATGGCATTAAAACCTGTATAATATTATATAAGAAACGAATCGCCAGTCCAGGTTCAATGCAGGATACAGGAAGCTTGGGGCTGGTGCACTGGGATGACCCAGAGGGATGGTATGGGGAAGGAGGTGGGAGGGGGGTTCAGGATGGGGAACACGTGTACACCCGTGGCAGATGCATGTTGATGTATGGCAAAACCAATACAATATTGTAAAGTAAAATAATAATAATAAAATAGAATAATAAAAAAATAAAAATAAAAGGTTCAAGGCACGTGGATGATGATGCCTCACCATCCAGGGCAGCACCTCTCTGGTTATTATCTGCTTTCTCCCTGACTCTTGATGTGGAGGTTCTGGAGTCTGGCTGCTGGGTTCAAACCCCAGCCTGCCTCCTCCCTGAATGCCTCAGGAAATCACCTCCACTGAGTCCTTCGGCTGTCAAGTGGTAATACAGTCATAGCTCCTTAAGGAAGCTAGCTGTTAAGATGATCCCAAATCATCCAAGTAAAGGGATTATTTAGCAAGAGCCCTGGGACCCTGATGCTGGAAAAGACTGAAGGCAGGAGAAGAAGGGATGATAGAGGATGAGATGGTTGGATGGCATCATCAACTTGATGGACATGGGTTTGAGCAAGCTCCAGGAGTTGGTGAAGGAGAGGGAAGCCTGGCATGCTGTAGTCCACGGGGTTGCAAAGAGTTGGACACGACTGAGTGACTGAACAACAACTGGGACCTAGTAGGTACTTCATATTGACGGTCATTACTACTGTTACTCCCGCTCTTCTAGCAAGAGCTACTGCCATTGCCATGGCTTCTACTGAAACTGAATTTTGTCCCAGGGAACCCCCAATACCATTTGTACCTGGGATTTTATTGGTCAGCCCCTTGCAAGTAACAACAGTGATTTTAGCTACCAATTGTTGAGCCCGAACTGTTTTAGGTAAAGAAGGGCACCTGTGATGTTATCATATTTACTCTTCTCAACAACACTGGTCGCTGAGACATTCTACCCTTTGTAAAGGACAAACACAGCAGTGAGGAAGTGACAGAGGCATGGCTGTACCAGAGTCTGCAAGATTCCAGGCGCCCTGTCACGAAGCTTTTCTGATCCTAAGAGTGGGGAGAAAGCTTGACATGGCTCATTCTGGGAATTGTGCAGAGGTTCCTCATCCTGGTTCCAGGATAGAATGACCTGGAGAGGGTCAACAGAATGATACCCAAGCCCCACCCCAGATCAACTGAATCAGGACTTTGGGGGGATGGGAGGGGCAGAGAGTCCGGGCATCACTCAGGATTAAAAAGCTCCCCTAGGTGATGTTAATCCTAATGTGAAAAGGTTCAGAACTACTGGAAAAGCTGAAACCATTCATCCTGACTCAAAGGAATAAGAAAAAAAAACACAACCCTTATTTTCACTGAAATCCTTCTAAAAAACTATTTTCCTCTTCACATCTGTTTTTGTTGTTGTTGTTGTTTACAAAACATTTTCATCTTCTTGGCTTAATCTACTATTTGAAACAGTTCTGTGGAATAAGGATCCATGTGCCCTGTACAGATCCATGTACAGATGAGGAAGTTGAGGATCACAGAGCCCAAATGACTCACCCAAGGCCATCCAGCATCAAGCTGGGAAACCAGGGATCCCAATCCCAAGTTCACGAGATCTTCCTCAGACAAAAGGACCAGATCTTCAGGGCATTTAAAGAAAGCCATGGCCATTCACCTCACATAAGTTAAGGGACTCAAGGAACCTGGTTTGGACACTTGACTCCAAAGATATTCTTACTGAGGTTGACCAAAGGGTTTTACCGTGATACTAAAATGGCAACATAGAGCTAACTGCCATCCATGGGTGGGAGTTTCAGCAGAAACAGGGTTGGATGGGGCAAGAGAAGGGGAGAGACGTGTTCCTTAGAGAGAGACCATTTTAAGAGCAAGTGAAGGTTTCTGAGGTTGCAAGGCAGGAACCATGAAGGCCAGTGGGTGTCCATCTGCCAACAGCATTCCGTCTGCCTTTAAGCAGTGAATGTGTTCTGGAAGGATTTCTTGAGTGGGTTAAATCTACCCCACTGTGATCTTGTTTGAACTGTTGATTTGCTTAGCAAACACTTTCTCAATAAATAATGAATAAGTAAACTCCAGCCTGCCGCTGATAAATTATCATGAGTTGAGAGTTAATGGGGTGTAACACAGGCAGCAAACAGCCCTGTGCCTTTTGGTCTGCAGCAGCCCCCCCGCCCAACACCCAACCATCAGCTTCTGGAAAAAGTGCTGAGCTACCAGAGAGCCTATTAAATGAGCACCTTCTTCTCCCATCCCCCACAGCCCAAGATGACCCTCTGACCAGCCTCTCCTCCTCCATTTATCCCCAGGGTCTCAGCTTCCACACTTCTCAGCAGGGTTCCACAAAAATAGAGACGAAGGGAAGGAAACATGGAGGCACAGATGATTCTGAGTCTTTTAGTCTTGCTGCCTGGTTTTTCACTGGAGTGGTCTGTTTCCTTTTCATATCTGGGAACACGGCCTATAGTTCCTTTCCATAGATGTGCAGTCTGCTGAAACTCCCACCCGTGGATGCGCCTGTGGAGTCACTGATTGTTGGCTCCAGCCCAGTGACACCAGAATGATGCTAACCAGTTTCCCCACTTCCCTGCCATCCTGTGCTCAATCAAAGGACTGGCTTTAACTCTGACAAGCTGACTCCATCACATCCCCGAAGAAAAGCCCCAAATACTCGTTCTTAGTAAAATGGCAGTGCCTAAGAGAACAGCTCTCAACAATTATTTGCTAAATGGCTTGATGGCTGAGTGGATGGGTATATGAATGGATAGGTGGGAGGATAGATGGATGGTGGATGGATGGGTAGTTGAAAAGACAGATGTTGGATGGATGAATATGTGGGAAAGGCAGGTGGGTGGGTGGATATGGGATGGGTGGAAGGGTGGGTGGATAGGTCTATGAAGGGGGAGAGGGTATAAGATGAATGGACAAATTGATGAGAAGATAGATGGATGGATGAGGCTCATTCACTTCTCAGCATTCAGCTTAGGCCAACCAGGTCCAGACAAGGAAGGAAATGACCCTACAAAGGGGGAAGTAAGAAATGTTATAATCATTTCACAAACAAGGCAACTGAAAGGTTAAAGGCCTATCTAAAGTCACAGCAGAGAACTTCTTGAATTATTGGCTCCTTCCTCCCTCCATGCTCTTTCCTTGTCATATTCAGCACCTGATTGAAGACCCATTGTTCTACAGGCTGAGTAAGCAGCTCCAGTTTTTCATCTCTATACTTCGTATTAGAGTGGTAAGATTAGTCCCTGGGATATGCCAGCACCAAGGCTGAAAGCAGGAGAGGAAGAAGGTGAACAGGGAGGACAGAGGCAGCAGAGTTTCTGCAGAAGGAAGGGCTGCAAGGCCAGCAGAGCCAGAGAAAGAGTGGCTTATTAACAAGACTGAATAATAATCCACTGGGCTGTAGTGTGGCATCTCCAATTTTGAGAAACTGTCACAGGCAGCTCTTGTTGCTCAGAGAGAGATCAGATTCCAGTGACTGAGATGCTATGACAGTCCTCAATGGTCTACAAACACTTCCAAACAAGTCCGCTGAGAATCCTTGATCTGTGCCTCAAATCCCAATGGGCTGTGCTAATAACTGCCTTGGAGGAACTGGCCTCAGCTGGGGAAATGCTGAAGATGGTTGCGACCCCTTCCTTGCCTTTGAAGGTACTTGATCTGTTCCCTGCTCTGCGCTCCTCTGGGTCTTTTGAATGCCTAGAAGAAAAGGAATCCACTTTTGAAGAGAACTCAGAGACAAACCTTTTGATTAAAGCCAAGAGCAACTTCTCAGCCACAGATTCTCTGTTTCAATCAAAGAGAGAAGATGACAAGAAGGCTCAGGAGAGGGGTCCCTGCATCTTATCTGTCAGTTACAACCTAAGGATGGTCACTTCCCCAAAGACCAAAAGGCTTGAACCCCAAGAAAGGGAGACTGAGTGCAGGTCCCCTCAACTTTAAACTTGGGTCACTGCTGCCTACCAATTCAAGCAGAAAGTTCTCTTAGCCAATGAAGTATTTATGTATACCAGCTTTGACAAGAGCAGAACTAAGTTCAAATCCCTGCTCCACCACCACGAAAGTATCAATCTTATCTGGCAGTGGGGAAAAGTCAAAGTGCTAGAGGTTTCCCTTGTAGCTCTTGTTGGTAAAGAATCTGCCTGCAATGCAGGAGATCCAGGTTCAATCCCTGGGTCAGAAAGATATCCTGGAGAAGAAAATGAAACCCACTTCAGTATGCTTGCCTGGAGAATCCCATGGACAGAGGAGCCTGGCAGGCTACAGTCCATGGGGTCGCAAGTGTCAGACACGACTTAGAGACTAAGCCACCACTGGAGTGCTTAGAATACTACCATACATATATTCAATGCTTCCTAAACTATTGTTATTATTATAAAATTTAAATTATCCCACATTTCTCTATTCCTGGTCATGTTATGAAGAATTTTCAGTTCTGGTATTTCATGTGCTCCTCTTAAGACACCCAAGGATTTATGTTATTCCCAGTTTACAGATGAGAGCACTGAGGGTCAAAGAGGTGACATAAATTTGTCCAGGGTCAAACAGTCAGCAGGTCAAACAATCACCCAGGACTCCGAACTCTATATCCGATATTCTTTCTGTTGCAGCACAGGACAGGAGTGCTATTTTTGTCACTTCCCTTGGTGCAGGGCTAGTAGTAATAAAAACTGCAACAACAGCAAATGCTAACTAACACTTAAATGGCACTTGGTGTGTGCCAGGTTCTTATCTTAGTACCTTATACATATGAGCTCACTTAGTCCTCACAATAATACCAAGAGGTGAAAGCTATCATTATCTCCATTGTACAGATGCAGAAATTAAGGCCCAGAAAGGCGAAATTACTACCAGTACAAAAGAAAAACCTGCGCCAGCAAGGCTGCCCCCCCCCACCCCCCCCACCCCCCCCCACCCCTCCCCCCCGATCCAGACAACTGGTCAACCAGACACTTCCCTACGGGATGTTTTGGTGACCATCAGCTTGGTATTTTCTGATAATCCACAAGGTCAATTGGTGGAAGACCCACAGAAGCTTGACTCTGACATGGAAGAACTTTTTTAATCAGTTTAAAATTTCTATACGGGGGTCAAGTCCCATAAATCTGACTCCATTCCCAAGACTGAGAGGAGAGGCTGGACTGTGATGGTAAGCTATATAAAACTCAGCTGGAGGGCCTTGGGGGAACAGCCAAAAAGAATACTGCTGTTTGTTACATATGAAAGTTGTTAAGAGAGAAAATCCTAAGAGTTCTCATCACAGGGGAAAAAATATATTTTTTCTATTTCGTTAATCTTGTATCTATGTGACATGATGGATGTTCACTAAACTTGCGGTAATCATCTCATGACATACGTAATTAAAATCATCGTGCAGTGCACCTTAGACTTACACAGTGCTGCATGTCCATCACATCTCAATAAAACTGGAAGGAAAAAATAAATAATTTAAAAAATATTCAAACAAAGAGGTAATTCAGTCTAAGATGGCACAGGACAGCCTGGTGTACTTAAGGCTCAGACTCTGGGGTCAGAAAGATCAAGTGAGACCCTGACTCAGCTTCACACAAACCATTTCATCTCTCTACGCCCCAGGTTCCCCATCTATAAAATGGGGACAACAATCACTGTCCATAAAGTTCTTAGCACAGAGCCTAGCATGTAGTAGATGCTCAATAAACATTTCCCTTAATAAATATTCAGAATGCCTTTTCACAGCAAAGCTCTCTTTCATGTTTACAATGGTTCGACCAAGCCACCAACTTTCCTTATTTTTAAAAGGATGGTGGTGGCTGAGTAGGTTTTGAGAACAATACTGTGCAGTCTCTCCCTGGAGTAGAGATTCATTTCGGTCTCAGGGACCCCACACAGCCATCAGATGAATTTAGACTCTTTCCTTTGGGAACTGTTTTTGGGGGATGGATCTTCCACCTGTGTTTCAGGCCCCTCTGACAGCTGTCACTACACCATCCTTCCGGTTTGGAAGGTGAAGTGCTCCATTATGATCTGAAGCCTAGCCCTAACCTGGAAGGCACATGGTAGGCACCCAGGATCACAGTGCGGGTGTCAAAGGTCACTGGGCAGGTGAACAGGAAATTCAAGTAGGTCTAAAATCACAACCCAACAAATTTCAAGGCTGCAATAAGTCTGAGGGCCACTTTTCCAGGTGTATCTTGCCTGTCTTTTCAACACAGCTGATCACTCCTCCTTTGTGAAAAAAAAAAAAAAAATAAGTGTCTTCTCCAGATTTCCATGATAACATACTCTCCTGGTTTTCCTCTGACTCTCTGGCCACTACTCAGCAGTCTTTAGAGTAACCCTCTGTTTTCTTCTCACTTTGATCTTTTCCCCCCAGGACTGCTGGTCCTCAAAGTGGGGTTCCCACACCTGCAGCATCAGCATCACCTGGGAACATGTGAATTCCAGGAAAAATGCAATTTCTTAGGCCCCCATTCAAGAGCAACCGTATCCAAAGCTGAGGGTAGAGCCCACCACCTGTGTCTGCTCGAGCCCTCCAGGGCATTCTAATATGCAGTCAAGTTTGAGAAGCACTGCCTGGGGCCAGCTCCCCAGGTCCATAGCTCTTAATTCCTCACAGTACACATGGCTCCCAGTTTTATATCTCTAGGCAAATAGATGGGGAAGAAGTAGAAGCATTGACACATTTTATTTTCTTGGGCTCCAAAATCACTGCAGCCATGAAATGAAAAGATGTTTGTACCTTGGAAGAAAAGCTATGACAAACCCAGACAGTGTATTAAAAAGCAGAGACATCACTCTGGCCAACAAAGATTCATATAGTCTAAGCTATGGTTTTTCCAGTAGTCATGTATGGATGTGAGAGTTGGATCATAAAGATGGCTGAGGGCCAAAGAATTGATGCTTTCAAATTGTGGTGTTGGAAAAGACTCTTGAGAGTCCCTTAGACTGCAAGGAGATCAAACCAGTCAAGCCTAAAGGAGATCAACCCTGAATATTCATTGGAAGGACTAATGCTGAAGCTCCAATAATTTGGCCACCTGATGCAAAGAGTTGACTCATTGGAAAAGACCCTGATGCTGGGAAAGATTGAGGGCAAAAGGAGAAGGGGGTGGCAGAGGATGAGATGGTTAGATAGTATCACCAACTCAATGGGCATGAATTTCAGCAAACTAAAGATGTTATTTAGTGGAGGACAGAGGAGTCTGGCGTGCTGCTGTCTGTGGGGTCACAGAGTCAGATACAACTTAGCAACTGAACAACAGCAACAAGGCTAGAACTCCTCTCTGAACAATGATTTATCTAAATGCCTACTTAACATCTCTTCCTAACAAATTCAGCGGCCCCTCAAACTCAACCCAACTCTTGATTTTGCTCCCTGAACCTGATGAGGTTCTGCAAACCTCTTTCTCTGTGCATGTCGCCAGTACCCAAGCAGCCTGGTCTCCGCTCCTCCGCTCTCCCCACCCCATCGTCATTTCCAGTCCTTCCCACCTCTTTCCTTCCAGTGATACTGGAAGGCCAAACACAAACAGAACGACACACCCCTTGGGCAGAGGGGGTCTCTGGGTGCTTGGACATCCAGAGAATAGAAACAGTAAACACAAAATAGAGGCTTCCCCAATGGCTCAAGCGGTAAAGAATCTGCCTGCAGTGCAGGAGACACAGGAGACTCGGGTTTGATCCCTGGGTCAGGAAGATCCCTTGGAGGAGGAAATGGCACTCCATTCAGTATTCTTTCCTGGAAAATCCCATTGATAGAGAAGCCTGGTGGGCTATAGTCCGTGGGGTCACAAAGAATCAAGACACGACTGAGCACGCACATACACATGCGAACACTAAATATAGTTTCTCTTTAAAGCAAACCTCTCCTTGGATTTCTGCAGTTCACCAAGGAATCAGCGAGCGCCTACGGTGTGCCCGGTACCCTGCTCAGGTATCCACGGATACCGACGGTCAGTCTCTGCTCTCCTGTTTGCCCCTTCTCCCAGAACAAACTCTTTCTTCACTTTTGAAGATATACGCTCCCAATGCATATAGTAATATACTATTGATCTTCCTCTTGCCAGTCATTATCAAGATTTATTTATCCCCCCAGTTCCCCATTGATTGAGGAAAGCAGTATTCCCAGTGGTCAATCAATTCTGATATACTCCATGACAAAGAGTCAATAGCTATTTATTATTTGATTTATGGGCTTAATTATCTTAAACATGATCAGGCAGGGACAAAGCAGAAGCTGAGCAGTGCTAAGCAACTGTAGCCAGGTTGGGAAGCCATCAAACCTAACCCCAAGGCAGGCAAGCTCCCAGAAGTGGTGAAAAGCCACTGCTCTGACGTTTCCCACCCTCTGCCCACTGGGGCCACCTTGGACTCTGCCATCTGGGGAGGGAAGAGAAGGGACAAATACCAAGGCCAACTCTGCATGCCAGGCAAGGCTTGGTGGCTCGGACAATGAATCTGACTAGGACGTGGGTCAGCTTTTGCTTTCCTTGGGGCAGAGGACCCAGTAGCGGAGGGTTCTAAGAGGTCCATGGTGCATGGAGAAGGGGGGATGGACTTAGGTGTGTCTGGGAAGGGAAACAGGAGAAGAAGATGGTTTAATATGAACTTTGGTCTGAACCAGACAGTCTTGGGTTTGAACCCTGCTTCTTCCTAAGCCTTATAACCTTAGGCCTCCTGCTTCCTCTCTCCATTCCCTTGTCTAAAATGGGAGGGTTACATGGTGCTTACTTCAGAGGGTTGTTAACATGATTCGGAAGACAGGAAAACCAAAATGTGTACCCAGGTCGATTGGATGCAGGGCACCAGCTTTTAATGACAATTTCACCTCCCTCTCTCCATGAAGCTGCCTCCACTCCCGGGACTCCTGAATTTCTGTTTAACCACTGCCTGCCAGCCGGGCAGAAGAAACCTTTCCTCTGGTTTCTGGGATACATGGAAAGGAGCTGATGCTGCCCACATTTGCCTTCAAAACATGGGAGTGCAGTGGCTATTTTTAACTCGGGTAAATAGAGAAAGCTGTTGAAGACGCCTTCATTTCCACAGGGCTGCCAGCTCACAGTTGCTTTCCCCTTAGGGAGTCAAGCCAAGGATCTTTCAGGACCAAGGGCTTTAAAACCTGCACTGGTTCCCACTGACGTCGGATAAGGATCAACACTGACTATCTACACCCTTCTTAAAGTAGAGACGCACATCAACAATCCTGTGACAAGCCCTCCTAAGAAAAGGGATTGCCCTAAAGTGGTCTTTCTAAATTGCAAACCCGACGTTGTCACTCCTTTGGTTACAACTCTGGGGGGGATTCCTGCTGACTTTAGAAGAGTTCTGTGTCCTTAGCTTGGCTCTTGAAGTCCTTTAAGAGCATCTCCAACTTCTTATCTCTTGTTATTCCCCATGTGGATCCTATATTCCAGCTGTGACTCCAGCTTGTGCCCTAGCCCCACCCCTACCCCCTGGTCTTGCTGCCTCCTACCTCCTGCCCTCTGCACGTGCCAGTCCCTCTACTAGGAATGCCAAGACCTTCTTGCACATCTGGCCAATTGGTTGAATAAGGGGGCCACTCTGGGGCCCCAGTCAGCCCCTTAGGATCCTATAGCAGCCATTAGGACACCATTAGAGAATCACCCAGTTACCTGTCTACTAGGAAGCACCAAGGATGGAGGGGCCATGCCCACTTCTTTTCATTCCCAGCACCAGGGCCAGGACCTTATACATGATGAGTGTTCAAAGCAAACACCCCCAAGCCATTCAGCTTCTTTACTATATTTTTATCACCAACATCACCTTATTGGCATCTTTCCTCTTGCCATCACCACGAATTCTCCCACATCCTCAAGCCACCCCCTGACTAGTTTGTACTATATTTTACTTATGTCCCACTCATTCCTCAGTGATTCTAAGTAAATAGTACCATTCATTGTTTGCTGCTACACTTGCCGAGAGAAGCAGGCTATGATAACGTGAGTGAGTGTATTTTTGGAATCTGTTATTCATTCATTCAACATGTATTTATGGAGGACTTAATAGTTTAGGGGCTGGGGACACAAGGGTGAGTCAAATAGCTGAGGCTCTGTGTTCCTGGGGTTTATATTCTAAGGTCGGGGAGGGGATGTAGGGAAAAGAGGCAAGAAGCAAATGAATTGAGGAATAAAATATTATCTTATGGTAAGAAGTGCCCTATAGAAAATAAAACACAGTAATGACATAGGATGTGGGTTCAAATCCTAGGTCGGGGAGATACCCTGGAGGAAGGCATGGAAGCCCACTCCATTATTCTTGCCTGGTGAATCCCATAGACACAGGGGCCTAGTGGGCTACAGTCCATAGGGTTGAAAGAGTTGGACACAACTGAAGCGACTGAGCATGCACACGTGACAACATAGGAGGGACCAGTGGTGGGGAAGATGGGTGGTGGGAGGTGCTTTGCATTGGCTTCCCGACTCCATGACCTCTGGCTGCTCCTATTGCCATTCCCAGGGTGATCCAGGGGAGAGGAGGGTGACCTCAGCTTCCACTGAAGCCCACGGCTTCTATCACCACTTCTATGCGGATGACTCACATGCAGTTATTTCCAGCTCCAACCTTTCATCTGAGCTTTAGACCAGCACATTCAAGCCCTGACTTGACATCTCCTCCTGGGCAGCTTGAAGCATACAGAGGTTAAGCCACGTGGCCAAGGCTCAAGCCTGGAGCAGAGCTGGGTCACAAGCCCAAGCATCAAGCTGCAGTCATTGCCTTGTATCATTTGATATTATAATAAACACAAAACATCTTTTTGTAGCGCTAAGGCTTTGGCACCTGAAAATACACTACTTCTCCTAATTGTCGCTATCATTTTCATTATTGTTGTCATCGCTGTTAGAATGTTGTCATTACCATAGCAACCAGGAGATACAAGGTATCGAGCACCTCTAGTTACCAGAGGCATTAAGCTACAGCCTTTTCATACAAGATCTCCAATTCTTATCCCTCCCTAGAAAAAGAGATTAATGTCATCCCCATTTTACAGATGAGGAAACTGAGGCAAACAGGAGTTTGGCATTGGCAATAATAGACTTAAATCCAAAACAGGTATTGTTCATGCAAAAATCATTCAGTGCAAACAGCTAGCCATGAACAGGGTTGGTGGAGAAGTCTATTTTCAATGAAGAAGGACTTGTTTAGATGCCAGGAGAAATATCAATAACCTCAGATGTGCAGATGACATCATCCTGATGACAGAAAGCAAAGACAAACTAAAGAGCCTTTTGATGAAGGTGAAAGAGGAGAGTGGAAAAGTTGGCTTAAAACTCAACATTCAAAAAACTGAGATCATGACATCTGGTCCCATCACTACATGGCAAATAGATGGGGGAAAAATGAAAACAGTGACAGATTTTATTTTATTGGGCTCCAAAATCTCTGTGGATGGTGACTGCATCCATGAAATTAAAAGATGCTTCCTCCTTAGAAGGAAAGCTATGACAAACCTTAGACAGCATATTAAAAAGCAGAGACATCACTTTGCTGACAATGGTGAATATAGTCAAAACTATGGTTTTTCCAGTAGCCACGTATGGATGTGAGAGTTGGACCATAAAGAAGGCTGAGCGCTGAAGGATTGATGCTTTTGAACTGTGGTACTGGAGAAGACTCTTGAGAGTCCCTTGGACTGCAAGGAGATCAAACCAGTCAATGCTAAAGGATATCAACACTGAATACTCATTGGAAGGATTGATGCTGAAGCTGAAACTCTAATACTTTGGCCACCTGATGCAAAGAGCCAACTCATTGGAAAAGACCCTTATGCTGGGAAAGATTGAAGGCAGGAGGAGAAGGGGGCAACAGAGGATGAGATGGTTGGATGGCTTCACTGATTCAATGGACATGAGTTTGAGCAAACTCCAGGAGATGGTGAAGGACAGGGAAGCCTGGCATGCTGCAGTTTAGGGGGTTGCAAAGAGTCAGACACAACCGAGTGACTGAACAACAACAACAAAATGCTAAGTTGTATCTAACTCTTTGCAACCTAATGGACAGTAGCCTGTCAGGCTCCTCTGCCCATGGGATTTCCCAGACAGGAATACTGGAGTGTGTTGCCATTTCTTTCTCCATATCTTACCGATCCTACCCATAAATGTGTGTTTTTCACAGCTGCTGGTTCTTCATTGAAACCCAAGTTGTTTTCTTTCCAGGGATATAGTTTAGCTATTTCTCAGCCTCCCTTGCAGTCAGGTGTGGCCCAGGGGCTGGGCCAGTCCCTGACGTACGAGTGAAATGGTGTGTCGCCCATGTGACCCTCCAGGCTTTTCCTCTTTCCCCAACTGAAAGCAGAGGACTCTGAGCCCTGGGAAAAGCTCCAAAAGATGGGATTGAGTATGAACCCCTCCACACGTGCAGAAGAGCCACCTGCCATCCAGAAACACATGTCTTGGACTGTTACATAAACAAGAAATACATTTCTCTTGTATTAAGCCACTTAATGTTTTAAGGCTTATTTGTTACAGCAGCTACTTGTTACTCTGACAAATACAAACTGTGAGTTGGCATATATCCTTAGAAAACTGCCTAGCATGATACATAGCAAAATGCCTCTGGCTGGAGACACTCTGGGTGAATTTCACTTTCTTTCTGCTGATCTGTATTTTCAACACCAAATGAGTTATCACTCGTGTAATAAGACACAAAGGGCAAGTGAAGATGGTGTCACACCGGCCAGTGTAGAATCTTTCAGATTTGAGGAAAGCAGTGGCATAACGTTTCACCCACGCAAGTCCTCTGCTGGTCACATGATCATTTACCAACAGGCATGTACAGTATAAATGAGACGATGCTAATAATAATAATAATGATGATGCAGCACATTTATAGGCTTCCTTCACAAAGGTCCCAGGGCATCTTACATTCCAGCACAATTAAAGACAGCCACAGACAAAAAAATCTTTTCAGCTGTGCTTTATATAAAGAGAAAGCAATTCAGCTTTTTGAACATAAAAGGAAGTCAGTTCCACTAGATGATGGGGGGGAACAGAATGTTCATGTGCTCAGGTCCCCCCCCCACCCCCCGCCCAACTCTTGTATGATATATTTAGGACAATCAAAGTGGCCTGAAGACAGAAAAAAATCAGAAAGCCCATACATACAGAGTTACAAAAAAGATCTCATTCAGGCACTAAGTTACCATCTTAGCAGAAGGCAGGGTCCTCCTCGTGTCAAAGATAGCAGCCTGGAGTTATGATGTTTGAAAGCGTGAAAAACAGGAACTGATTCGGAGCTGGAAATAAATAACCTATTAAATAACTCCTGATATTTACCAGACTTAAAAAGCTGTGCAAATGAGGCCCCGTGGGATTTCATTCCTATCTCATCCCTGGGAGATGAGGACAGGCTGTGGATGTCCTGTGTGTGCCGGCAGAACAGTCAGGATGACATGACTGCAGAACTGCACGTGGACTCCAGGCACCCAGCAAGGGGACTGACGACAGGCACTAAACGAGAGATAAAATCTGCTCGAGCTGTGGAGAGATGTTCTCCTTCCTTCCCTCTCTTTCCTGGGGCGCACAGCCCGAGCCCCTCTTTTGAGACCAGATGTTTATTTAAGGTAATGCCCCTCCCTAATGCGTCACTCTCCCCTACTTCCATCCTTGTGAGAGCATCACGGTGAAGTTCACTGTGTTCCCAAAGGCAGAGGAACAATTCAGCATCTTTCCTGTCAGCCAGGACACCCCAGAGTCCCATTTCCTCTGTCTGTGTCCCTCAGAGCTGGGCTTGGTGAATGGCATTGTTGCTCTCAACCAAATGAGTTCTGACACAGTTGATTCAAGCAGGTGAGAGTCAAAGGAGGCAGCAGCCTGGCCTTCAGGAAACTTCCAGAGGGGTGGGAGCAGCTC
Source organism: Bos indicus (assembly GCF_029378745.1). Lineage (NCBI taxonomy): Eukaryota > Metazoa > Chordata > Mammalia > Artiodactyla > Bovidae > Bos > Bos indicus. The sequence goes on along the minus strand of NC_091776.1, from coordinate 57,654,598 downwards.
CTGCTTAACATCTTCCCCCTGCATTAGGATAGACTCCAAGGCTTCACCTGCACTTCTGAGGCCCTGTAGCTCCTTCCCCCCGGCCCCCATCACTCGCTCTTGCTTCCTTGTAGTCCTCAGACATGCCCATCTCATTCCCATCTTGAAACCCAGTCCCTTCCTAAAACCAGGTTCCTCTGCCAAGTTTAGGATTTCCTCTTCTCGTCCTGTACCTGTTCCTTCTCAAGATCGAAGAGTATCAAAGAAGAGAGGGGATCGTAGCTGAGCAGAACCCATGGGGCCTTCTGGGGATAGAAACCCCGCCCTCCATGTCCTTCCCTTGCCTCTTATTTATAGAAAAATTTTGGCCTCCCAGGCCTTCCCTTGGAGGAAAAATTTAATTAGAAAAGTGAGAAAATGCAGAGGCAAAGGAAAACAGCCAAGGAAGAGAAAATAATAATAGTTTAACCATTAAGCAAAGTCGAGGACTTTTCTTTAGTCCTCCCCAATGCAGGAGACCCGGGTTCAATCCCTGGGTCAGGAAGATCCCGTGGAGAAGGGAATGGCTACCCACTCCTGTATTCTTACCTGGAGAACCCCATGGACAGAGGAGCCCAGTCGGCTACAGTCCATGGGGTCTCAAAGAGTCAGACAGGACTGAGTAACTAACACTTTCACTTTCAAGGGCTGTAGATAATATTCTGAGCTATATCCTCTGACCTGTTTTGTAGATACTGAAACCCCTAGGTGGAAGAAGTTAACTACACATTGCCCAGAAGCATGCAGATTCCAGACCCACTGGAACCAGAAGGTTGATAATGCTGACTCCCAATTACCTCAACTACCAACCCATCAGGAGAATGTCTATATATTCAGATGTACATCTGCTCAATTTCAGGTTCTACCAGTTATCTGTTCTATGATCTGGACAAGGGCTCCCTGAGCTTCTCTGACCTCAGTTTTCTCATCTGTAAAATGGGCATCACCCTTATGGCAGAAAGTGAAGATGAAGTAAAGAGCCTCTGGATGAAAGTGAAAGAGAAGAGTGAAAAGTTGGCTTAAAGCTCAAAATTCAGAAAACTAAGATCATGGCATCCGGTCCCATCACTTCATGGCAAATAGATAGGGAAATAATGGAAACAGTGGCAGACTTTATTTTGGGGGGCTTCAAAATCACAAAGATGGTGACTGCAGCCATGAAATTAAAAGATGCTTACTCCTTGGAAGAAAAGTTATGACCAACCTAGACAACATATTAAAAAGCAAAGACATTACTTTGCCAACAAAGGTTTGTCTAGTCAAGGCTAAGGTGTTCCCAGTAGTTATGTATGGATATGACAGTTGGACTCTAAAGAAAGCTGAGTGCCCAAGAATTGATGCTTTTGAACTGTGGTGTTAGAGAAGACTCTTTGAGAGTCCCTTGGACAGCAAGGAGATCCAATCAGTCCATCCTAAAGGAGATCAGTCCTGAATATTCATTGGAAGGACTGATGCTGAAGCTGAAACTACAATACTTTGGCCACCTGATATGAAGAGCTGACTCATTGGAAGATTCTGATGCTGGGAAAGATTAAAGGTGAGAGGAGAAAGGGACGACAGGATGAGATGGTTGGATGGCATCACTGACTCAATGATCATGAGTTTAAGTAAACTCCAGGAGTTGGTGATGGACAGGGAGGCCTGGCGTGCTGCAATCCATGGGGTTGCAGAGAGTCAGACACGACTGAGCGACTGAACTGAACTGAAAATGGGCACAGTGATAACCAGGAGACTGTCCCTGTGCCTTGCTGAAGGCTGGTGGCATCTGTTGCTTCTGGAGGATTCTGCATTTATTAACATTAAATTATTAACGTTCCTCAGTCAGGGAAATGGTTTTAACAATGAGGATCAGCTATGCTGCCTCCTTTAGCTATAAGAAAAGGCAAGAAAAGCCTCTACCTGGCTCACAGCTCTCCAAGTCCTCCTGTCCTGGCTGATACAGAATGTAAGGAGGACACTGGGACATTGTGATAAACCTTTCTGGAAGGAATGGGGCAGCTTCTTCTTCCCTAGGCTTACACTTGGCAGCTTCCCCTCTGCTGGTGCAGACCCTCATTCACTGTTAATACAGTGCTTCCCGGTCTGGCCAGGGGCAGTGGGATGGGTGGTGGGAGTGGATGCTGGCACCCACTGAAGCCACCAGCTCTTTGATCGTGTTGGGAAGTTAGGGCAGATAAACTGACATTTCTTTGAACTGTTGTTGCCTTGGCAGCCATCAAAATACTCCTGCTTTAAAAACACTCCGCAACATCCTTCATGTTGGAAATTTCCCAGTTTTTGCCCCCAAACACACTAGATACTGTCCCTGCCTGCTGCACTGAGCATAAAACTCAGAATTCTCATCAAGCTTTTAGGTCCTGTGACAGAGGGTCTCCTGGCTGCTCAAAGAGTCACCTGGGGAGGCTTTGTACTGAGGGCCAAGCCCCATCCAGACTAATTAGAGATTCTATGGGAACTACAGAGTCCTTAACTGGGGCAACTTTGCCCCCAGGTGGTGTCGACAATCTAAAGACATTTGGGTTATCACAACTAGGGAGTTGGTACTGCTGGTGCCTAGTGGGCAGGGGGCAGGGAGTGCCTAGAATGCACAGGACAGCCCGCATAAATGAATCGTCCAGCCCCAAAGCTCACAGTGCCGAGGATGAGAGACTGGGGTAGGTGTCAGTATTGTTTTAAACCCTGCTCCCTAAACCAGCTAGAGAGCCCCTCCCCTCCCCAGTCTGAGTCCTGCCAGCTTCTTTACCTTTGTTGTCTACCCTCTTGCCCTTACCCACCAGGCTCTGCCACCACAGTCTTCCTTCTGGTCTTTTAAGCACCCTCTGCTCATTCCTACTCCTGGGCCTTCGTATTTGCTGTTCCCTGCCTCCATGTCTGCACTGCTGGCTCCTAAAATCAGGGTCCCTGCCCAAATACCACTGCTTCAGAGAGGCTGCCTGGACACCACCCCAGCCTGACACACACATCCCTAAAACTACCCTGACACCCAAGTCCCTCTGCAGCACATCTCTCCAGTTTGTTTCCTTCAACAGACTAGGACCTACTCAAATGATGTCTATTGCTTTAGCATTTACTGCTGTCTCTCCAAATGAAATAATAGCCTTCTGTGAACCCGGTCCATGTCTGTCTTGCTCACTATCATCCCCTAACATCCAGCAAAATGCTTGGTGCTTAATAAGAGTTTACTAAATATCTGTTGTTTGGATGGATGGATGGATGGATGGATGGTTGGATGGACAAGACTGGAGAAGGATGGGATTTTCAAACTGACAGGGGATGACGTGTACTGATGATGGAGACCTGTGCTCCTGTCCTGGCTCCCTCTTGCCTTTCCTGGTCTCAGTTTCCACATCTGTGACATGGCCAGGGTGGGTTCAGTGGCATCAGGCTGCCCTAGGGAAGCCCTTCTGGAGACATAAACTTCAGGGATTTGTTTTGTCTCCATGGCATCAAGCTAAGGCAGGTTGGCCCAGACTCCTGTCACCAGACAGGTAACACATTACCTCCCCCTGAGGTCCCAGTCCTTTGTAATTCTGTCCTGCCTGTCTTCCTTGGAAATTTCCATTTCCATTTCCCTCTGCATTAGCTGGACGCATCTGACACCTATGCTGTGCACTTAATAATACTCCCTGGCGATACTCTTTATAGAAGGATCCCAAGTGTTTGTTGGAATTAGAATGGGAGCTTGGTTGAAAAAGGCTTCACCTATAGACTTGATCCACCAGATTGAGGACAATTCAATAGACTGGAAAGTGGCCCCCAGAGATATCCAGCTCCTAATTGCTGGACACTGTGATTGTCAGTTTATACGGCAAAAGGGACTTTGCAGGTGCCATTAAGTCAAACATCTTGAAATGGGAGATTATCTTGGATTACCTGGGTAGGTCCTACATGTAACCACAAGAGTCCTTATTAGAGAGATGTGACCTGCGACAGTGGAAGTAAGACGCCATGTTTTGGGCTTTGAAGATGAAGGATGGGGCCACAAGCCAAGGGATGCAAGGAAGGCAGCTCTAAAAGTTGGGAGCTCTAACAGCTCCAAAGCCTCCAGAAAACAAAGCAGCCCTGCTTTGGTTGTAGCAAGACCCACTCCAAACTTCTGACCTCCACACCTGTAAGAGAATGAATGCATGGTGCTTTAAGCCATCAAGGTTATGGCCATTTGTCATGATGGTCCTAGGAAATGAATAGAAGTGGGACCCAGGAATCTGCATTTTAACAACCTTCCTCCCTTGGTGGCTCTGATGCAGGAGGCCCTGGTGGACTGCGTTTTGGGAAGCATGGTTCCAGGGCTGTTCCAGACTGCTTCTGAAGCAGCCCAGGCTCAGAGAACCAAAGAAGGACCCTGCACTCAACATCTGCTTCTACCTCTTCATTTTACAGACGGGGAATCTGATATCTAAGAGACACTGCAGCAAGGGAGAAGCACAAGAGATGCTTTCATTCAACTCTATCTTTATTAGCTTTCACATTCAATCTGGGGCCTTAAAAAAAATGAGTGATTGTGCAGACGGTCTATAGCCTTGCAATAATCCTATAATGACCCAATTGTGAAACGATTTAGCAATCTTGCTGCTAATTGCATTTGTGGCTCTAGCAACTGGGTAACTAGTTGGTTATTACTCACTCCCCAACAGCCACCCACACCGCATTACAAGGAAGCTAATCTTAGAAATATGTGTTAACTTCAATGATAATTACTAAGTAATTGGCTAGAACATGCCATTGTGAATTTATCCAGAATATGCCAGGTGATTATCTGGTTTTATGTTCCCTGTAAAATAAATCCAGGGTCCAGAAGCTGTTCCAGTTGGTTGGCTCGCATCCAACCATCAACCTCTGCCAGCCAATTGCACGAATGCAAGTGATTAATCAAATTACTCAAATATTTGGTTTCAAACTGAACGTTCAGATAAGAAACCTGGTGGCCAACAAGTGGACCGTGTTGAACGGGAATGAAGAGGGCACCCGGCCCCTCCCTCAGATAAACACATAATGACACAATAATATGGAATAAATGCCACTTCTTTGGGGCTCATCTGGCTTCTTCAAACAAAATACCAAAACACTTCAGAGACCAATTATATGTCCCAAAGCTGCGGAGTCTTTATCGTGGTGCCAGGAAAAGGCTGTGCTATTTGTGAAATCTGCAGGCAGTTATGGTGCTTGGGGAGGGGGACTCAGGATTCTGTATATAATAGAAAAGGGGCCGCCAATGCAGCTGGCTTGCAGGGGGAGTGACACATTTTCATAATAGCCCACTCTTTTTTTCAAGGAAGGCTGCTAACTGCATCCATCCATTTCCAATTAGCCTGCCCTTGGGGAAGAGGGGAGGAGACGTGGGTAAGTGGGTTCCACTGTTACCCCTGGAAAAAGTCAGAGGCCAGGAGGTCCTTAGAGGGTCCAGGCACAGGAGAAGAGATGATGGATTTTGAATTTCTAATCTGGGGATTTGAAAAAGAGGGGTTTAGTAGGCCAGAAGGTGAGGAGCTGATCAGAGAGAAGGAACTGGGATGACAGACTGGTGGGAACAGGGACAGAAACCAGTGGTGGTGGGGAAGACCATCTTCTAATCAGACTTGTGTACCCCAAGTAAAGGGCTGCAGACAGCCTGCTAATATAGATGATACATACCAGAAAGGAGAAAGAAAAGGGAGCTAAGGGGCTTGCTGGCAGTGGTAGATGGGAAAAACAACCACACACTGGCCCTCTCGCGGCATGAACATTCTTACAACAATGGCATTCCAAATCCTCCCAGCCAGAGGTAGAGTCTGTTCTCCACACCTTGGATGGAGGTTGGCCATGTGACTTGCTGTGGCCACTGGACATCAGCCAGTGCAACACAGACAGAGATGAGAATGCCTCTGTCCATCAGGGCTTGACCTCTTGCTGTCTTGCTGCACTTGGAACTCCAAGACCACCATGGAAAGGAGCCCACGCTGGCCTTTTGTGGGTGAGAGGCCACGTGAAGAAGAACTGAGGCACCCCAGCTGACAATCTGTCAACCATCAGACATGTGTCCAACCATCAGACATGTGAGTGAGGGCATTCGAGACTGACCAGCCCTCAATCTGACCTGCCAGTGGACCACAGACACATCCAAGACCCCAGCCACTGAGCCTGGCTTAGCCCAGAAGAATTGTGTGCAGACTAGCGAGAAACTGTAAAGTTTGGGGGTGTTCGTTATTCAGAAAAGCTTACTGATCCAGTCCTCTACTCAGAGCAGCTCAGCCCCCGAATATGATCTGAGCTGATTATCTGAAAGCCACTTTTGGTCCTGTGTAGAAGTGAGAGCTGCCAATTTCTACCTTGGTTTAAAGAAGGGTTGAAGGGCCATCCTTAGATCTCTAATCCTTTGCAAACACTTAGCATTTGACACACAAGTTCAAGTCAACCCACCAGCTGCATAATCAATGGTGACAGATGATAACACAGCTTCTACCCATCACCCAGGTCTTACAAATGGACTCAAAGAGGGTTTGTATGGATCACAAGGGAATAGATCAAAGACATACCAGATCTTCCCTGAGCCCACAGGTCCCACCACAGCACTTGCCAAGATGCAAGGCTTGTGTACTTGGGATCTTATTGCTTGTATTGAGATTAAGAAAGAAAAGATTCCTAATGGACCCCTGGCATCACAGTCCACACCAAGAACACTGATGCTGTGGCTAGTCCTAAGTGATAGGAGAGCAAAGGCCTCAACTTAAAAACACATCAAAAGATTGTTCCACAACTGCTCAACTGAGTCTACATCACTGCATGAGGTTAGAGACAGCAAGTCCAAAAAAGTTACCAACATCTGATATGTTCCTAATGTCACTTCTCTGTTCACCATCCCTTTTGTGCAGCTATAGACTATGGATCCTGAATATTTAAAACAACAATGGTGGAGCCCTACAAATGTGCTCTGCTGTTTTAATGAAAGTCAGACTAAGTCATCAGAATGTTGATCCGGGTTCAACAAACTAGGGTCTGTAGGTCAAACCCAGCCCATTGCCTGGTTGTGTTAATAAAGCTTTATTGGCACACAGCCACAGACATCCACTTATCGTTTATCTGAGGTTGCTTTCACACTACAGTAGCAGAGATGAGCTGTTGCTGCAGAAACCTTATGGCCTGCAAGGCCAAAAACACTATTGGGTCCTTTACAGGAAAAGTTTGCTGACACCTGAGTTAGTCTAATCCATTCAATTACATTTGGAGAAAGTGAGTCTCAAAGATGCTTTTTCACAAATGTGGAGCACAAGGGGGTTCAATACCAGCTTTTCTGACTTCCCACGGGGAGCTCTCTCCAGAGCACTTCTCAGCCAGAGTTACAGCATGAATAGCATTTTCTGGAATCTCAAAGCTTCAAACCACAGATGTTGTGATTGGTAAAGCCAGACTCTCTATTCACCAGAATGTTGAATCTACCAGAACCCCCGCTGCTCAACACTGCCGGAAGCAGAGCTTTGGGAATGAATATTCCCAAATATTCCTGGTGGGAGTATTCCTGGTGGGGAACCCGGGCAGGACTGACCTGGTGATGATGGCCAGGTGGGGCGGGCTCATGCAGGCGCCCATGAACAGCACCACGTTCTCGTGCCGCGTCTGCCTGTAGGCCATCACCTCCCGCTTGAAGGCCTTGAGCTGGTCCTCGTTGTCCCTCTCAATGTCAATTAGCCGGATGGCCACCTCGCCATGCCAGCGGCCGTGGTACACCTGCCCGAAGCGGCCCTTCCCGATGAGCTCGCCGATTTCCAGCTGCTCGAAGGGGATGTCCCACTCCTGGAGGAAGATGCTGGTCTGGCTGGCCTTGCGTGGGAAGCTCCGGGCCGAGAGGAGGGACAGGTTCATCTCCTCAAAGTCGTCCTCCGACTCCTCGGCCTCGTCGTGGCCCTCCTCATTCTACAGCCAGAGCAGGAGAGGGGTCAGTTCCCATCAGCACCCCGCCTGCCCGCCAGGTCCCCACTGTGTATTGTTGGCTGGTGCACACGTGTCTCTCTCTAATTGCCCAGGTACGTTCTGTCTATCATTGTGCTGCAGTGAAGGGGCTGAAAGGGAAATCATCAAACTGAAGCTCAGAGATAGGAAATGCTGGGGGGCAGGGACCACCTATCCTGGTTTCCCAGGACTTTGCCCGTTTGGGGACAGATAGTCTCACACTTGGGAAACCAGCAGACAGGGATGGTTGGTTCCTGAGGGAAGTGCCTAGCTCTGGTCAGGCCGCCAGGCAGAGCAAGGGTTAAGAATCAGGTCTCTCGACTCCTAATATTCGATGCCCTTCTACTAGACCATGATGTTCTGACTTGTCTGGTTATTTATGTGGGAGTAAGAAAGACAACAGGCTGAAATACAGACACCCTATACACCTTCATATAACATGTGACAGTCCTCAACAGGGAGGGCCTTCGCTCCCTCGGAGGAATTTGAATTCATGAGGCAGAAACCAGGAGATGTCAGAGCTACTCGGCATAGGCCGGAGGCCCGGGGTTCCTGTGCAGCTGGGAGGGCAGGAGATACAAGAGTGAGAGGTTGAAAGAATGCGCTTAACAGTCAGACCAGATGAGCTGGAATCTGGCTGCTGTGTGACCTTGGGCAAGGTGCTTCACTTCTCTGGGCCTTCCTTGACTCATCATAAAGTGGGGCTAATGACATCTGCCCCTGGGGGTGGTGCGAGGTTTTCCATGAGGCAAAGATCTGTTGAGTTCTTTGCACAGACCTGACTGCCTGTATGAAACAGCTTCCAGGATGGCTGAAAAAAAATACAGACTCCTGGGCCCCAGCCAGATTTTCTGAATCAGAAAATCAGCAGGCCAGATCCAGGACTCTGCATTTTCACTGCATATCCACATGACTCAGGCACACTTAGACATGACCACTGCAACAGTGAGAAACTCCAGGCCTAGGGATCCGCCTTCCCCGCGTGGTGTCTGGGGGCACCTAAGGCTAGGGGGCCTGGTCCCTTGCCTTCTTCATCTGGAACAGGCAAGCAGCAGTGGCCTGAGCCCAGTGGGGGTGGTACTGGAGGGGGAGGTGGTGGTGATTTTCAGGGGCTTGGAGCCTGACAAGATGGCCGGAGGAGGCCCCTTGGCCGGGTGCAGTCTCTCTAAACCCCAAACCTGAGCAAGCTACTCCCAAAGGCATGTTCAGGAGAAATGACATGGGAAATACAGCTTCTTTGAGGGTCACTTTCCAGCTACTGTGATCATTCTAGAAAAGGACATGATTTGCTCTGGGTACCCTGACTCTATTCCCTTCAGTTAAGGACAGACCAGCAGAGCAGAGGAGTCAGGGCTCTAGTTCTCACCCCAAAGACTTCGTTTATTCCTCTAGGAGTTCTGGCAGCTGGGAAGAGGCCCCAGAACATTCTTAACACCCTACTAAGCCAGAGACCCTGAGGCCCTCGTCCCCTCCTCTCACATATTCTTCAGAAAGTAGTGGGGGCACATCCCCCTTGGTACTCACTGGCCCTGAGCTGAATTTCCAACTAAGAATGCAGATCACTTGCCAACTTCTGCACAACTAGCTTTTCCGTGATGCACACCATGTTAACGGCCCATTAGGCTTGGCGCCAGGAGGGGCCCCTCGCTCATTAGTCGTCCTGGAGTTAGAACATCCATCAAGCAGGGCACTGTACCCCCAGTCCACCCCAAGCCCTCTGCGTCATCAAAGACATCAATCGCCCTTGCCAAGTGGGCAGCCCCCGGAAAAAGCTGCTTCATTTGCTTCATCGCTCTCCGGTTCTCACCTCCGAGGTTGGCTCCACTTCAATTTGAAGTAATGGATTTCCTTCCAAGCTTTAAAGAAAGAAAAATAAACGTGACCCTTGGGTGAAATGATGGGTGCATGCATTGACTTGATCCATGTATGAAACATCTTAAAATGTGAAGTTCTCCATTAAGCCTTTTTCTCCAATTTCCCTTCACTGCTTGTGTCTAAAATAATCCATAACCTTGCCACCAAGGAGAGGTGCGCAAGGACACTGTTTTAAATGGACTTTCTGGTCTGCTCAGGGCTCATTTTTCTTTGTTGGTTTCCTCTAATCTAGCAATTTCTGTATAAATTGGCCTTATAAATCCCTTATAAAATGCCATGGATGGCAGGCAGGATCCCCAGAGCTCTAGGTGTTCCTTAGGAAAGGATTAATCAGATCTCTACAGTTCTGAATCTTTTGGAAGGATTCTTTGGCTGTTTTTGCTCATTCATTCATTCACCCATTTGATTAGAATTAAGAGTCAGGAACAGTGCCAGACCCTTAGAGGGATACAGCATTGAGACTGACATGGCTTCCTGACCTTAAGGAATATTTATATTACTAGTGCAGAAAGGCTATGAGTAACAAGGGTCAAAAGTTAGGTATGAACTGAATAAATGGATGGTGATGGAAATGCCCAAGAGAGAGGATTACTGGATGAATTTGAAAGTTCGCAGTGTTTTGAATTGGACCTTGCCAATCACGTTCAGTGGAGATATGTGGGTGAGAATGAGGAGGAGACAGATTGTATTGGACTGGAAGACACAGGTGTGTGTGCGAGTGTGTGCATGCGTGTGTGTATCCCATGCATTCTTGAGCTCCTGAGCTGCAGTTGTGTTCTGAGTATGGGAACAAGCAGGGTATGGGAGCTGGGGGCACACACACCGTGAGTGCTAAGTGTCCACTGAGGACTGTGTGGGTATCATGGGATGTGCTCTGTGCAGGGGTTTGTTCTGTGTGCATGTGAGTTGGGTGCACATGCAGGGGATGTGTGGGCGTGCTGGAGCACAGGATACGTGAGGGAAATGCAACGCACAGTGTGTGTTAAAGAATTTGGTGGGGGGAGTGGGTTTTTAAGGTAGAGGATATTTCCGGAGTGAACTGAAACTGGTGGGAGAAAAGGATCACAATGGCCACCATGGCCCCTTCCTATTTCTCCAGTGGAAGCTTAGCAGATTCCCCCAACCCATCTCCTTATTTGAGGGGGGCTCCCCTATTCTGACCTTCAGACCGCACCAGGAAGCTACCAACCCTGCAGACAGGGTCAATCCACTTGCTGGAGAGACTCCTGGTGAGAGGGAGTCTGAAAGATTGTAAGAGCTCAAAGAAGAAGAAAGAAGTAGCATTTGCCGTCCTATTAACCAATAATTTACAGTACAGCTTCGAAAGGCAGAAACCACACGCTGGAAATCTGATGCCCCGGGGGAGATGGAACAATGCAGCTGGAGTCCCTCCTCACGCCCAACAGAACGGGCTGCCCTCCTAGGCTTGCATCAGGCGTGATTACAGCAGCCAGGGCTATTAAATGATTTCCCTGCTGCAAAGAGTCAGTTCCCATCACTCCACGCACATTTAAGCAGATCGTGGGCACTTATTGACTTCGTTTTTCACTGGCACTCCCTGACTCTCAGTTAATAACCTGGAGTTCATCTTGCACAAATTGTGGAATTGGTTTATGTGCTGCAGAGAAACGATCTGGAGCTAGATGTCAGCACAACATCCCCCCGGCAAATGTACCATTTGGGTCTTTAACAAAGTGGGTAACATGGGTCAGAAAGGATGGAGCAGCTGCGGGAGCCGGAAGAAAAACCAGGTAGGCAAAAATGTGAGTTTGAAAAGATGTCAAACCGAAGTTGGGTCTTTAGCATGCCCTGGACTTGGGTCACAACCAAAGAAGTTATGGAAAGTGATTTCACTTTGGCTGCATGGGCAATAGAGTGCCTAGAAAGAGGGCTTGTATCCTAAGGATGCTAAAGACATCACACACAAAGATGTTCACTGCAGAACTGTTTATAACAGTGAAATATGGGAAGATGTAAGATCCAGCAGTGGAGAAACGGTTAAGGAAATCATTCCACATCAATATGGTATTTTAAAATCAATGTGTATGAAGAGTCTGGAATAGTAAGAAAAATATGATGTTATAGCATTAAGGGATAAACAGAGCAGGATGGAAATTGCACAGTTTAGATCACAAGTATGTAAAATATGAATAGAGCATACTTCTAAGAGTGGTGCAATTATAAATTATTCTTTTTCTTTTTTTATAGAATAGTTTAAATTTCACAAAAGAAGCTTGTTTTATTTTTGTAATGTTAGAAACCAGGGATTGGTAAATTTGCTGGGCCAGATAGTAAATATTTTAGAGTCTGCTGGCCACACAGCGGTCTCTATTGGAACGACTATCTCTGTTGTTGTAGTCCGAATGCTGCCATAGATAGCATGTTGTGAATAAATGGGCATGGCTGTGTTCCAATAAAACTTTATTTACAAAAACATGGGTCTGTCCGATTGGCTGTAAGTTACTGATCTCTAGTATAAAACCTAAATTTTCCTCTTTAAACAGGGGATAATGATGTAGAATACCTGCCCTTCCATTAAGGTTTAGCTATTGCCTGGGGGAAGTTGTATTTCTGATCACAGGAGGGTCTGGGGATCTGAAGGAAATGGTCTGGCCCCTGGAAGTCACACTTGATTGGCAAGACCAGAGACACAAGGCAGAAGTGGCTCAGGGGGACTAGCACTGTCCATCTCGGCCTGGGCTGTCATATTCTCTCCTCTCTTTGCCCAAGTTATTCCCTTGTCTCTATGGCCCCCTCAGGCTTTCCCATCAACCCTGCCTCCCACCCCATCAATTCCAGGAAGAGGAAGAAAGAAGACAGGGATCCTGAGCAAACTGAAAGGCCAGGGCAGGGGGAGAGGTCTCTGTCCCACTTACATTGGATTTGAGGTCACTGGGTGCAGGATGACCTGGGGTGCCCGCGTCGGCGTCTCCGGCACCGGCACCACATCTGAGAGCCAAAGATTGGACAGTCAGAAACCAGACAAGGGGTCCACGAGCTCCCTCAAAAGCCTGATTCCTGGGAGATGCCGGCGGCTGGAAACTTCTCAACAGATCAGGAGTCCCTGGCTGCCCAATTCCCTCTCTTCTTTCCCTGGCCACTTGAATTTACCTGCTGAGATGCATGAGCAGTCAAGATGACATCCTGAACAAAACTCCCCATCGGCACCTATGGGGCTGCCGGAGCCCTCAAGCCTCTGGCCTGAAGCACTCACTGAAGCATCATCTCTGGGTTCTCCTCACTCCTGAGTCCCCTTTGGGATGATGAGGCCTCTTGGTTTCATGTCTCCCATGCCCGATTACAGCCCCTTTGACCATCTCTCCCCCACCATGGGGTTCTGGACCTCTCCCCACCCTTGCCCATCCTTGCACTGCAGACCACCCACTCAGGCCTTTCCATTTGTGCTTTGGGACCTCATTGGTGCCACTGAGTCCTTGGACTCCCCATCCTTTTTACCCTCCGCCTCCACAGCCAGTCGCTAGCCTGTTGTCTGGGTGGTTCCACCTGATCCTCTTTGGGCTCATCTACCCCGGCAACACTCGCCGCTGTTCCCTCACAGCAGCTGCCATGCCTCAGTGGGCTCGCTTGGAAGAAACTGAGCTCACAGGAAACTCACCTGGGAAGATGAACTGCTGCCTGTATTTGTAGTAGTGGGACGCTTGCAAAAGAAAGAAAATACCACAGTGAGTGCCGCCCCAGAGCTGGCCCTTCAGGTAACAAATGGGGCTCCTGTAGCCACCCTGTGGTCCTCTGCCCACCCCTGACAGTTTCCAGACTTCTGCAGACACCCCGAATTCTAAGGGACTGAGAACATGTGTAAAGAATCCAGAAACATTCAAGCCAACCCTCCCATTGAAACTCCCTAAAGACAGAGGACCCCACCTTGGAGAGCCATCCTGAGCACCATCTCATCTTTGTTAAATGCATAAAGACACACACGTAGAGAGAAAAAGCCTCTAAACCCACAATCTAACACATTAATTTTCTCCCTTCTGGCAGAGTGATTATAGTGGCTTAAGATAATCCTTTATGACCACAATAACGTATCACCTCACAGTTAGGATGCCTATTATCAAAAAAGACAAGAAAATGACAAATATTGGTAAAGATGTAAAGGAAAGGAAACCCTTGTGCACCCTTAGTGGGAATGTAAATTGGTGCACCCACTGTGGAAAACAGTGGGCGGCTCCTAAAAAAGTAAAAATTAGAACTACCAGATGATCCAGCAATCGCACTTCTGGGTATGTATCTGAAGGAAAAGAAATCAGCATCCAAAGTTATGGAAATAACCTAAGTGTCCATCGATAGACAAATGGATAAAGAAAACATGTGTGTGTATACACACACACACACACATACACACATACACAATTGAATACTATTCAGCCGTGATAAATGCTGTTTGTGACAAAAGGGATGGGCCTCGAGGGTACCATGCTAAGTAAAATAAATCCGATGGGGAAGATAAACAGTACAATCTCACTTATATGCAGAATCTAAAAAACAATATCAAACTCACAGAAACAGAGATCAGATTTGGGACTGCCAGATGGGGATGGGGCCAGGAGCACTGGATGAAGGTGGTCTATGTGTTTCCTCTATGTGTTTCCCATGTTTTTCTAAGTTTCTGCACTGAGCATTGTATTGGTTTTCTTTGGGGCTGCCGGAGTTTGTTGCTGCTGTAACAAATTATCATAAATTAGATGGTTTAACACAAATTTATCCTCATAGAGTTCTGAAGGTCAGAAGCCTGAAAACAGTCATAGGCGGCTTGTTCCTTCTGGAGGCTCCAAAGGAGAATTTTCTCCTTGCCTTTTCCAGCTGGAGAATCTACCTCCATTTCTTGGCTCACGCCCTCATCACCCCAGTCGCTGCTTCCATCCTGACGTCAACTTCTACTGTCTTTGATCGCCTTGTCTCCCTCTTATAAAAGATCCTCATGACTGTGTTTAGAATCCACCCAGACAATCCAGGGTAATCTTTCCACTTCAAGATCCTTAATTCAGTAACAGCTGCAAAGTTCCTTTAGCTGTGTAAAGTAACATATTCACAGGACCCAGGATCAGACCATTATTCTGCCTAGCAAAGGCACAAATTAATTTCTGTATCTAAAGAAAGATAATATAAAAGAAAATTCCTCAGATTCACTGCTGATTTTCCTAGAATTCATTTTACTTTCCGTCTGTGTACTGGAGGCCAGTTGTTCTGGACATCCCCAAGGTTTCCAGTGTTATCACTGCTCCAGTGTGGTGGAGAACCTGGATCGGGGGTCAAGAGGGCAGGGCAGGGGACAAGGGGACAGGGGCAGGGGACAAGTCACACAGAGTTTTATATCCTCAAGTAAAGGCAGTGAGCAGGGATGGGCTCAGATATGAGTCTGAGCTGGTGGATACACTTCCAGAAACAGTTTTATCCATTCAGGGACAAGCTGGCTCACCAAGAAATCAGTACAGTGGCTCCAAACCTGGAGTCCAGAAGCCGATCCTGTAGGGTTGAATCCGTGTTCCTCCTTTGATTGCCTGTGAAAGTTTGGGCATCTCTCTCCAAGTCTCAGTTTCCAGATATGTGTAATGGGGACCAATAATAATCTCTCCTACATAGGGCTCATCATTACATGAGATGAGAGCTCAGGGATGATGCAGAATCAGGGTTAACGGCAATGCATAAGCTGGTATCTTTCTAAGTTCTCTTAACTAACAGACAGAATGCTTTATAATTCATAGACAGAGTTTCAAACAACTCAGTCATGAGCTGGCCCTGAGGGTGGAACTGGTTTATAAAGCTTACCCCCATCCCAGAATGGACAGCAACTTCTGGTATTCAGGATCCAAGCACCTGGCTTGGAGCCTTGCACCCAGTCAGTGAACTGCTCATGTTTGTTGAATTACTCAAGTCTCTTTTAGCACAGCAATCCCCCAAATATCTTAGCTAGCTGGAACCCAAATGGATGCATTTTTTGATTCTGGAAAACAAAGTACCCAGTTTGGGCAGCAACTCATTCAAGGTTACAGAACACAGCTTTAAAAGAAATCTGACCTCCATGATATCAGGGACCCTTTTCCCATTAGATAACTTAGGTGTTTGTTTTTTTTTTTTTTTTTTTGCATTTGGACATTTTATTAGTCAACAAGGACTAAAATTTAAAAAGAAAAACTACCTGGGATTCTCAAGAGACTTAGCTTATCTCTTTCCTCCCGAACTGGAACTGGGGATTCAGTGTCTGCAGAAAAGGTTAGCTGGCAGTTAAACATTCTTTTAAAGAGGCGGGGCTGGTGATGCAGAATGGGTGTCACTCTGAGAAGGGACAGGGGTCCAGCAATGGGACGCCCGGCAAATGCCTCCACACACAGCCTCCGACTCCTGCCAGGACCCTTCCGTGGCCTGAGGACAACTCGTTCCTGATGACTGACAGGGAGAGAGTCTTGGGCAGAGGAGGAGGGGAAGGGTGCTGTGAGCCCCGCCTGATCTTGCTGATGACAGACACCAGAGAGAAGCAGGTCAGAGAGGCAGCTGATGACTCTGAGTGGCTCCTGGCTGTCTGGTACCAAAGACAGTTCGGGAACTGAGAGGTTGCAGGTGACCAGAGGTCAGAGAGACAAACAGGCCACTTTCAAGGCTCTTCCACTCTCAAGGCCACATTCCCTCCCTATGGACTCCTCAGAGAGCAGCCTCAGTGGCCATCTGAAAGAAAGGATCTAGAAGGAAGGTGGAAAGATCAAATCATCCCCTGCCTAAACCATGCAATTCCCTGCAAGGCCCCACCAGGCCTCAGCCCTGCAGCTCTGAGCCTTGCCTGGTGCCTTGGTTATGGGCACTCTGAGCCATCAGTCACATGTTTCCAGCTCTTTCTGGTAACAGGGCCTTTACATGTGCTCCCCTCTGTCTGCCTGAACAACCTCCCTCCTGCCTTAAGCTGCCTCTGACGTTTCAGCCTCTTGACTTTGCTCATAGCACTGTTCTCTCCTCACAGCACTCACCACAATTTATAATCCTATTTTCGTGTGTCTGTTTGCTAGACTAACACCTGTCTCTTCCACTAAGCTATAAACTCAATGAGGGCAGAGACTGTGACAGGCAGAACAAGGCCCTTCTCCCCCAACTCCATTCCCAAGACGGCCACATCCTAGTCTTAGGAACCCAGGAATATGTTACCTCACATGACCAAGGGGACTCTGCATATGTTAAGTTGAGGATCCTGAGATGAGAGGATTATTCTGGATTCTCTGGGTGAACCTTGAGTATAATCACAAGGGTCCTTATGAGAGGGAGGCAGGAGGATCCAAGTCAGAGGATCAGAGGAGGAGATGTGACAACGGAAGCGGAGGTTGGACAGATGCAGGGCCATGAGCAAAGGCACGCAGGCGGCCCTTCAGAAGCTAGGAAAAGGCAAGGGAATGGATTCTTTCCCAGAACCTCCTAAAGGAACCAGCTCTGCAGACACCTTGATATTGAGCCCAGGGAAACTGATTTGGGACTTCTGACTCCTTAACTGTAGAGTTGTAAACTTCTGCTGCTTGGAGCCACTAAGCTCATGGCAATTTGTTACAGCGGCAACAGTGAACTCATACGGGGCACACCTGATGTGTACCTTGCTCCTTACCCAGTGCCTCAAACAGCACCTGGTATATAGCGGATGCTCAATAAACATCCGTTCAAGAAATGAATGGGTGGAATGCCGGGCCAGAGACAGTTTAAAGAAAAAGACCCTGCAGTTCTGGGAGGTAAACGAGCCTCAAGTCACGTGTTCAGTCATTCATTCACTCAACAAACATTTAATTAGTGCCTTCAGCAGTCGGCACTGGGCTGGGCTTTGGGTGTAGAGTGGCAGGTGACGCAGATGAGTTTCCTAGTGTCATGGAGCTGACTTTCTGGTGGAGGAGACAGTAAACACGGCACCAGGTTACTCCAAAGGAGGAAGGCATTTGAACACTTTAGTCTGAGGAACCCACACAACAGTCCCTTACAAAGTCCCTTCATGTACCTTCCCACAGCAACTGTCATACAAACGGGCAGGTCAGACCCATTTTACAGATGAGAAACTGAGGCCTAAACAAGAGTCAGTGCCATAGTCAAGGCCACAGAGGTGGGAGAGGGCAAATCTGGGATCCAAAGGAAGCCCTCCACCCTTCACTGTGCCACGTTCAACATGGTACCAGGATTCTGAAGGGAGTGGCAAAGAGCAAGGGGGTCCACCCAACCAGCAGAGCACAATCCCAGATCTGTGAAGGGTGTCCTTCACGGGCCCTGAGGTTAACAGTTAAGCCAAATGCCTGTTAACCACACGGCCTCTTTTTGAAAAGAATGTTCTAGAGTAACCAGTGCCAGGGGCATTGTTATACCTAGGTGTTAGCTTGAATTATCTTCAGAAAACTCAACATCTGGCAGGAAACCAGAGCCAAAGCTCCTTTCCCATCAACAGAGACTCAGTCTGGAGTATGTAACAGGTGACCGGGGCCTTGTGTGAACAGAATAGATGCCTGTCACCCTGGAGGAATTTCGCCAAAACCGCCTAAGGCAGGCAGCAGGGGTGGGGGAAGGTCTGGCTGTCCTTCTAGAGGGTGAAAGTGAAAGTGAAGTCAAGTCCGACTCTTTGCAACCCTGTGAAGTGTAGCCCACCAGGCTCCTCTGTCCATGGGATTCTCCAGGCAAGAATACTGGAGTGGGTTGCCATTTCCTTCTCCAGGGGATCTTCCCAACCCAGGGACTGAACCCAGGTTTCCCGCATTGCAGGCAGACGCTTTTACCTCTGAGCCACCAGGCAAGCGTCCTATTTTGTTTTCTATGTCAACACTGCATTTTATTGTTATTATTCAGTTATAAAACGGATGCATGTTTCTCGCTATTATATACACTACAGAAGTGCATAAAATAAAATTCCTCTTCTTAGAAAGAACACCTGCCATGAAGTCCTGCAGACAATTGTCTGCATATACAAATACATACACACACACACAGGTATAAATATATACATATAAATACATTAAATCATTTTACAACAAATAGGATGCTATTATACCAGTGCTTTTGCAAATCACGTATTTTCCACTTAAAAAGATATTATGGATTTCTTCCCATGTCCAGGATATTTACAAAGAGCTACCCCATTCTTTTCAAGGGCGGCTGAGTATTTGGTTTTACAGATATATTACAGTGTATTCAAACACTCCCCTCCTGATGGGCATTTGGGTTGAGTCCAGATTTTTCACTGCTGCCAAAAAAAATCGTTATAGATCCCTGTGCAAACACTTCTGTGTATAAATTCTTAGAAGTGATACTGCTGGTCCAGGGAATGTACATTTGAAACACTGACAATGCCAAATTACCTCCCCTAAAAGTTTAATTCCTACTCCCAATTTCAGGGTATCTGGGGACCTCATCTTTATTTCCACAATTCTGGTTAGGGCATAATACTTAGCAGTGGTAGCCACGGTAACTTGCTAATCCTGTGTTTAATCTAATAGTGATGAAAGCAGCTCACCTTCGGTTAGCTCTCGGATGAGACCGGTGCTCTGCTAAGTTTTGCACATGTATGGTAATGTTGAGCCCTTTGAAGGTTCTACAAAGTAGGTACTATTGTTATCCCCATTGTACAGATGAGGAGACAGGGGCACAGAGAGGTCACTAGTTTGCTCAACAGCACATAGATATTAAGTGATGGAGCTGGGATTTGAACCCAAGCAGCCTAGTTCCAGAGTTCACACTGTTTTAACTGCTGTTCTAAAGCGCCTTCACCCAGAGGACCCGTTAGTCCACTCCCCAAAGAGGGTCAGGGCACTATTGGGACCAGCCATGGAGTAGATGCAGACCCGCTGGCAGGCTAGCATAGTAATTTGGTCAAGACCCCTCCCCAGGGCTCTGACTGACAGGATGAAGGAAATAAGGATCACCCCTGGCGACTCAAGATGCCAGCAGAGTGTCCTAGAGATAAAAGAGTGCTGGTGTTTTGATGCACGGTTCCCCCTTAAGACGTCCTTTGCCAGCTCCGTGTCTGTAAACAAGCAGCAATGGTTACAAAGAAAATAGCCCTGAAGTGAATATCTTGGGTGAGGGGTGGAACAGCTCTAGGAAAGCATCCAGACTCTTCCCCACTGAGATTGAGGGGGGAGGGGTCTAAGGGGTAAAGGGGGTGTCAAAGGGCTTTTTTCCCATTCGCCTCCTTCCGCGGAAGTGGAAATGGCTGGGGGTGCTGGTGGGAACCCTCGGTCTACGGAAACACTGGGCACTGTTGCCTGGTTGACTCGGAGGCACTTACTGAGACGGTTCCAACTGATGATTCCCGTTATGGTCCTTGTTGGCTGCCAGGTGAGAGGCCCTCACACCACAGGTACGAGGCTGCCTCGGGATTGGACTTAACCAAAAAAATTCCTCATGATGCAAGTCTTTAAGACGCACTCTATCCCTTCGGATGCAGCCCAGATCAAAGCGGTGTGGGCAGGTGACATGAGCAGCTTATGCTCAATGGGTGGGTGTATCTGGGTGTTGCCTAAACGTGGGGCTGAGTCTTCATTTGTTTCCCAGATATCCTCTCGTGGCTGGGTAGGCTTGGAGATGTGACCTGTTACTGAGGACCTGGGGTTTTTTCTTTCCCCCTGTGAGGAAGCTCTCTGGCTCAAGAGGAAACCAACCCCTAGACCAGCACTGTCCAGTGGAACTTCCTGCAACGGTGGGAAGTGGTCTACACCTGTGCTGCCCAACATGGTGGCCACCAGCCACTAGTGGCTCCCAAGCACTTGGAATGTGGCAAGCGTGACCAAGGAATTAAAATTTTAATTGTATTTATTTTTAGTTCATTTAAATTTAAATAGGCACGTGTGACTAGTCTGTACCATATTGAACAACATAGAGCTAGACTTTGCTCCCAACTCGTCAAACCAGACCTCATCCCGCCAGCCTCCGTCTTGAAGTCAGCTATGGTGCCACAAATATGGCTGAGCTGGAAGTGTCCTTGAGGTCGGAGAACAGGAGGTGGGCTGGGCTGAGCCCTGGAAGGGGTGGGAAGACACTCAGGTCTGTCTCACCTGAGAGCTGAGAAAGATCCCTTTCGTAAGTCCAAGAAGCCAGAACACCACACGAGGGCTTCTCCATTGTCTCATAGCCCAGCACATGGTCTCAGGTCAGCGGCGGAGTGGCCTGGAGTTTGTGAGCTGGAAGACCCTTTGGGGTCCTCTTGTCCACCGGCATCCCTTCAGAGGTGTGAAAACTGAAGCCAGAGGTCACAGGGCAGGGGCATGAGAGAGCTGGCTATTGACTCCTGGACGCCAGCTCACTCTTTCGGAGTCCTGTCTTGATGTCTGCGCAGACTCAGGATGCAGCCCTGCTCAGGTGTGTGGGCCCTGAGATCCTTAGCACAGGATCCCGTTGCCAGTTTCAACTGATTTAGCTCTTCTTTTTTTTGGCAGCACTAGGTCTGAGCTCTTCTTAGATCTTCACTCTTCATTGGGGCATGCGGGCTCATTAGCTTTCAGTGTGCAAACACTTATTTGCAGCATGTGGAATCCAGTTTCCTGACCAGCATTTGAACCCAGGCTCCCTGCATTGGGAGTATGGAGTCTTAGCCACCGGCCCACCAGGGATTTTGCACTTAAGGCAATGTCCAGCTCCAGAGCAGAGGGCTCCCCCTGTGACTCAGACTTAGGTAGAGACCCTGGGCTGCTGCTTCCCAAAAGACAGAGTCTCTGAGAGTCTCCTTACCTTCTGAGCCTCGGTTTCCTCATCTGTAAAATGGAGCTGATCCTACTTACCTTGTGACTGCTCTAAAGATCACATAAGGGACTATGCAGCAGTTGCCCTGCATATGGTAAGGCTTAATCCATACGCTGCCAACTCAACACCTTTCATGCGGACTGGCCTGGACACGGCCCTGGCACGAGCCCGACTGCTCACCCCATGACCTCCCACGCGCAGGAGGTACCTGGCAGGCTGAGATTCTTCTGTTGCCTTGTGCACTGTGGAGAAGGGTGTAGGGGAGAAGGCGGCGTGGCGCTGGGCGGGAGCGGGGGCGCTGGCGAGGAGGGCGTGGAGGATGTCGTGGACGAGGGGTTGCTGCTGGAGTCCGGCTGGTAAGGAACAGGGATGTGGTCCTGAAGAAAGAAAACAGGGCGGGGTGGGGGCAGGGGCAGGCGGAGACACTGCAGCAGTGAGGCTGAGCTGCTCGGGAAGACCACCACCTCTGCATCCTCAGTGCCTCCTCTGTTTTCCTCAACCACCAGACAACCCCCAGCAGAATCCCACCTGCCTCCCCCACCCCACCGGGTTGCATCCAGCTGTGGAAGGCAGTCGCTCGAGTCAAGTTCCTGCCCACTGCCTGGAGCCCGGGCTGGAAGGTTACCACGCAATGAAAGCCAGGCGGGCGATAGCCACACTCCTCGGGCCTCTTTGATTTTGGAAAGTCCCATGCCAAGGTGCCCAGAGAGCTCTTCCCATCCTAACGCCTCTCCTCCCGAGTGTTTTATTAAAGAATCAACAGCCTGACAGCTCAGGAGAGAGTGCGAGAGCCAGCCTGCAGCATCTTTGCTCGCATCTCGGTTGGAATCAGCACAGCCTCCTCTGGCCAAGATGAAGACAGAATCTGTGTGCACATCCCCAGAATGGCGCTGGCCAGGGTGGGGCCAGTAGCCATGCAGTGGGCTGAATACTGTCTCCCCTCCAAGACACGTCTACTCAGAATCGTAGTAATTGACCTAATTGTGATGGGACCATCCTGGATTTGGGGTGGGGTGGGGTGCATAAAATCCCATGTCAAGTGTCTTTATGAGAAACAGGAAAGGAAAGACACACAGAGGAAATGGTGCTGTGAAGACGGGTGGATGGGGACTGATGCTTCTAGAAGCCAAGAAGTGCCAAGGACTGCCGGAGCCACCGAAGGTCAGGAGAAGGGGATGGAATGGATCCTCCCTTGGAGTTTTCCTAAGGAGCCAACCCCGCTTGACACCTTGACCTCAGGCTCCTGGACCCCAGACTGTGAGAGAGCAAATGGCTTTTGTCTCAGCTACCCAGTTTGCAGTAATTTGTTTCTGCAGCTCCAGGAAAGTAATAAGAGCAGAATTCCGAGTGAAGAAAAGGGAAACACAGCCACCTGTTCCCCATGCATCCTGAACAAAATGCCCAACCTCACCATTCCTCAGTTTTGCCCTCTGTAAAATGGGAATAAATACTAGCAAACCTCAGCATCCCAGGAAAGAGGTTCCTGCCTCTCAAAGTTGGCAGAGCTAAGCATTCTCAGGGGTACCTTAATCTGTTCACTCACAGCACATGGATAATTTGGTCCCTGAATCACTCAGAGCTCCACCACTCAGCATGGCTCCAGGTACCCAAGGATGGTTTTGTGTGATCTGATTTTGTCAACAGGTGTGTTTACCTGCCAAACTCCAGAGTCTGTATAGCAAATACCAACGAGCATAGAAGAGTGGAGGGTGGGGAACAGACATTCCTCATCTGGAGGCCCAGTGGGTGCTCAACCGGGTTGTGCATGCCCGCTTCCCAGAGGTCATTCCACTCCCATGAGGTCATACTGCCTCCACATCAGTGACTTCCCCACTTCGAGCTTCAGTCTCTCCTCGTCCTTCACATGGGCTGAGAACACCCACTGTGCGGCTCTGTTGTGAAGTTTAAGGTGATGTATGTACCTAAATCCCTAGCATTGGGATAAGGCATTTTCTTATCAATAAATGGAAGCAATTATATTTGTGACAGCATTTATTTTTGCAATTAAGCTTTCAATTTGAGATAGCTGCAGTTTCGTATGCTGTTTTAAGGGATCCCGGTCAAAGCTGTGCTTTTTCCAGTAGTTATGTACGGATGTGAGAGTTGGACCATAGAGAAAGCTGAGTGATGAAAAATTGATGCTTTCCGACTGTGGTGCTGGAGAAGACTTGAGTCACTTGGACTGCAAGGAGATCAATCAGTCCTAAAGGAAATTAACCCTGACTATTCATTGGAAGGACTGATGCTGAAGCTCCAATACTTTGGCCACCTGATGCGAAGAGCCAACTCACTGGAAAAGATCCTGATGCTGGGAAATATTGAGGGCAGGAGGAGAAGGGGGCAACAGAGGATGAGAAGGTTGGATGGCATCACTGACTCAATGGACGTGTGTTTGAGCAAATTCTGGGAGGTAGTGAAGGACAGGGAGGCCTGGTGTGCTGCAGTTCTCGCGGTCGCAAAGAGTCAGACGTGACTTAGAGACTGAACAACAACAATGCATTCTTATTTAGTTTTTTCCAATGATAACATCTTGCAAAACTAGGGTACAATAAAACGACAAGCCAGACACTGAATTGATACAGTCGAGATACAGAACATTTCCATTACCAGAAGGATCCCTCATGCTGTCCTGTTCTAACTACACCCATTTCCTTCTCTCTCCTCACAACCCCTCCCTCCCATCTTTTCTCCCCGGCACCACTAATCTAGTCTTCATTGCTATAATGTCATTTCAAGAATGTTCTATAAATTGAACCATACAGTACGTAATCTTTTTGGATTGGCTTTTTTTTCACTCAGAATGGTTCTCTGGAGATTCACTCAAGTTACTGCATGCAACAATGGATTGTTCCTTTTTATTGCTGAGTGATATTTCATGATATGGATGTACCCAGTTTATTTGATCAACCATCTACTGAAGGACAGGTAGGTTGTCACCCCCCGAGGCTCTTGTGGATCAAGCAACTACAAACATGCCCTGGACAAAGTCCTATTCCAGGCAAGGTCATGCTCTAGTTCATTCCAGCCACCTTCCACGCAAGACCACCTTGGAGGTAATTCTGATCTGATTTTAATAGTAAGGTATCAGGAGGCCAGCCTTCTTGCTCCATCCTAATTTACAAATGGTAATTACATGTTCCTGGCAACAGACTTGTTAATGTAAGGAAAAATAAGGCAGTGACATGTGGGCTAAGGTTTATGTGGCTGGGCTGTGAAGCTACCACACATTCAAAGAGGGTACAGGAGGTTTTCAGAGGAAGTCAGTGACCGTGTCAGTAGAGGGATAAGGGGAAATGAAAGTCAGGCATCTATCCATCCTAGCAAGACTCTCTTCTTTGAACTTCTACTCATAGATGGGCAAAGAAGTTTCCACAGATGCTCTGCAAAAAAAAACATTATCCTTATTTAAAAAGCATAAAGGTTTGTGCTAAAAACAGTGTCCCACTAGGCATACAGATCATGCTCAAATGACAGAGCATGTTTAAATGAACATGTTGGTTCATGATGCACACATTCAGGCTGGACCTGGGCTCGCATCACTTCCTCTTCTCATTCCCACAACGACTGCCATAGTCACATCAAATGGCCCACAGTTCCCAACACAAACCAGGCTATTTCACATCTCCAAGGCTTGGGAGATGTTATTATTCCTGCTTGGAATGGGCTTCTCTGGTGGCTCAGATGGTAAAGAATCTGTCTGCGATGCAGGAGACCTGGGTTTAATCCCTGAGTCTAGAAGATCTCTTGGAGAAGGGAATGGGTACCCACTCCAGTATTCTTGCCTGGAGAATTCCATGGACAGAAGAGCCTGGCAGGCTGCAGTCCATGAGTTCACAAAGAGACTGAGTGACTAACACTATCTTCCCAGCCTTGTCCAGTCGGCCTGGAAGATGCCTACTCTTTCTTCAAAATGCAGCTCAGATTGCCCCTCCTCCATGAAGCTCCCCTGACCTCCCACTCAACCAACCAGGTCAGCACGTTCCTCCTCCTGGGAATGGCCCTGCCTGGTACTAGCTTGCTCTGGTACTGGTCTTGGCTTCTGCTGTTGCTTCAACACCATCACTTCTCAGCTTGCTTGTCTGTCTTTGTCCTCAAGGCTACTGCTACTGCTAAGTCACTTCAGTCGTGTTCGACTCTGTGTGAGCCCATAGATGGCAGCCCACCAGGCTCCACCATCCCTGGGATTCTCCAGACAAGAACACTAGAGTGGGTTGCCATTTCCTTCTCCAATGCATGAAAGTGAAAAGTGAAAGTGAAGTCGCTCAGTCGTGTCCGACTCCCAGCGACCCCATGGACTGCAGCCTACCAGGCTCCTCCGCCCATGGGATTTTCCAGGCAAGAGTACTGGAGTGGGGTGCCATTGCCTTCTCCAGTCCTCAAGGCTAGAAGCTCCATATTCTCATCATGGTCCCTTGAAAAATGTGTGCTAGAGGAAGGAAAATAGAAAGAAATGAAGAGAGAGATGGATAAGGAGAGAGAGAGGGAAGAAAAGATTTATGTCCTCCTACTAGACTGTGCCTTATTTATCTTGGAATCTGCAAAACTTAGCACAGAAACAAAAACATAAGAGGTGGCTAATAAATGTTATATGTATCAGTGAATGGAAAGGAAGGAAGGAGGGAAGGTGAGACAAAGAGAGGGAGGCAAGAAGAAGTTGTCTTTATGGAAGAAACAGTTAAGGCAGGAATTCAGTCTCTTTCATATCTGAGGCTCAGGGCTGATGTGAATCAACAGAATCAGCAGAAGAGAAATGTGCATATAGTGCCCACATTCCCCAGCAGAACAGCTAAATGGGAGGGGAAACTCCTTCCTTGGGCCAGACCCAGATCTGTGTCCCAGTAGGAGGTTGTCTTCCATCAGAAGGAAACTCAGACTCTCTCAGATCATGCAGGGAAGGGCTAATGGCGTAATTCCTCTTTCTGAGTGCAGCTAAAATGTGGAAACATCCTTCAGAAACCATCCAACACCCCATTTCATGTTGTAGAGGGGGATGCTGAGACTCAGACATGGGGGCGATGTGCTAGAGTCATACAGAGAGTTAGTAGCCCAGGTCCCCATCTCCAGCCCAGAAGCAGAAACAGAAGGCTGAACCAAGTATTGAGAACTCACATCTGACTCTGAGAATCAAACAAAGTATGTTCGCTTCCCAGGTTCCCCTTCAACCAGCTGTGCACTGACTTTGACATGGCAGTGATAATAACTCTCTCCCATGGAATCTGTCTCCTAGGGAAACTGTCCCCACCCCCCAACCCAAAAGTAGTAGTAGTAGTGTTAGTCGCTCAGTCGTGTCTGACTCTTTGTGACCCCATGGACTGTATAGCCCGCCAGGCTACAGTTCACGTACATTCCTCTGTCCATGGAAATATTCAGGCAAGAATACTGGAGTGGGTTGCCATATCCTTCTCCACTTCCAACCCAACAGAGTCTCCTAAACAGCCTTACTTGTCTTGTGACCTCCAAAGCCCACTCCCAACTCAGGACCAAAAGTCAGGGCATCACAGCAGCTGGTTAATGACCTATGATACCTGGAATAAACAGATGAGTGGGTCTAAGAGGAAGAATAGCAGAAAGCAGAGCAAAGGTGGAGAGGAGATGAGGTTGAAGGGGACAGAAGAGCCACAACAGGCCAGAAAACAAATCAGCTGAGGTAACAAGGAGCAGGAGTGCTTCTATGGCTGCAGAAGTGAAGATGGAAAGAAAAGATGAGAGCAGAGGATGAGGAAAACAGTCAACAGTTACAGACCAGAGGGGACCCACAAAGAGTAGCCAACCACTGTCATGATGGAGGACCAGAACAGTGAGCCATGGTCTTGCTGGGGGTCTGAGCTGCTGACCTGAGCACAGTTCTGTCCTCTACGTCCAGTTTCATGAGCCCTAGCTCCTTAACCAGGATTCCTCTTTCTCTTATTGCCCCATGCCCAATCCTTCCAAGAGACAGTTCCTGGTGCTGAGCTAGCAGAGATGAGGCTCTGTTCCTTGCAACCAGCTGAAAAGGACAGCGAGTAGGCAGCCACTCCAGAAAGCTTCCCTGCAGTGGGCAGATATTCAGCTTCGGACACCCAGATAGGTGGGGCTTTTGATGCCTTGATGTGGAAGCATGCGCCTTACAGACTAGACCCCTCAGGAGCCGGCAGATGCTCCTGCTGCTGTCGCTTCTCCTCCATCTCCTCATTCTCCTCCATGTCCTCCGTCCTCCACATCCTTCTTCTTTCTTCCGTTTCCTCCTCCTGCCTCTTCTTTCTTCTTCCTATTCTTGTTCCTCCCCCGTCCTCTTTCTCTTCTTCTCCCTCCTCCTCCACCCCTTTTCTTCCTCCTACTCCTCCTTCTGTTCCTCCTTCTCCTCCCCACTGTCTCTCTTCATCCCTGAGCTCTTCCATGCCCTGAGGATCCAGTGTCAGGACTAAATCCCTTACATGTATCACTGCACCAAATCCTCTCCACAACCCCTGAAACATCTATTATTAGAATGCCTATTTTACACAGAGGGAAACAAAGGCAGAAGGATCTTGGTTCGGTCACAGAGTGTATGAAGAAACTGAGTTTCAAGCCCAGACCTTCTGATTCCAAAATGCACATTCAAACCATTAGGCTGGGTGAACAGGCTAGGTTTTTATGAAGCTAGATTGACAGAGCTAGACGAGAGAGGAGACAGAGCAACGAAAAGGAAATCCTCAGACCAAATTGGCTCAGATATCTATTGCACTAACCACATCATTGCCTGACAGAAAGAATCTGTGTGAAGCTAGTGAGAACAGAAGTAGGGGGAAAAAAATAACCCAGTTCTCTGATAGCTCCTGTCCACCTTCATGCCAAAGCCACTTTCTAAATAGAGGTTAATTTATTTCTCTTATCAAATTCTCCTGCTGGCAGACAAGCAGAACAATGTCAGAGTCACCGATCTATCTGACCCATGTTTCTGTCCCACCTGACACCAAGAGGCTCACTGTGTCTATAAAGCCAGAGAGAAAGGTCTCAAGATGGCTCTGAGCCACTCACCCCTCAAGAGGTCAAAAAGGAAAGGATGGTTATAGTTACTGCCCAGGAGCCTCACCACCGGAACCCCATAAGCACCCCAACTCCAGAAGGGGGAGACCCTCCCCTAGAGACCTACGTATTTTACCAAAAAATAAAGGAAAAGTGGACCCAGCCTGACACTGTGATTAGAAGCCCAAGATTTAAGCCTATAAAAATAGCTAGAATTTCTTGGACACGTATCCACATGCCAGGAACCTCTCCCAAGTGCCTCGCCTTACACTGATTATTTCATTTCATCCTCACAGCCATTCTGAGGTTGGTACTCTTCTTGCTCAGCAGGAGACATTTAAAAAATGTGGCCACAAATTCCTTGGACGCTTCCCATTGACAAGTGGGGCCATGCCTCCTCCCCTCAAATCTGAGTAGGCTTGCGACTGCTTCTATCAGTACAGTACAGCAGAACCCACGCTTGCGACTGCTTCTATCAGTACAGTACAGCAGAACCCACACTGACACCCCGAGGCTAGTGACAAGCCAAGACAGTGCTTGGGGCTTTTATATCGCTAGGTTACAAAAGCCTCGCAGCTTCCAGCTTGTTGGATGAGAAAGTTGCTCTGCAAGCCCTGAGGTGCCGTGTAAGAAGAGCCTCACTACCCTGAAGCAGCCATATCGTGAGGAAGCCCAAGCCACAAGGCAAGACTGTGTGTACTTGCTCCCAAAGAGACCCTCTGTTGAGTTCAGCCTTTGACTCATCCCAGCTCAGACATGTGAGTGAAGGAGCCTCTAGATCAGGGGTTGGCAAGTTTTTTCTCTAAATGGCTCATTAGTACACATTTTAGGCTTTGTGAGCCAGTGATCTCTGTTGTAACTGCTTAATTCTGCTGTTGTAGTTTGAAAGCAGCCATAGAAAATATGAACGTGGCTTGTTCCAACACAATTTAATTCACACAAAAAAAAACAAGCTGTGAGCTAGATATGGCCTGTGAACCATAGTTTGCCAATCCCTATTCTAGATGATTCCAGCCCCCAGCTGCATCAGCTTTCCCAGTTGAGTCCCTGGGCATCATGAAGCAGAAACAAACCATCCCCACTGTACTGCTTTCCAGATACCTGACCCACAGCTTCCACAAGTGTAATTAAAAAGCTGTTGATGTCCACCACTAAGTTTGAGGTTGTTGGTTTGCACAGCTGTGGATAACTGGAACATGCCCATTTTACACATAGGAAAGCTGAGGCTCAGAGATATTAAGTAACTTGCCCAGAGACTCTAAGAGCGAGGAAGTGGAGGAAGCCAAGACTGGCTGCCAAGTCTGCCTGACTTCAGAGGCCAAGTGTATCATCAAGTCCTAAGACGATGCCACAGGAGCCAGATGGTGCATGACTGAGACCCAGT